>NC_137867.1:25689199-26139199 GCF_963924005.1 Protomyctophum bolini | reverse complement strand
GTAGGAGAGTAATGGAGCAACGAGGAGAAGTGGGGAGAGGCGAGAAAAAAAGAACAGAGGAGAAAAGAGGAAATCAGAAGAGAGGACAGGAAAAAGTATAGAGCAGAGGAGGGAGGGAGGGAGAAGAGGAAAGGAAAGAGGAGGAGAGGAGACGCTCCTTCCCTATCAGCAGATAAGGACGAGAAATGAATGAATCCCATTGGCCGCTAAGCCACTTTCAGCCTCTTATCTCAGTGGCTACATGAACTCAGGACACATTTCATAGAAATTTGCGAAATCAGGAAACCTCCATATCATGTAATCTATCACCCAGCCAGCCAGGCCCATACAGACCCATACATCGTCCCTGCTTCACAATAAAAGTCACGATTGACGTTTTTTTCTTTTCTTTTCTTTTTTTTAATACACAATTATTGCTGCAGCAGCTACCCAGCTCGCTTCCACTTTGTGTTGGGCTGCATGATGCTGTGTCCAAGGTCAAACTAAACTAAACTATACTACACTACACAGTAAAATTCACAGCATTTTTTTTTACTCCGAGGTTAAAATGGACTTGGATGGATACAGATCCGTTTGGGTCCATTTATACAATCTCTGAGTTAAACAAACACTGAAGACTTTGCTGTGTATGGTAAAATTCTTCTCTTTGTAGTTTCAAAGTCCCATCAGTTTAGAATCAAGCAAAGTGGTTCATAGATTAACATTACGCAGTGAGCAGCTGAGAAAACATTTAGCTTCATTCCTTTTCAGAATAATTACATGTTCTCTGTCTGGAACGTTGCAATTGTTTCTGATGGAACTTCTATGAAATATGAAGTTCTAAACAGAGCAGATGAACGGTATGCAAAATCCATGGGAATGAAGCCTGAGAAGCATTCTCAAATCCAGCTTCAATTCACATTCAATCACCGTCATCTCCTCTGAGACGAGACTTCATCATCTTCATCTCAGAACGAGAAAAGTCAGAAACTTTGAAAGTGGGCATGAAGAAAAGGAAGAGGACGGTGAAGGACAAACAGAAATTAGAGGGGAAAAGCAGGGGAGAGAGACCCAACTTTTTCAAATAAATACTTCTGCAAATCTTATCTGTGTGAAAGTCCTGAGCATACCCAAATACATATTTTATGCCTGCCAATGGTCATATTTTACAATATGTCCATGAGTGTGTGTGTGCGCGCGCATGCAGGACCATAGGGGGGGTGTGTGTGGAATTTGTGCGAGTGCCTGGCCTTGGCAGCCGTGTGCATGACAAACTGGTCCAATTTCAGGCGTGTCGCGGCGGCCGGCTGATATTTGTCTCACGGTGGTGATGGTGGTGTTGTAGCACCGCTGCCCACTTACCCCCACCCAGCCCTCCCACCCCACCCCCGCACAGCACAGCACAGCACACCACCGTGCCTCATGCTGCACGGCGCCGTGAAGCAGCTAAGATTTGAATCGGCGTAGAGGTCCAAAGTCCGTTGCCTTGACAGCAGAGAAATAATTACAGTACAACCCCTCTCTCTGTTCTCTATTATATTGGTCTTCTTATCAGACTGCTAGGGGGGTAGTTGATCAACTAAGGTCACTGTATCCTGACCAGCACACAGCACAGCACAGCCATTTGGAGATATGATAAATAAAGAGAGAGGTTAGCTACAACAACATTGTTATCTGCTATAGCAGCGCCTTTTTGCTTTCATTCCCTTCTCCCCCCCTCCTGTTCCTCTCCACACCTTGTCTGAGAGTGTGTCATCCCTGTGTGTGTATGTGTGTGTCTAGGGACACGAGTGAATGCTAAACTAGCCACAGGAGAATATGGAGACTACGTCTGTGTTTTAGTGTAATTGATGAGCTGTAATAAATGTACCTGCATGTATTCTGACCCTAAAACGGCAGCGAGATGGAAATTCTCGTTTCAGCTGCGTGCGGCCATTATTTCCACTCCCGGACTGATAGTGAGAGGCTACGGTGGTGAGTCCCGGGTTATAAATGTAGGTACATTATTCTAAAACTGACTGAGACAGGGAGGGCTGGAGTGAGTTGAAATAATACATGTGCCTACATTATTCTCATGTCATTGTGAAAATGAGGTTATCTAGGTCAGTGGTTCCTAAACCTTTTCATGTCACCCAAGGACCCCCAATTAAATTAATATGTATTTGACCGTGAACCCCTATCTGAGAATATGTTGTGCCAGGAACTCCCATACAAGACCTGTGTGGTTAAATAAATAATAATAATAATAATAATAATAATAATAAACAGATTTCAAGATTTGTTTAAAATAGCAGATCTACGTACATGCTTGGTGAACTGGTAGCTATTTTCAAATAGCCAATGTATAGAAGTAAAACTTTGATATTATATTAACGCATTTTGCTGGGGGGGGGGGGGTTTGGGGGTCCCGATACCGCCCTTTTAGAAGCACTGATTTAGGTGAACCATTTAACAATACCATGCTACAGCATCTCAACCAAAGGATACTATTGAAACTTATTTAAATTTTAGTATTAATTATTTATACTATTTTTACTAGTTATTTGTATGGCTTACTCAAAATATAATATTTACTGATTGTCAATGCAAATGGATAATGATAACCACTGGTTAGTAAAATAGATCATGAAGGAAATATAATTCAAAAGAGTAATGATGGAATGAAACTCACTCATCGAAAGACATCCACCATTATTTTAAAAATGTAATACTCAATAAAACGTGGCCGTTAGAATCAATGATAACCATCTTAATATGTTAATGTAAATGAAAAAGGTGACATTAGAAGGAAATAGCTAGTAGTGCTTTTGAGGTAAAACAAAATCTGCGTTTTTGGACACCTTTAACAAAAGGTGAGTAAATTTCTTCAATGGGGCTACCAGGCTATTTCAAATACAATATAGTAGGGCTGCAACTTTCTTTTCTTAGTGATTATTCTATTGATTGCTTTTCTGATTAATCAAATATATTTTGATAATTGTGGTATTTGTAACGAAATGACACAAAACATTGACAACAGATAGTCTGACTAACTATGTAAGCCCTATTTTATACTGTACATTGTCATACAATGGTATCTTGCCAACTTAGCAAAAGTAGGCCTACAGAAAATAGCAGATCTACAAGTTCACAATTTCGGTATCTAACTTTCTACCAATATTGATTATTACACATATATATATATATATATATATATATATATATATATATATATATATATATATATATATATATATATATACATATATATAAATAAACTGTTGCAGCCCATGTCTTGGGACCCACCGGAGGTGAGTCTGCCCCCCCCCCCCTCCCGTCTTGCAAAGATAAGAAGCCAGGATCAGAGACAGCTGGATAAATCCCCATCAGAGACTGTCTGCAACAACTCTATGGATATTATGTACTGTCAGCAAACATAGAAAGATTCTAATATACAGTACTGTATATTTGAATATTAGTATATTAGTACTATACACAGTACATAGTACTGTGTATAGTACTAGTATGCATGCAGCACATTTGGGGGGAAAAGTGATCATCTCTCAGAAACATAAATGCTTACAGGCACATATAAAGTTCAGCATCCAGACACACACACACACACACACACACACACACACACACACAAGTGCCCATTAATAAACTCAGATATGATTTTTTTCCTGTTCCACAGACACCCTGGGCCTGAGCCAGGGTCTAAATATGACAGCTACTCAATACTGTCATCCCTGCAATGCAAAGTAATGTACAGCCCACTTTCTGACAGCCCTGTGTATAGGCCCTGTGTGAATGTGTGTTTGTCTGAGCATGTGTGTTTAAATATGAGAGGTTGGGTGTATGCGTTTGCCTGTGAGTATGTGCAGTGCAGTGTGTGTGCATGTGCTTGCCTGTCAGTGTGTGTGTGTGTGTGTGTGTGTGAGAGAGAGAGAGAGTGGGAGAAAATGTTAGATGGATCTGTGTCTACAGTATTTATATGGCGTGCAGAAACCTTGTATGTCAATATTTCAACTTTTTTGGTGTTTTTCGTAAATGTATTAATGCCCTACTTCAAACTGCAGTATCATACAAGAGTAACAAAAATATCTAAATGCTCACATCATGTTGCATCGAGAAGATGCATTGTGAGTTTGTAGATCATCTATTTTGGCCATTCTTTTTTGTGTGGTGTGTGTGCGCGCGAGCGTGCGTTGTTTTTAATAAATATTGAGCCAATGAAAAGTATCAACAAGAGTAATAACTAGGTTGGATCCATTGAAAAAGAAATCCCATTTCTTGAAAAGTAACGTTTTTGGACATACAAGGTTTCCGCACCGGAAGCAATATGTAGAAGTGATGCAGAGTCTCCTGACAGTGTGTGTGTGTGTGTGTGTGTGTGTGTGTGTGTGTGTGTGTGTCAGAGCAGAGGCCTGCTAAAAGGCTCAGTCTGTCTGAGTGTTTTACAGCCTGAGGCTCTGCGATCAGGATGAGATTATGACAAGCACAGCAACCCACTGACAAGACAGAGAAAAAAGGGCTGTCGGTTCACACCGGCTAAAAGGAAATTCACACAATAATGGAATACAGGTGACCAAAGCAGCCCAGTGGTGGCCGTTATGTACTGCAGATAATCAGCCTCTAATGATCTAATGAGTTTGTACCGCTTTACCATATTGCCAGACAATTTCCTTTACTCACATTTAATTCACCACATACAGTACAACCACAGGAAGCAGAATCACAATGCGTCGTCACAATACTGCGGCTTGACGCCTACAAATGCTGAGCAATAATTTGAAGCAATAATATATTATGTGCTGCAAATATTGTGCTTTTTATATATCAGTAATACACGTTTTTTATTTTTTGTTGGATTAAGCAGAACACATCACTGTACTACTATTGTATTACTGTAGGCTACAAAGTCAATGAAAACAAACAAAGTATAACTAAATATCAGCACTAATGCGAATGCGAGAGGAGCGAATGTTTCTTTTGTCAGCAATGACTTTGGTACTGAGGGTCAAAGGTTATCAATTTAGATTTAGACTTAAAAATCATGACAGTGATATATATTATGACATACATTCCTTTATTTGTAATTGAAGTTGTCCGACCCCATCGGTAATGAAGCAGGAACAGTCAAAATCAAAGATAAACAATCCAAAACAATCTGCTTACACAAAGCTTTATAATATCCATCTAAAAAGAAAAATAATCAACAGAAATCTCTCAATCATTGCACATCATTGCCTAGCAAAAAGAAAATAAAACATGGCAAAAAAGATTAAAAAATGCTAATCGAGATGAATGACGGAATAATGTTGATGAGGACTGGGTACCGAAGATCATTGTGGTTTCAGTATCACTAGAATTTCAAACTGGCAAAAGAAGCTTCTGAATATCTGATTCTACTGTATATGGTGTTCTATTGATTTTGGTGTATTCGCAAAAATTCATGGAATACGATCAGAAATCTCTAGAATCTGCATGTACAAAGGACAAAAATATTTGGTGAACTTTCACCAAATATTAAAAACGTATGACAATATTATAAAGATGAACAAATTATAATTTCATATCCATTTTCAAAGTGGAAATATTGGAAACACTTTGGTACTGAAACTATTCTGGCGACACCCAATCCTAGTGTTAAAACAAAAAGGTTTGAGAACTATAAACATATTCGGTAGAACCATGGACGGACGGACAAATTGATGGACGGACGGAGAAACAGATGGACGGACGATCTGTCACCATGACAACAACTCACTTTTACATTTAAGCCATTTACCCGTTACTCGTATTTGGAGCAACTTTCAGACAGTGATTGGGGAGAGAGGGTGTTTCGTGTCTTACTCAAGGACACTTAAAACGGACAAGCTGCCCTTTGAACCGACAAGTCATTTCCAGTTACAGGACTCTCTCTTAATGCTACAAGTCTCCTACACGCAATAACTACTATTAATAATACTATTAATGGGATACTTTGTCTTCTTGAATTTCAGTCCGTTATTCCTCCTAAAATACATTTCAGTGTTTACACTTCATTTATCTTCAAAACAGCCTGATAGAATTTGTCAGCATTAGATTTATTTTAAGAGCAGGAAGCGAGCAAGGAATGTGCTGTATCATTGCTAACAAACTGATGTCTCATTCTAGCGGTCACTACCTCCGGCTGTATATTTAGACAGAGCATCAAATTCAAAATGTCAAGATATCCCTTGAAGTAATGTTTTAAAATAAGTACAAAAAACGTTTGTGTTCAATAAATTCAATGATTTGGATCTGCAAAAAACATAAAACAAAAACATACATTTGGTCATTTTATAAAATACACACCAATCGTATCACCTGGGAGGGGTAATCCAGAGTAATCCACTGAACAAAGATGTGAAATGTCTTTGTCCCCTCTCTCTTGTCCCCAACATGTTGCCTTCCCTAATGATCATACAGCAACACATCAGTTCACCATTTTCAGGTGCCTGGAGCGCAAGAGATTAACCAGGTGACAAAATGTACAGCAGGAATCAAAAGGTGTACCACCCATCTACAGGTGGTCTTTTTCACTGCCAGGCAACCGTTACGTAATGGGGGGGGGGACGGGGGGGGACTACATTTCCTCTACATTTATTACTGATAAACATATTAGTAGTGTTTACAATAGCCAGATGTCCATGTTTTATGCCCATTATGATTTATCACATTAGAAAACCTGAATGAAAAAGGGCCAATGTCAATAAAATGTGGAATAACTGAACCAAAGATGCTATAGTTCCGACTTTTTGAGGTTATACTCTTCTCACGTAGCCCTTTTTTGTTTTGACAGAACAAATGGAAAAAACAATTGCCATTGTATATTTCAAACGTTTGCTTAAATTTATTTGACAGTTGGATGGAAACAACTATTGAAGCCAATGGTGACTGAGGAATGTCAATAATGCTAACAGGGTATTAGTTAGCTAAGTGCCAAGACCATAGCTTTTCTCCCACCATGCAATAAGTGCTGTACCTGGTGGAGAAAAAAAATAACACACCCTGAAATTCACCCTGAAAGTCAAAATATCAAAGTATTGTTACAATCACTAGTTGGTGGAAAACAAGACACCAGATCAGGGGCTGTATACAAGAGATAAACGCTGTCATCTTTTGATGACATCACACTGATCAAAAGGTAGATATAGTAGCTCAGCGGGGGGGGGGGGGGGGGGGGGGGGGGTATACAAGACGTGTGTGAGCTATTGAGTGAAATTAACGTAAAATTAAAACAGTGGTATTTAATAACGGCAGCCATGAAAAGGTAATAGATGATTCACTTCCTCGCTGCTTCTTTCCTCTGAGTGTAAACAGAAGAAAGGGAGATATGGGAAAGAGAGGTGCCTTCTGGGTAGTGTAATTTGACTTGAGCTCGTCATCAGTCTATGAGATAGCCTTTGCTTCAGGTAAGAAGGCCTCCCAGTACTTTATCAGCTGTGGAAAAGTAGAGAAAGAAACATAATAAAGACAGTGAAGGGAACAGCGTAAGATTTGGATAGGAAGGGTAATACTGTGTTTTTAGTTTTTGATTTGTTTCTCTGAGTCTACACTGTAGCCTACCTGTTGTTGTGTCTGAACCAGTGACTCCAGGTATTTAATGATAACCGATTTGAAGTCCCTCACTCTTTCTTTCTGCAGAAGAAATTAAGACACATGAATAAAGTAAAACTGTTTTTTTTTCTATTGCTGTTCAACAACTTTCTTAGCAGTCAACTAACCTCAAACCTGCTGACTTCCTTGCGGATGGTTTTGGAAATTAAATCAAAATCTCTCTCCCCCTGTTGGACCTTCCCCTCCAACTGGAACATGAATATAGACACAGAGGAGGAGACAGAAAGACAGACAGATAGATGCTTTCAATACCATAAAGTTCAAAAGTACCACAGCAACAATTCAAATGTTGCTTTTAGTTGCACCATTCTGCATCCCCAACAGAAGCATTTTTGCTTGTTTGTTTTAATCTAATTTTTAGATTATTGTCAAAACAAAGCAGACCTATATGATTATTCAAGTGAAGGATTGTCAAATTAAACCGACTTCTATAGATGAGGGATACAGAATAGCTGCAGACTTCCATTTAAAAGGCAATGGTTAACAAGGCAATGGTTAAAGAAGTTTTTTTTCTCAGCACCACAATCAGAGTTTCTTCACTTTCAGTACAGCCAATACAGATTTGCTCTCTGAAAATAAACATAATGGTATATTCTACAAACCAGAATACTAGTAGTATACGTAAATAGTACATAAATTAACTTAATTATGAAGTTATTATGAAAAATAAAACCTCCTTGGAGATGAATTGAAATAGTTCTACAACTCACACAACTCTTTGTGTGTTTCTATTTGAGTGTTATTTTAGCTCAGTTTCTCCAGACCCAACTTCTGATTTCCATTTTATTCTGGATTTGTTTTTTATGTCCCCGTCCACGACAGGCTTCAGATGTGCCTCCTCAGGAGACTTGGCTCAGATCTGAACCCATTTGATTTGGCGTATTGGCTTGAAAGTGAATTGACCCCAAGCATACATACAGACTGTTCTTACAAGTGAATTGACCCCAAGTATACATACAGACTGTTCTTACGAGTTTCTCAGCTGAATACCGGTGATTAGGGATGGGAAATTAAATTATACCAACTTCACTGACAAGTGACAACTAAATGTATTGATGTTTTCTTAAAGATGGAGTGCCGTGATTTTTTACACCCTATAACATGATCATCAGGTATTGTTATTATATAAGGAGTATTTGATAAAATGTCGTTTTTATGTGGACACGCCCACCAGTTAATTAAGTATGCCTGGTTTGCCTGGTGGAACTGAAGCCACACCCACAGCTGTTGTTGTAGTACTAGAATTTCGCGATAAGGGGGGAGGGGTTAAGGGAGTGGATGATATCGTGATGTCACTATATCTGTTGGCATGTTTGACTGTCAATGTTTCAGCCTCCAGGAAGAAACCCTAAATACAAAGGGAAGACATCAATGCACATAACAACTACACCAAGGGGTCTAATGAAGTACTGTCACCTAGTAAACACATGCAAAACTGGAAAATATACAAAAATTACGGCACTCCATTTTTTACTTTTCTCCACAATGTTCATTTAGAAACCAGATGAATTCTGAATTTGTATTCAAACTGGAAAAGCCTGGAAAAGCAGTACACTGTATTTATATAAGATTTAGTCATTCCCATCCGTACCGGTAGTTGGTTGTACACACTGAGACACATTATTTGTAGTTTAGAAGATTATGTGTATTAAAATTATTAATACTAACTGAATGGTGCTGGCTACCACAATCTAGCTACATGGGTTTTAAAAGGCTCATAAAATGAACACCTTTTTAGTCTAGTTATGTGGGTGATGTTATGCAGAAAGACAATGATGAACAAATTAGAGTGAAATTATCCTATAACAAATCCATTATTTAAGTGACAAATGTGTCACATGAAGGTGTTTGAATGAATAATATATATTTTTTAAAGTACTGGATACTTAAAGTAGTCCAACAAGTGAAATTTGAAACAGTTCATTTTGACAAACACATTCATGTGACTTTGGACAACAGTGAGAATGCAAAACAACAAATTAAAGTAACAGATGGTTGCGTGATAGTGGCAGGAAATTACAAAACAAGTTCTAAACGGGTAAATGCCAGCCAACAAAGGTGTAGATGGACAGACAGACAGACAAACAAACAGGGGCAGGTCCTACCTCCTCAATCTCCTGGTTGAAGGCATGGCAGGGAAAATGCAACAAATGTTTAAAGGCAGGGAGAAAAAAACGCTCTGAGCTTCAAAATCATAAAGAGAGGAACCTCCAGGTGCTACTACTAAGGCTAGTTAGGAGCGGTTAGAAAGAAAAGGTTCATTGTGTGTGTGGAGGCACTGCATCCACAGACTCAGCCAAGCAGTGATAGATAGATAGATAGATAGATAGATAGATAGATAGATAGATAGATAGATAGATAGATAGATAGATAGATAGATAGATAGATAGATAGATAGATAGATAGAAAGAGAGAGAGAGATATATGCTGGCAGCAACCTAGGTAGGTATGTGATGTTTAGCCAGCAAAAAAGAGGTACAGGCCAAAATTAATTTAGGAAAAAAGTGAAAGTGATTGAAACAACAGTTTTGAAATGTCAATTATGACAGACGGTTGTACTTTGATGGATGACAAAAATATATTGATAGGTTGAACATTTTAATTGGGGAAACGCTCAGAGTACATCAGGAATCTGAATCTACACAAAAGTAGGTGAAAGTAACCCTGAGTGCAGTTACTTTCACTGCCTACAGGGGGCAGTGTGGGTTAATAATCTGACAGGAGATATATAAATAAAGAAATCCATGCAACCACCACACACACAAACACACACACACACACACACACCTAGAAGTTATCGTTTAAAATTAGTTATTAGGAGTAGGACCAGTACACATTTGTGTTTGTGATGCCTCTTGTTAAATTATTGTATGGTTTTTTTTCTCATCTTTAGTATAAAACACTTTGCCTTTGACCCATAGTAATACAGAGTTCATGGGAACTATTGTTTCATCCTAGTCCTGAGCTTGTTGACGGCAGCCAGCAACACCAAAAACACCACAACTGACATGGTTGTGTTTCTATTTCAGGCCAAACACAGATTGCACTTTAGGAATTCCACCAGGTATCTGGTCTGTAGCAGCACCAGAGAGAAGGGAGGGGGGGGGGGGTTGTTTTCTCTTTGGCTGTTGTTGTCAAGGCACCAAACCAAAACACTGTCTTCCTGACAACCTCTCAAAACTCTCATTTTCTCAAAAATAAATGTTGGTTGTAACTCTACTGGCCTGTCCTCTAAAGACACTATCTGACAGGCTCTCTCTCCCTGCACAATGCCTCTGACAGTTTTTCTCTTTTAATACCAGACCCCCTGCCAAGGTAGTTCCCCTTCTCCTTCGCCGTTTACTGTGTGTGTGAGTGTGTGTGTGTGTGTGTGTGTGTGTGTGTGTGTGTGTGTGTGTGTGTGTGTTAAATCCTGACAAAGCACGATAGAGGATGAATTTGTATAGTGACAGCTACAGCTGTCTAATAAATTATACTCTCCTCGCCTCTGCTCTACCTCGTTTGACTGGATATGAAAATTGTACTATACATTTTATTATGAATTATAATCTTAACCACATGAACCCTAGTAGTAGTGTCCCTATTCTGGGGGCATACTGTATATATCTAGTTTAGAGGTACTAGATATGTACGCATACCGTACATACGTCCAGCCGAAGCGAGGGGGCCTAGTATGGAACTCTGGGGGCCTCCGGTCAACAAATTGTGCACGTCATTCATTTTACTAACAAAGTGTACATGTGTTTCTATGCCTTTTATCTCTATTGCTATCACTCCACTTTCTTTTCCATTTTTTCCTTTTCCTACATTCGGTCTGCTTGTGCCATCTCTGGGTGTCTCTCCTACCTCTTTGATCTCATCCTTGGCTTGCTGCAGTTTGTCGGGCTTGTTGGTGTACTGCAGTTTGGCCTCGGCCTCCCGTTTCTTCTGCAGGAGCAGCTGGGTGTCTTGCCACTTCTGCCACGTCTTCATGCGGTGGTCAAACACTCCCTGGAAATGAGCCAAAACACATCACAGCATAAAGAGATGCACACTAACACTATTATTAATCAAATCATCGAGAAGCTATATATATTTTTTCTTAATTTCTTCTTAATAAAATGCATACATTAACTAAATTATTAGTCAATAATTATTTTCCTATAGGCAACCACACTAATAAGAAACATAATTTCATACAGTATTTTAATGTATTGAAATGCTTAAATATTTGTAGAAATTAATTATGCATTTCCCTAGATAAGGCTGACTATATATTAGGCCTGGTGCAAGGATGTAAGTTTGCGCAAGGTATATAGTGTGCAAATATAGTTAGGATATATTATCATTGTTAGTTACGCTCTACTCTGGTCCATTTGCTCAGCCTCGTCTACATCCAGCAGCTTAAACAAGAGGGTGGTAGATGAGCAGTATTCTACTCTATACTCACATAATGCAACTAACCTAGCTCTAAAAAGCCAAATGCAACAACAGAGCCAATAGAATAGAGACTACTAGACAATGGCGCTATGGTGTACTGAGATGTGTTATAATGTGGCATGAATGGGACCAGGCATGACTCTATGGCAGCCGTCAATGGTGAGTGTATCCAGAGCTAATCACTGGACAGATCGGCCCTCATATACTGTATGTTTTATACTTTTAGAAATACAAAATTCTCAGGATGTAAAGCAGCCTGAAAATCAATTTCAAGCGGTGCCATATGGGCATGTTACGTTTGTGATATAACATGACAAACAACATAATGTATATACTATACACATACTGTATATGTCATCTACTGTAATAGATGTTCAGGCCCTTCACATCTAGATTTAGTAGCGCCGAACAGAGAATTACATCACCATTTGTGGTGACTAACAACATGCCAATCAATTATTAATACTTGCGCACCATTGACAGCCAGTTATAACCCGACATTGAAACATATCCTAATTACGTCAACATCAACATCAACATCCGGTATATATACCTACCACGCATACATACGTCCAGCCGACCACAGTAAAGTACTTTCAACTTAAATACATACGTTACCCATTACCTAGCCTCGGAAACCCAGACATTTTTATGTCCAAGGAGAAAAAAAAAAGTCTGGGACCGATTCCACTTCAATTCGGCATAGAGTAGCGCAAATGTTGATCACTCTCTGCTGATTTCTGATCGTCAGCGCCTTTGTTAAATTGACGCACACATGCGTACCCGTACACAGTACACACACACACACACACACACACTCTCTGTCGCTCTAATTAATTAGTCTCATGTCGCGCAGCTGCGTCTAGATTCTCCCGGCGCCATAGAAAGCATAGGTGGACCCCAGGCTACCAGTTACCCAACCAATATTGAAACATATCGTAATTACGTCACCATCGACCATATTGTATTTTCATTTTGGACATAATTTTCCTAGAGAACGTTAAATGGTTTGGGTGAGTATGTATGTTTCATCTGAAACTAGCAACTTGCGAGATACACACAACTAGGTCATACATAGCCTACTTGTGTACTACTACCCTCCCAACTTGAAAGTTATCTTAATTACGTCAACAACAACGATGATGGGGAAGAGATAGATTGGTTACGTTACCATCAACAGCCAATTCAGTTTCAGAATCATTTATAAAGAATTACAAACGTTTATAAGGGCGTACTATTTAATTATTTCGTATCGTTCAGGAGGTTTTCAGAAGTTACAAATAAGTAAAAGATACTTTAAATATTGATATCTTTACTGTTTCTTTAATGATTTTGAAGAGGAGAGATTATATCATTTTAAAAAGATTTTTTTATCTCTAAAGTTTTAAACAAAACAATTGTATTTTATATTAATGTCGGATTTCTTTAAAGATTTCGTTGTTCTTTAGTATTTAATTAATTATTAATATTGCCACTCGACAGAGTGCAGTTCTAGTTCTGGGTGCCTGCCATGCCATTATTTATTATTGCGTATAAACGTTTTAGGGATGTCATTGCAACTACATTTGCAATTTCCCAGAATTGCATCTTTCTGTGGTTGTCAAAGGCTTTATACTGTATAAACCGTTAATTCCGTATAACCGTTGTAGGCCCCTGTGATGTCATGTGGGTCAATACATCATCATTCATACTGTACTTATGCTAGACTCAAAGCTTGAAATTGTCGGTGCAACCACACTTCCAATTTCCCAGAATTGTGCCTTTCTAGTTTTATGTTGTTATTCAAACTGTCAGGCAAACTGAGCTACTTGCTATATTTCGCAGGGTAGGGATAAGGTACCAAAAAGTACTCATGGGGTACACTCAACCAGTGGATGCTGCCGTAAAGAACTCTGGTATCACCTGCAGGACAGGGTCGTCAAGGCTAGAGCAAGTGCTAGTGCTACAGCAAGTGCTATGAGCTAATGTAGAGTCTGATGAGGGGAGTCTGAAGATTACGGTGGAAGATTGGGAGTGGGTCTGCTCTGCAGTTCTAACTGCAATGGGGAGTTTGTTCCACAGTCTGGGAGGCAGAAGGGAGAAGAGTCTGAGGGCGTGTGGAGGGTTGTCCTGGACGTTTTAGGGAGAGCTTCCCTATAACTATTTAGCAGTCTAATTTACAAATTCTACTCTGCTCTGTTTTTGAGCACAATGAACTGGCGGTCATTTTACCTTGACAGCAGTGATAAGGCGTACGTAGTCCCCCAAAAGTTCAGAGAAGAGGTGGAAGTCTGCATTGGCCTGTTCCTGATGGAGCTGGTCTATCTTCTCCTCTACCTCCGCCAGCTGGGATAGAGCCCGCGACAGAGCTGTGTGGTCCTCACTATTACCTAACATTGCCGCCGACTTGGCAAACAGTGCCGTGTTCACCGACAACTCTGGAGAGGAGAGGAAAATATTGTTAGATTGAAAACATGCATGAATGTGTGCTGGATTATCAGTTGACAGCTGCTTGCTACCATACTGGTGATAGGACATCCACAGATGAACATACTGGTGATAGGACATCCACAGATGAACATCCGGGGAGTCCCGGTGGTGGGTATAAAACAGCCACACACACACACACACACACACACATTATCTACCTTTACGGTGACAGACCAGTGACTCCACACTGGCATGAAGCTTCCTCAGTTGAATGTCCAAATTCTCAAACTGCTGCTGCTTCTCTTCAAACCACTGACACACACAGACACACAGACACACACAGATTTGATGAACTCCTCACACCCGTTATCATTCTCTCTTGCCTCTCTCTCCTCCCTCTATCCTTCTCTCCTTCTCGTCTGGAATCTCCATCAATCCCTTCCTCCACCCCTCTATCCATCTCTCCTTCTACCAGGTTTCTTCACCCCTCTATCCATCTCTCCTTCTACCAGGTTTCTCCTTCATCCACCCCTCTATCCATCTCTCCTTCTACCAGGTTTCTCCTAGCCTCGCGATACGAATATCACTGCATGGATTAGTGGATATTAGCCTCGTCCCTCTCAGTATTAGATTTTATTTTGCAATGTCCCGCCCCATATTTGAATACTGGGCCCTGGTTGGTTATAGCTTGGTTCCAGACGAATCTGGTTGGCTTGTCACCACTTTGGCCGTGAAGCCCTCCCACAATTGAGAGGGGCCAGATTAATCTGCCTTGGGTAATATGCATTGCAATGGCAGATGAAGGCTGGCTATGCGAGGCTAGGTTTCTCCACCTTCTCCTTTCCTCATATCTCATCTGCGCCAAACCTCACACACCTCCTCCATATACACCCCATCTCTCCCTCCCGCAAATCATTCATTCACTCATTCTTCGCTCCCCATATCTTTCTTAGGGCATGTTAATCTTAATGCCATTTTGTCAATCATTTCATTCATTCGTTCGTTCCTCTCCAACAGCATCTTATTCATTCATCTTTAGTGATCATGTTGTTCTTAATTAATTTATTCATTTCTCTTACAGCGTCTGATTCGTTCATCTTGATGGTCATCTTGTTGACAGCATCCGCAGCTTTGTTGACCATACGAAGGAGTCCCGCTCCACTCAGTGCCTGGGTGCTAACGGCCCGCGGCAGCTTGGAAACCAAGACAAATGGGGGCCAACAAACGGTTTAGCAGATACAAACAAACTGGTTAGTAGGCAAAAAAGAGAGGAAAAAAACATGGCGTGTATCCTACGATACAACACACCCCACATTTCTCTTTTCACTTCTCATTTTGTTTTTCTCCATTTCTCTTTTGTTCTAGTTTCTCTCGCATAGTTTTCTCAATTCTCTGTCTGGTTCTCTCCGTCTCTGTCCTTTTTTCCACATTTGTCTTTGTCTTTAAGCTTTTGTTAGTTTTTCTCTGTCTTGCAATCTTTAACTCGGTTTCTCACCAATTATGTGTCTGTCTTGCTCTAACTCTGTTATACTCTCTGATTGTCTCTGTTCACATCATCCAGGTCTTAGTGTTTCTTTAATCCAGCTCCTGTTAACAGTTTATCATTTCTATCTTTCCGTTGTGTCTTTGTAGCTGCTACTAGCACCAATTGTTGGGTTTTCTCACCCATCAATTTTCATGAATGCTTTAATTTATTTAAAAAAAACGTGTAACTCTATAACTCACAATCACCCACTTCCCACAAAAGACAACCTTCAGCCCCAAAACAGGATGCCAATCTAAAAACAAGTTTGCCTTTCCTCCATTCTAGCCAAGTTTACTTAGAGTGGAGATACTAGGTTTTTCCTCTGAGCTGACAGTACTAGTAAATTCCCTCCAAAGACCAGTACAATCTCATTTAATAGAGCAGGCCGCAGCCTGGGGAAAACCACAGCGCTGGGACCCTCAGGAGAGGTGACAGAGGAGGGAGAGGGCAAAAATAGCTTTCAATTGAGAGTGGTCCCATTTGTCCCCTCCTTGGTTCTCTAGTTGCATTTCATTAAGAGGGGATAGACAGACGGACAGATGGATGAAAGGACACGCTCGGTCAGGCGGCCAACCGATACATCTGTTTAAAGCTGTGACACCGGGCCATTTATTCTGGGACCCAAATGACACTGGGCTGGCTTTAAACCTAATCCCCCCTACATGGTCTAAATGGAGAACGGAGGCCTGATAACAAAGAATTAGAGAGTTTGTTGAAACGATGGCCGGCAATAAAATGAGGCAGAAAATAGCTGGGAAGCCAACAAAACCAGTTAGTTTTTAGCCATTAACAGAGGCCCTTGTTTGTTTGTTTGTTTGTTTGCCCCTGTTGGAAAGTTTGCAGCTCCCAGTTACGGGTAAATTAAGTGAGGGTTCAAGCCCACTGAAAAACTGAAACGGATTCTTCTCCTAGTGTTTTCTCAAACAAAGACTATTCTGTGAATCTTTCCGTATGTTTGAGACGGAGTGTTTTTACCTTTACAGTTCAAACGGACAGTAGAATCAAGAATAATGAGCGGTTTATTAGTCACACACTAACAGGTACGAGCAGCAAAATGTTGGTGGGACATGTTCCATAAAGACTGCACTAATACAACAATACAAAATAGCAAGAAGATAATGATATAATATTTAGCATAGTATAAAATGTGTTCTAATTAGTAAGGCCAGACGGGGCCTCGGGCCAGCCCAGTTAGGGCGCAGGTAGGGCCGGGCCTTCATTTTCGGGCCTGGTGAGAATTCTAGCTTTCACCGGCTGCCGGGCGCAGCTGCGCTAATAACTTTGGGGCGGCCGTCTAGAGATTTAATGGACAGTCAAAAGGGAGACATCGAAGAGGAAGGATGGGTGGGGAGGGATCAACATACGGAATGTCAGAACAGGTAGGCTCCATATATGGAGATCTAAGGGTTTGAGGTCAGATGTAGAGTTGCTGGCCAGCTCAATCTATAGGCGATGATCCAGGTTTTGCAGGTTTTCATAGTAATCTGCGACCTACAGTCGCAATAAGGCTTAAGTGATTATCAACTCCTGACTATTCCAGTAGTTTATAGTAGACAGTAGTCCAGTATATATTCATGACAGCATAACCAGTCCAGCACAGAGACTTTAAGTAAAACATCTGGTTTCTACCTCTGAACTCTCCAGAAACTGCAGAACATCTGGGTCCTTCAGCAGGACAGGGTGCTTCACTGTTCTCATCAGATATCTGGTAGACGGGACACAAGATGGAGACAATACTCAGGTTTTCTATTCATCCAAGTAAACCTAATCTCTTATCTGGCACACTCACTTTCCGCTTATCTGACCTTCTAACTTGACATGAATGTTGAGTTGTATAGTAAATCTCTGGCCCTTGTAAGACTTACTACTGGTTGCTTGTAATGTTTGTGATGAAGGAAAAAGCACCTTTATGACAATCACAGTAACTCTTGTTAACTCGCTCTAAAGTTGTATTTACTGCAGCTTGTTGGGTTGAACAGACTGAATTAGGCATGTAACGATATATCGTATATCGATATATATCGATATTATATCCCGACGATATGTATCGATTTATTAAAAAAAAGAGAAAGAAAACTGTGTGTGATATGAAATGTGAGCTGTAATCATATTCCATCATATATATGAGAGAAATGAGACACTCCATGCAATCACTTTCAATCTATCCTAAGATGCCATCAAAGAAAATAAGAAATGTTAACTCGAGCTAGGTTTAAACATGAAAGCATGTTTACAGTTGTTGCACAGAAATTAAGTAATTTCACATGAAAAGTAATGCTACTTTTGCAATGTAGTTAAATAGAAATTGTGAAAAAAGCTTGGGGGCAAGATAATTGTCTGGAAAATAATTGCAAATATCGTGAAAATCGTATCGTGAACCTCATATCTTGATACGTATCGTGAGTTGAGTCTATCGTTACATGCCTAGACTGAATGGCAAATTATTAATTATTTTTCATTGGTCATTATGCCAATTCCCTCTTTGTACTGTAGGTCAGTTCATTTCAACTCACAGTGATGAGTTTCACAGGGAGGACGCAACGCACGTCAGTTCAGCTCACCACTGAACAGGCGCCTGACAAAACTGTAGGAGTCACTCATGCAGTGATATACTAGATATCCCACTCTGGATTCCCTCTAGTTGTGTCCATTGGAGCACACGGCCAAACGGCACACACTAGAGGATTTAGGGGTAGTCGTAGACTCGTAGCTCAGTGACATACTAGCGTCATGCATGTACTTTTGTATATCAAGCTGCCTCACGCTAAGGAAACAGGAGATACAGTAGGCTCCTGCCCTACACGTTAAAAATTACCACCGCTGAAGTGCCCTTGGACAAGGCATTGAACCACTACCATGAAATGTTCTATGAAATAAGCAGGGCCTGGCTGTAAACAAGTATCTGATGCTTAGTCCAGTTACCCTGGGTAAACATAGTACCTTTCCTTTCCTTTACGGGCCCCAGGGCCCGGCAAGGCTTACTAACATCAACACCACAACCATAATACCCGAGCAAGCAGTGGGCGCTCTATGCACACGCCATTTTGGAAAGAACTTGGGCCCCTTCCCTACTTCCTTCACAGGTGTTACCGCTGCCTGGTACTAATGAAGGCTCTGTTCCATTCTAGTCAAACAGAGTCAGGGTGCTGCTATTGTGGGTGTTGGAAACACTGCTGCAATCTCAATTCTCAAAGTGTCCTTGAGTGGGTTCCAAATGGCCCCATACAAATGTGTAACTCTGAGAGTGTACAAATTAAACCAAATGGACCCTTACGGGTTAATTTGGTTCCATTTCAGAGGTATGGGGGCCTTTGAAATAAAGAAATAAAAGTTTGAGAACCACTGCACACTATATGGAACAGACTGAGCCTTAATTAGTATCATCGGTATTCGGTAACACCTGTGAAGGAAGTAGGGAAGCGGCCCGGAAGTAGGAAGAGTTATTCTGTGTGCATATAGCCCAGCATTAACAGAACCCCAGAGAGGAAGACTTTAACATTCATTATTACAATGAACTGTGTAATGTTTGACATTACAGTTGGTGACATTTTTTACAGTGTTTATCTGTGAGCACAGCCGCATCCATCAGGCTGCAGTTCTCCAGCTCTGAGGCCCATCAGCTGTCACTGGGCTCAGGAGACTGGCTGACCTTCCTGTCAATCACTGCTGCCGTAGAAAAGGGCAGCAGAATGTCAGCCCCGCCCTCTTTAGCCCTCACCTCATCTTTATTCAATCCATCAGGAGGGCAAAAGCTGGACACACACACACACACACACACACACACACACACACCTCGGACACACAAAGGTGGGGTGCTGTTTACAAACACATCAACAGTCACACACAACAAACCCTGTGTGTGTGTGTGTGTGTGTGTGTGTGTGTGTGTGTGTGTGTGTGTGTGTGTGTGTGTGTCTCCTTATGTGTATACATGGATTATTTTGTGTGTACTGTACGTGTGTCAGTATATCGCTGACAGCCTTGCGGTGGCAGTGTGTGTGTTGTGATAATGATGTACCTAATATTTGTGGTTTAACCTTTGAAGCAGTAAAGATCTGAACAGACCTGATCTTTCCGGTGCTGAGGATCTCACCTCCTACTTTATTGCTGACAACCTGACAACGCAGCACTCTAACTAGCCTCTAACGCCAAGACAGGGAGAGGGAAGGTGTGTTAGTGAAAGGAAGCCTGAGAGGGAGAAAGAGACTGCATGTATCAGAGAAAAAGAGCTAGACGGGTGAATGTTGTCCTTAAAACTGCATAAACACAGTTAAGGGACTTTAGCTAGGTTGTCTCCATTTTCATTTAGTGGTAACGTTGCAGTAGCAATACTAATTAGGTTATCGTTGCTCTCAGAGCTACAGGCCCACGCTACACGTACATTTGGTTCTTATTACCAAATACTCAGCTGAAAATATGAAGTCTCAACATGAGGTCCGGAGACCCAAGGGGTTCTTTACCCTTGAGTCCCTGGACCTCATGTTGAGACTTCATATTTTCATATCCAAGAAACACATCACAGAGACCCCTAAGAAGTGATTACTTTCTCTTCTATGTTTGACATGGAAATACTACATCAAACAGTCACTTTCAATTTGTTATTTGACATTTACATCAGCCAGAGATTCCACACAACATGATTTTTTTGTCCATCTGGAGCACCCCCTTCCTCTCTAATGAACAATCTTAGCCTATTGCAGTTGGAGAATCACAGCACTTATATTGTGACTTAATTACCTTTCTAAGGCAGATCTTCTTTTCTCCACAAAGTCATTAGAAGACTGGTCTTCCTTCCCGACTTTCACCTTGGTCATTCCTAGAGACAAATTAACATAAATAATTAACATAAGGCAGAGAAGCATGTCTAATTAAAATGCATATTAAGCATGTACGCTGTCCATCTACAGTACAGGGTCAATTAAGCTGAAACATAGGACCTTCCCCCTTGGTATTTTCATCCAATAAACATGTGTTATCATGGGGCAATATACTGACCACAGAACCAATTTCTTTGTTTTGTCATGTACGAAGCACCAGTGTTTGGCGTCAATCCGAACTAGTGTTTGGTGTTAATCCTCCAAAAGGGTAATGTTTCCTTTGGTCCAGGAATTCACATTATTATTATTTTTTATATATTTTGTAACCCATTTTTCACCCCTGTGTCAATTATCTAATGTGATCCTGGGCTCTACACACCCTCCGCCAACCTGGGGAGAGCAACAGACTTGAACTCATGCTTCGTTCATGCGTGAGTGTCCAAGTTGCTCCTTTACACCTGACAGGGGGGAGTTTCCCTGGTTGGACGTAGCGCATGGAAAGAACACGTTATTCCAAGGAATTCACATTATATAGACATTGCCACTGACTATCCAAACAAATTTCACATTGCCAAATGCCAAAAAATGGGACAGCCATAGGTTGCACTTGGCCTGTTTTTTGGCCTGTTTTTTTTAACTTTTTTTTTGGTATTATTATTGCTTTAAGGAAGTAAACTACAGGTAAAATGAACAATGTTGACTTACCCACAATGCTTTTCTCCGGGGCAGGAGGGACTATGTATCCTATGTGCAAGTATTTGGATGCCAGTTTGCTGTGAAGGCCCAGAAAGTCACTGAAACGTCTCTTCACCATGAACTCATTTTGCTTGAACATAGACAAAGAAGTCTGAGCAACAGAGGGAGAGAGAGATAGAAACAGAGATATGCAGACAAAGAGACGGAGGGGAAAGGGTTACATTTTAAATCTAAATTACACAATAGATTTGATTAAATTGACTATATTATCATACAATGTCAACAGGTAGATACGGTTAAGTGAGAACAAAAAAGATAATATGGAGTTTAATTTTTCTGCTATGACTAGTTCCATTATATCAAGTCATTATTATAGCATTGTTAAGAGTAGTTTTTGCTCCGACATCCTACACAGGACACCACAATCAAGCATTAGCTTACCCTGGTAGATACTTTGTAGGCCATGTAAGCATTCATCCCGTCACCTGGAAGATATAAGACATAAACCACCCCATTTTTTTTCATTTAAATAATATTGACACACACACCACACACACACACACACACACACACACACACACACACACACACACACACACACACACACACACACACACACACACACACACACACACACACACACACACACACACACACACACACACACACACACACACACACACACACACACACACACACACACACACACACACAAATTGGTGGTTATACTCAAATAGGATAATATTAATCAGAGTAGAGATTCAAGGGCCGGAGCCATGCAACTGAAATCTCACTGTGTAATTAAGATTTTTTTTAATCGTGAAAATATTTATTTCAGAAAACTGGAGGATTTAGAAGTTTTGAGGTCAGGCCTAAATGGGTTAAACATTATTATTTCATAGACTACTAGACTCCTTAGGGGAGATTCTAGATAGAATATAGCCTATTGCTCAGACATAATGCTTGTATGCATGTATGTAAAATGTACAGTATACGTAAGTAGTTTGTAAGTGTGGATATCATCCAGTGTACTCACCGACTTTCTCTGGGTCTGATACTACTATGTGCATGTCAATCAAGTCTCCAATTTCTTCCTCTTCAATCTACACAGAACAATAACAGCATATTACATTGATTTATTAATTAATGGATAAGAAACCTCAGCTTAGCACGAAACCTCAGCTTAGCACGAGACACAACGTTCCTAAACCTTTAAAATGCTATATACCTAGCTGGGTGTGCTGGGTTCAAAAAATGTTTATTATGGATACACAAATCTATACCCAAAGATTGTGCGCTCCAAAACTAGATACAGGCTTTTGGGTTGTGCACTCGGTATGTCTGGTTACACTTTTGGCGAGGTGTTCATTTCATCCTGTTGGGAGTGTGGTCATTGGTGTGGTGTGATTATGACCTGGTGATGAATCGTGGTGATGAATCCTATAAAAGGATGACCGTTATATCTTTGTAACGATATCTGTTGCAGTTGTGTGATCGCCGTGTGTGTGTGTGTGTGTGTGTGTGTGTGTGTGTATATATAGTACTGTCAGCCCCAAAGCTAAGGCCTCGTTTAGACGGGGACGGTCTCCAGATAAAACGGCAAAGTCCTGTTGCGTTCTCATTTTTTATTGACCCTTTACACCAGGCCACATAAACACTGCTGCCGCCTATCAAGGCATTTTATTTACATCATGGTTTTACATTCACCATCGCTGATGAGCGGCACTTTGTTTGTGGCTTCTTCATTGTAAGATATCATATACACTAGTATGGCTCTGCATCAATGTAATAAACATATGCGTTGTGAGCCAACGTGAGCCATGATGTCATACGTTTTGCAGATTCACCGTTTTGCCTGTTTTCACGGAGACTGGAGGAAACTGCGTTTTCAAAGATTTCCACTCTGGGTGGTGGTTTCAGTTTGTTGCGTTTTCACCTCCTGAAAACGCCGTTCTCGTCTAAAGGGACACCAGCAAACGATACTTTATTTTACCGTTTCCTATGAACACCGTTCTCGTCTAAATACCACCTAAGTCCACCTAGCGGCTACTGATCCCATAGGCTCCGCGGACTGTAACCATGACAACAGAGCCCATAGCCTGTGGCCGCACATGTGCAGGGACTATCTGCTGTTTACACAAAGATGCTAAAAAAGAGCTCACATTTGGTGAAAGTGAAATACAGGCTCTCTCACTGTGTTCATATGGTAATGGTCAATGCCCATGTTCAAGTTTGATTGATTTGTGCGGATCACAGGTGTATGTCATGATGAATCCGCACGACTCCTACTGTAGCTAATCGCATATAACAAGCACGTTTCCATGGAGATCATTTGCTCCACGCCCCATTTAATACCATAAAAGACGACAGGAAAAAGGCAAAGGCAAAAATGCCCAATTCAACTTTGTCTCTCGTAAAACATGAGAAGTCGCACCGCTTTGACAAGTTGACCATCTGTTCTGTCTAGAAGCAAGTCTTTCGATTGCCAGCTGGACCAGCTGAACGTTCATAAAGTAATGCTCTCATGTGTAATGAGAAGAAGAAGTTTGCAAAGTTTAACCCCAGATCCAAATGGCTAATGCAACGTGGAAAGGATATTATGTAATGCGACTTTGGGTATTTAGAAAAGCGCAAAATAAATTTGAGCTATCATTATTATTAATATTATTACTATTAAGCCTTTTCTACTGAACATTGCTCACCTTTGCTGAGGTAAAAAGATGATGCTGGGATCCAGAGCATACTGGAATGCTGCTATCCATAGATTATAGACCAGAGCTTTATTGATTACTGAGGGAGAAATCTGTCTTTTGGATTAACATATCACATCCACACTGCTCTATGCTGGAATGGGGATTCTGGACATAGCTATATTTCATCCATACTGTATGCTCATCAGATAGCAAGACTTATTAGGCTATCGTGTTGCATTCATGTGTATGTGATAAATATATTATTAATTAATAGTGTGACATGGAGGTGCGTCTGTTGGCTCCTGTGACATTAAGGCATGATAGACTATTATTATCACAAAACGGTGGCCACACTGGCAAACACAAGGGACCTAATACAGTAATTCAGCTCTAAATGCATGAAGTGATAAATTAATAAGAAGTTTGAATGTTTATCATGTCTAGCCTAGAATACAGTTTGCATTCAAGCATATATTTTGACATCTTTTATCTTTTATATGTGATGACAAATGTTGGGCACATACATATTTTATTTGAGGTTTGGCACAATTGTAATTGATTTTGCATGAAGTATTCTAATGACAAGTAAGCAAAGCTTTCGTCTCGTAAATCTACTTCTGACGTCCTGAGTTTGAGTGTATGTCCGTCCAAATCAACAGAGAAATAAAAAGATTACAGAAGAGTACAAATGATGTGGGAACTCGAGCTTAGTGAAAGAGGCCCACTGTCTTTGTGAAAAGAAGTGTACGAGCATGTCAAAGTGTGTTTGTATGTGTACCTCATCAAAGGACGTGTGCGTAAACAGGTCATCGTGATCCAGCGTAAGACGTGGCGTGATCACAGAGATGGGCGGGGTTATGGGAGTAATAGCAGGGGAGGGGCCATCAGACAGGAGGACATCCCTCTCTGGACTGTCCAAAGAAACTTCTTCTGTTGCTTCTAACCACACACACACACACACACACACACACACACACAAGTCTGAGTATGTGTGTGTTCATGCGCCAAGGTGTACAGTAGTGCTGCAAACAAATAGTCCATATCTGAAGGAATATTCTAATATAAAACAGTTTTACGGCATATTAGGCTACAATATTGTATATTAACCCATTCTGGACGGGAACCCGTTTTAGTGTTTTAACTAAGCATTATGTTATACTTTAGTCTGCTATTTTTGAAAAATCGTGAAAATGTGGCACAAAGACTTTTTATTTATTTCGACGTCAGGCTAAATGGGTTAAAATTATATAAATTTGACTCTCGATAGGTTCAAATGAGTCAAACCCATGTGTTTTTTTTTTTTTAAATACAAGACATACAAGGAACATGGTACACAACAAAAAGAAAACAAACAAAAAACATTTATGACAAAACAAAACCAACAATAACCCACTAGCCCTGAGGGGAGAATAGACTTGTAGAAAGATTTACGATAATAAACAATACTTACAAAAACTAATTGGGAAATAAACTTGTAGGTAAGAAATTACCATATAAAAGAAGCTAAAGAAGAGAGGGAAATTAATCAATTGCAGTTAAATAATTAATATATAAAAGAAAAGGGTCCCATGTTCTAGAGAAGTTATTCAATGAGCCTCTAGTTGAGAATTAAAAAATGTCTAGGTGAATAAAGGATGACAGGTCTTTAAGCCAGGATGTAGCGGCAGGGGGGCTAGGATTTTTCCAGTGAAGCAAAATGTGGCGCCTCGCTATGAGGGAGGCGAAGGCAACTGAATCTGCCTGACACACGTTGTGTTTTAAAAGTAATATTCAACTGTCATTTTTGGCCAATTCTTGCAGCACGTATGTATAGTATGCATCTCTGCTGTCTGTGTGTGTGTGTGTGTGTGTGTGTGTGTGTGTGTGTGTGTTTAGTCTAGTCGAGTCTGTGAGGAAGTTATCATTGGCAATCACTCGAAGCGAGTGACATGGCATTTCACAAACAGATAGGATGACCAATGTCTGCCAACGACTTAATTGACTGCTTTTTTAGCAACTCCCGTAGCGCCAACGACGTCTTTATCATCTTTTTAAGACGTGTATAACGTTGGGCAAAATAAATAAATATTTAAAATGAAAATAAAATAAAAAAATGTATAGAAACTGGCCCCATAGTGGCGATGAATGAGTTGTTAAACAAAATACTTTTAGAGAAAGCAGTGTTAGACTATACATCTTTTAAATCACTTCTGAAAACAAATATTTACAGTCTGATTTCTCAGGTTTGGTCTTTTATGGTTTTATTAGTTGAGTGTGAAACTATTGTCCCTCTGTGTGTCTGCCCTGAATGTATGTCACGTATGAATGTTTGTACATTGGAAGATGGTTCACCTTCAACTACGGTATGCACAATTCTGTTGTTACTATGCATGTTATTTACAGTTATATACTATTTAATATTTTATTTCCAGGACTTATAGTTTGTTTTACCAGTACTTATTTAAATGTGAAGTAGGGTGTATTGTTACATTTTGACATAATTTCTCCAATATTAGCTAAGTCAATAGCTGAGTGAGTGCACCTGCAAACAGGTCTTCGGGGTCATCATCAAAGAGTGCATCCTGTTTGGGTCCATTAGAGTTGCTACTGTCATCCTCTGCTGGTAGACTGGCAGGCTCAGACACTGACTCCTAACACACACACACACACACACACACACACACACACACACACACACACACACAATTCAAATATGGGCATCTCATTAAAAAAAATTATCTTCTTGAACCTAGAATAGTTTTTGACTCAATCTGTGCTCGAGGAAAAAGCTTAGATTTAGGATAGATAGTAACCAAAAACCATAAGATAATTGCATCCTCCTGGTTAGTCAAACCAAAGTTATAGAATTCTACCAACCCGAGGCGGGGGTTGGCGAAAGGGCCTTTCTGTGTGGAGTTTTCATGTTCTCCCCGTGTCCCCTAGGGTAGATACCCTCACAAAAACATGCCGTAATCCTGGTCTCTAAAACTACCTCCCCCTGGCCAGCCAGGGCGCCTGATGGAGGGGAAAGGAACTGGTCGGAATAACGTGTCCCTTCCACGCGCTACGTCCGGCCGGGGAAATTCCCCTCTGTCAGGTGAAAAGAAGCAGCTTGGACTCCTCATGCATAGAAGGAGGCATGAGGTCAGTCCGCTGCCCCCCCAGGTTGGCAGAGGAAGTGTAGCGCCCAGGATTACATTCGATAATTGGCACTGGGTGAAAAGAAAACTGGGTTACAAAAGCGTGGGATAAAAAATTATAAAAAAAAAAAAGAAAATTCTACCAACTTGTATAAAGATGAATGAGTGTTGAAACACATTCTAATGCAGCATCAGCAACAAAACAGTAAAGAATACAAAGGTCAGGACCATCGTTCTAGGAATTAAGAGAGAAGTGCCAGGAAATATGACACAAGAACTAGTTTGAAGATTGTTATTATTACTTTCATAAAAACTTTGACTGTTCAGTGCAGGCAGGTCACATAATAAGAAGAAGAAGTTGCACAACAACCACATCTGTATGTGTGCATATTCCAGTGAAATGCTCTCCCTCCCTACGGGCCATGTCTCATCGTCCTGACTTAACCACAGATCATGGCACTCTTCCTGACAGCTATTAGATCAGCCCCTCTGCTCTTCTCTTCCACATCCATGATGCAGACCACAGTTCAAACACTACAAGAGAAATGTACACTCACTGTAATTATTGAGCATCACATTTAACTCAACTTAGTTAAAATGATCAATTATTTTTCAGTGTAGAAACAGACCCGTAGATAGTAGGGCTGGGCGATATGACTTCAAATCATCGTGATTATTTCAAATCTTTGCCCGCCATCACTATCAAAAGCAAAGAAAGATAGTGAAAATAGCAGATCTACAAGCTCACAATGGGTCTCAATGTGACGCGTTGTGAGCTTGTAGTTCTGATATTTTAGGATGTAATAACGGAATGCGACCCGCGACCCGACTATGGATAAGCGGTTGAAGATGGATGGATGGATAACGGAATGCCTTGCTTCGGTTTCCTTGCTTCTTTGTTGTGTGGCCTATGACCAAATACTTGGGTTCATATAAGGATTCCAGTAGTCAGAACGGGTTGAACTGGCCTGGGGTAAACAGTTAGGAAGGAAGACGTGGTGCTGTGGAGAGGAAAGGAAAGAAGAATTAGCTGAGAGGACGGAATAAAAGAAAAGCATGAATGGAGGAGGATGTGAGGAGTTGAGGAATGAGTAGCCAGGAAATGAGAGGATGCGAGTGATGATAAAGAGTCGCTTCCTCCTTCCTTACTCAGCAAAAGAAGGTGTGTGTACTGTGTGTGTGTGTGTGTGTGTGTGTGTGTGTGTGTGTGTGTGTGTGTGGTGGTTTAGCCCACATTAGTGATGGATTGTTGATGACTGATTGTCCAACATGATAATTATGTGCAAGATATTGTGATCACAGACGAATCAAATCATGAATGCATTTTTGGACTTCCGATAATGCAGACAAAACTATATTCTATGATTATAATGTTTGTATTATATGTAATGAATTGTGCATCTCTTCTGCAAGTATGAATTTCCAGTAAATCTCATTTATCATATCAGATAACCAGGAAGGTGCCATTGTGTAGTACATTGTACTCAGAAATATTCCTGGTATCCAAGCAAAACCATGTAAGAGCGAGGCGATAGGAGGAGAAACATGAGAGTCCACGCCGGGTATGCTAGAGCAAGAAAGGGACACCACAGGCCTTTGGACACACTCTCTCAGGTCAGTTTAGTATCATTGGACAGCTAGCAGCAGACGGTTTTACAGTACAGTAATGTTGCGTGTTCACACGGGCAGATGCAAAGATTCACAGCATATTTCTCATTTCAAATCTTTGTAGCTAAAGTTGAAGCAAGTCCAACTTATTTGTAGCTTAGTTACTTTTGTAGCAGCTACAAAAGTTGCTTTGTAGCTCCACGTCGCTGGCTTCCATTGAAAATGAACAGTACACTGCATCTATCTACCCATGTGAACGCAACATAAGTGTCAAGACTCAAGAGTGGCTCAGTCGGTTACTGTTTGTACTACACTCTAGGCATAGATTTAAGGGTGCACAATTCATAGTTCATCATATCGGTATTGGCCAATATTTACTAATTAAAATGCATTATTATCGGCAAATCAGCATCAGAATCCTGTTAGCCGATATTTTATTTTATAATACGGTATTTGTGTTTGAATGTAAATCTGAAAAGGCCTTTTGTAATGATTGAAGGCTGCAGATTCAATCACTGTTTTCCAGGCAAGCTCTCAAAATGGTCTGTTGTAGAACAAATAAAATGAATAATAGAAAACAAATTTACATAGCACCCTTATCCAAGGCGCTTTTTCGTTTTACATAGATCCATTAACACACAAATGCATACACCGATGGAGGGGGAAACCATGCAAGGCACCAACCTGCTCATCGGGAGCAATTAGGGGTTTTTGCTAATGGGTTCCCAGATTGCTTCTGCACTAACCCGGGATGGAACTGGGAACCAGAGGCCCCTCTACCAGATCTAACTCTGGGGTAGCCCGGGATAAAACTGGGAACCAGAGGCCTCTCTACCAGATCTAAACAAACCGCAGTGCTTGTTTTTAAGAAGTCTGCATATTTGGTACAGTTGTGATGTTCTTGGTTAAAGACCAGCTTGTGTCCAGTGCCACATGATTTTTTTCTACATAAACTAACTGATCTGTAACACTAATGTGAACACTACCCACAGAAAAACAACCTGAAAAGTGAATGGCTTGGCGGCGAGTAGAAGAATGGTCCCAAAACTGAAGTCGTAAAAAGAAAAAAACATCTGTCCCTCAGAGCTGCCAATGAACCGCCATCACTTTAGTTCTCTAACTGACATAGCAGACTGTCTGAAATTCCATACATCTGTCAAAATCACTGCACACAGTGCACAGTCTGCAGACCATGGAGGAAAGGTGGCAGGTTAAAGCCAGAGACTGAAATCTGTGCTGTTACTTTAACTTTGGCGATAAATTAACGCTACAGATCTGTGTAGGCCCAGGGCAGGCAAAACTCCACTTAGTACAACAGTCCACCATACAGCATCTGTATGTATTGTATAGGTAGACTGTAGAAGGTCATAGGAGTTCACGTGCCGGTCCAATGTATTCTGTGTTTATTGGACACAGTCAAGGGAGCGTCCTAACTATAAAAGCACAGATTCACTCCGCTGATCACAAGGAAAAAGGATGACAGACCCAATGACACAAACAGGGACACCACTGACAACAGAGATACAAACACTGGCAGTCTGGCAGACTGGCACACACACATCATTTTGCCTGTGTATGCATTCACAAGCAGGAAGACACACACACACACACACACACACACACAAATACCTAAATTGTAAATTGTTATTTTGTGTTTTATATTTATGGGATCTGTTATGGCGATATTGGACATTATTATTTTCATTCATGCATCCCATTGCAAAACGTTAAATGCTGGCTCATTTAAAATCCACAAACTGAGCAGGTTGCATGACGACATCCAAACATGGATATGGCCTTTTCAAGCTTGCCTGTCTCACTCTGACAGGTACACAATACACATACAGTACCTGTCAGAGTGTTTGTGGAAGAGGGGGAAAGTTGTACAGAAGAGGACATGGCACTACAAATATTTCCACATCTAGACCACAGTGTGACATACATCATCCAAAGATCTGGCCATGTCTATGATTGCAGACTTGGCATTCACCTTCTGCATGGACTATATGATTATTTACCATAACAACGTGCAACACAGTGCACAAAAAAAAGAGGAAAAACAGAGTGGGCAGTAAGGAAGGGGAGACCCGGGAGAGAATGGAAAAGGCAGAACAAGAATCTTCTTTGCCACAATTCACAGGCCAGAACTGGTTGAAAGTGCTTCCGGCATAATAGAACGACACACTATGTGGTACACCCAAACATACAGGTCAAGAAGCTGCAATAAAGTGCCTAGAGCAGGCGTCTCTTCCTGGTTTTTAAACAACTGGTAGATGGAAATGACACTTGTGCACGGCTTCAACTTGATTGAGTTGACGCGTCTGCAAAGCGACAAGCGTTTCCGTTTTTTTTTTGCTGACGCGTCAAGTTGCAGCCACGCGCGAGCGTCATTCCATCCACATAAATCAGTAATTAGCCACTGAGCAACACAGCACAATACTGCACAGGACACAATGACTAGGCAACCACTACATGGAATTCTGCTTTTGATAGTATATTAGTTACAAGGTGTGTTACCATTAACACACCTTGTGTAACAGCTACACCGATGTTGTCTCCCTCTTCCGAAGGATAAAAGATCATTACAATGATGTCAAATCTACAATAATAAATGGTGGCACATCTAGTGCTTCAAATAACTTCATTGACATTTTCAACCAGTATCTGTCCTACCTGACAGAGTCAAAATCTCTCTCAATTGAATTTGAAGACTAGGGGGATACTACCTGCAACCACTGCTGCAGTGTACTGTATTACAGATTGATTAATAATTGTCTCCACCAGGCCGAAGGCATGGGGAGAGAGTATGTTTTGCACTCTGTCCGTGTGTGTGTGTGTGTGTGTGTGTGTGTGTGTGTGTGTGTGTATGTCCGTCCGTCTGTGTACAGCTAACCTCTGGCACCGTTAACCCTGTCGATGCCACATTTTGCACACACTCCCTGGATGAACCTCTGCCCCAAATATTCCTGAATGGCCTGTTATAGCGCCACCAGGAGGCCGGCTTTTGAAAAACACATTTTTGGATAACACTCTCTCTCCAAAAATCCTGCAAATCGTTACACACTCTCTCTATAGAGCGTCGCAGTCCCTCCCCCTTTCAGAACGAGTGGCCCAGGAAATAAATCCCAATGCATTTTGCCCATAGGCAAATAGTATTTATTTAAAGACGGTTACGCCGCGGACAAAGCCAACTCGGATCGTGACAAATCATGACAATGAACACAATGTTTTGGGCCGATCAAATAATTTATAAGAAGAAAAACAAAACAAATAGTGTTGTCTCCTGCCTTTATTTTCTTCTTTCTAATGATTTGATCGGCCCAAAATATTGTGTTCATTGTCATGATTTGTCACGATCCGAGTGAAATAAATACTTTAAGAAATGCCTATGAAGAAAATGAACGGCGATTTCTTTTCCGGGTCTCTCGAGGGGGCGGGACTGCAACGCTCTATAGTCATGTGTTCAAGCCGGATCTGTCTGATATTTCATATTCCATCCTTATTGGCTAAAATTGGCTTTCAAAGTTTGCAGGATTAGCCCGTTTTCTTTTTTTTTCAATGTATTTTTATTGAGGCTCTGAAATTTCTCAACAATCGCCATTCAATAAGGTAAATTGAAGCGCAGTCTAGAAGGGTCCACTGTATCTAATACTGGTTCCCATACCTTCGTGAACCCTTCCATGTTATCACGGAGGAGATAAGTCAGTTTCTCCAGAGGAACGGATTAGCCCGTTTTGAACAAAAAGCAGCATGCAATTTACACGAAATCTTTCACAGACTTTCCTACTGAATATACCCTTAGAGTATATATGAATAGAGACGGCACCAGATTCCTCCTCCCATCCACTTGCATTAAGTTGCTCAAAAGTTGCGCATGAGGCATTCTTGGATGGATTGCCCCAATAACATGAACGCGCTGGTCGTTGACTATCATTGCGCCGTTTGCGCGCGTTCACGTATGAAACATTCGTTCACGTGTCATGGGCCCAATAACATGAACGTGCACAATGATAGTCAACGGGCTCGAGCTGCAATGACAAATTCGGCCACTATGTCCATTTCGCCTCAGGGTTTCCTCCGGGTGCCATCTCTATTAATATATACTCTAAGAATATACCCCACCCTTTTCACATTGGCCACCACCAACAGGTGGATTTTTGCAAAACACATTTTTGGAACAAAATGCTTCAAATCATCCAATTGCCATCCAAGGCGTAAGAAGAAATCAGAAATGGCACCCTTTTCACATTGGCCAATTTTAGCGCTACAGGAGGCCTCCCACGAACCTGACCTGCCCTGGTGGAGACCTGTGCCCCGAGGGGCACTTTTTCTAGTTTAATATGTTTTCAAGCATTTAAATTTGTGTATTGTAGCTTTAAATCTTAATCTCTGCAGTGTATAGTCTAGACACATGGTGGTGGCAGTAGGTGCCCACAATGTACACTAATGAACAGAGAAAACAAACACACCACTACTCTGTAGCCTATATATGTTTTAATTTTAACAGCAGATAGGTATCTGCTGTTAAAGATGACCTGAAATAGTACATTGAGGGCATTTAATTTCTGTATTGTTACTTCACAATCCTAGTTAAAAAGGAAGCTGTGCATGTCTCCGCTATACAGCAATGGGGTTGGGGTTGAAATGCACACAGCTTTGAAACCTCCAGACCAGAGTAGAGTTCTCAATTTCAGCTGGCTACAGACAACAATTTATGCAAGTTGGGTTCGAGTTGCACAATCATTGCGAGTTGTATTTTTAAGTTCCAGGAAGTTTAGTTACTGAAGGCTGCCATGACGCTGTTGGGGAAGATGAACTACAAATGAATGGATTAGTTGTTGGCTCGTTCAGCCGTTTCTGGCATTAACCATCTCTGATTTCTCTCTCTTTTTTTCTGGGCATGGGTCGGGTTCATAAATGTACGATATGATTGGGCTTGGGTCAGACTCAGGCTTCAAATCATTTAGGCTGGGCCAGGCTTTACTTTTACAGCCCATTGAGAACTCTAGACGTCACGAGACACAACCAACCTGGCGGAGACATGTGCTCCGCTGAGCACCAGTTTCTAGTTAACTGTCTCCAACTTTCCTAGCATGACTGCAGATATTCTCTAACAAAACAAAAAAAAGTCAAAAATATATATACAGTTGTACTTTAACCCATTAAAACTGTCTGACTGTATGAGGAAAAACGTACGTTGTTATAAAGTATAAACTTTTTCATGTGAAGTACAATATAGGCCTATTTTATAGGCCATCTCAAAATGTTTTGTTCCAGAAGCAAAGATGAGTAAAAAAGAAAATCACAAATGTTTTTCAAAAATCTACAAGCGTGTGAACTTGTATATCTGGCTGCTATTTGTAATAGCCAATCAATGTGCTATATATCCGGGAAGTTAAATTCTAAAATGACACAGAATGCGTTCCCGGTTTTAATGGGTTAACCTAGACACATCAAACGGCACAACAAAGCTCCGCGACACACAGGTTGGGAAACACTGTGTTAAAGGGGCATGAAAATGAACTGAGTATGCACTTGTGCACAACGATATTTATCTCAGGAGTCCAGGACAGAGAAGTTGATTTTTTTAACTTTTTTCTGCTTTGCTATGAATAAGATGCTTATTTAATATTTGCATAACCAGAGAGCTGCTTGTGTATTTGTTTTGACACTTATGACCAACATATGATTTTGTGGTGTTCTGAAATGTATTAAGCTCATTTTAGTTTTAGGTTCATACCATTCTAACCCTTTTCTCAGGCTTGTCTTGGTCTAAGCCTCTCAGCTCAGGGTACGTAGCATGTATTTGTTTCGACTCTTAAGCATGAATTTGTGGACAAAAGGAATTGGGGGGGGGGGGGGGTCCCTCTCCTGTCAGATAATAATCAGGAGTCTGTAGTCTGGGCCCAGACAGACTGTTGAGTTTAAAACCAGTTCACATGAGGTAAGAAGACTGCCTGGCTGGCTCTCTGCCTGCATGGCTACCTGTGACTGACTGTCACCTGACCTGACACTGAGTAACCCGGAAGAGGGCAAAATATACACACAGTCTGCGTTTTAATGCGCAAGTATGCACTTCATGAAAACACTGAGCTTCATGAAAACACTGACTGAGCTAGTCTTAGCTAGAATTACAGTGTGCACCGTACACTGCACAGTATAACGCCCCAGTGTTATTTTATCCATTTTGTAACTCTGAGGGTGTACAAATGTAACTACCGGTAAATGGAACCTCCGTGTTCATTTGGTTGTATAATTATGTTAACTCTCAGAGTTAAAGGGATTTCAGTGTGTTTATGTGTCAGATGAAAGCATCACGCCCAGTGGAGTGGTCCCCTCCTCGGCCTCGCATCACCCATGCACCCCCTCCTCACCTCCTGTGTTGTGGCCGGCTCTGGAAAAAGATCTTCGCCGTCTTCCAGTTCCTGGAAGTCGGTCTGCTCCGGTGGAGGATCCCTGGCCGTGTCCGCCATCTTCACTCCCTGCCTGGGCTTAATAACAATAATATATCCCGATCGAGAAAACAGTCGATAGATAGAGACAGACAGAGAGAGAAGAGAGGAGAGCAGCAGAGGGAGTCAGGAGGTTCTCCCACTGCTGTCATGTGACTTCTCACAGGAAGACGAAGGAGGTTAAAGTGTAGATCCCAGTGTCCGAAGGGACAGCCACGGCCACGCTGCGATAGAAATTTAGTTTACCGGTACTTTGAATTATTAATTTTGTTTTTGTAAGGCGTGTTTGAGCACGTAGAAAAGCGCTATATGTATACATTACTAGTTATTATTTTTGTTGTTGTATTGTTACTATTGTTGTTATTATAATACTAATATTATTGTTGTTATTAATCTGGCATTGTACTTTTCTATAGAATATAATGTGTATAACAAATGTGGTCATATATTGCTGTTTCTACTCGGGCTAGATGTGACAGTAAACTAGCCAATGACAGCGCGGATGTCACTCTGGACTATGGGATGTAAACAGTTGCGTTGAGTTGTGATTGGAGGGTTTCACGCGGACCGTGTTCCGCCTGTTTCAACCATTTCCGTGTCAAACCCGTCCCATATGTTGTTCGTGTTAGTAGCGACACAGTTGATTATACACAGTGTTATTATAATAATAGTAGTAGTTATTATAAGACGACGGACAAATAAAGTAATAACGTCACCTGGAAGAACGCTGAGGCCTTGTTCCTGTTTGTTCGTGAAATGATAACTTCGGTGAGGCGCGTGAGTGATTTAAAACTTACACCGGGGGTAACATAAAATCACCATTCTTGTGTTGATATAACTTTTCGTTTCGGTTCAACCAGGCTGGTATGGACGGTGTTGGTGAGCTGGGCACAGCGATGACTTCAGGAAATGGACACGATGCTGCCCCAAACCTTGGGAATCGACTACAAGGTAATATCAAATTGAATAAGGAATTTGGTTTGTCATGGCCGCCATGTTGGCTCCAGACCACTGCTGCATTTGGAGCTGATGTGATGTGATGGGTTGGTTTAATCGCCTGCATGCATGTCACCGTGCTGCGTTTTGTTTAATGGGGAGGCCCTTTGATTCACTTTGACGCAACGTTGCTTATTGAACAAGAGACGTGGCACTTGGTAGGTTATTGTTCATTTATATATCATTACATTCAGTACAGGCTAGCACCAAGCTACGTTTATAAGTTGCAACCATAGACTGTAAAGGTTGCAACACCCTCCATTAACAAAACACAGCCCATTCATGAAACAGACTTTATTTCATTGTTCACCCGTAGGGTCCCTCTGCAGTTCGTAAGCATCGTTTGCTTTTTCTGCACAACATATCCAAAAAGTAAAAGGGTAAGTAGTGGGGTACCCAGAGCTTTACCTTTTAGATATGTGCGGAAAAAGGTAAGAATTGTGCATCGTGGCAAATATTCACGGTGTTCCGCTCTGCTGGTACCCGGGGCATTGGAAACTCATCTCGGAGCTACATAATAAATGGTAAATGGTGCATTTATATAGCGCCTTTATCCAAGGTGCTTTACATAGATTGTGCATTACATTCACCCATTCACCAGCACATCGGGAGCAATTTGGGGTTCAGTGTCTTGCCCAAGGACACTTCGACATGTAGACAGGAGGACCCGGGATTCGAACCGCCGACCCATGTGGATCATTGGACGACCTGCTCTACCTCTTGAGCCACAGTCGCCACAGTAATGGAGGGAGAGGTTCCATATGGAGCTGTATTTTCGAGATACCGTTAAGTGTGAAAGATGTTCCTCTGCAGCTAGTGTGAAGTTTAGACGTTAATCACTTTGCTTAGCAGATGATGTGCGAATGACTTTCAACTATTTGTGACAACTTGGCCTAGTTTGATTTTTGCTCTCCTTAATTTCCCCACCTAGAGCCTGGTTCTGAGGATGGCCATGTCAACGGCCTAATGTCAGAGAGAGGTGTAAACACAGACGAGGACTGGGAGGCACAGATAAAAGCCATGGAGGAGTATGGGGTCGGCCTGGAGAAACAGCACAGCACACTGCTCACACAGCAGGAGCAGGAGGAGGCAGACTACCAGAAAACAAAACTTCAACTTGAGCAGAAGAAGGAGGAAGGAAAACGCCAGCAACATGTACGGATCACGCCATTCTCTCTCTCTCACACACACACACACGGTCATGTGCATGCCATTGCCATACATGCTGCGGCAAGTTAGCATCCAGAGGAGACACTAACATGTTGCAACTCTGTTCCAAGGTCCTGATGGATAAACTAGACTCTGTACGTGTTAAGCTCCAGCTTAATAACTCCAAGGCCAGCAGGAAGAACTTCCTAGCCAAGAAAGAGGAGTTGAGCATAGAGAAGACCAAAGCAGAGGAGGAGAAGAACAGGTAAACACTCGATCAACGATAGGTCACGGTTGTTTTTGTGGGGGTTTTTTCTATGCAGGATTGCAGGTCTATGATAATTCTGATCTTATTCTGTTTTTCGTTCATCTGAGAAGTGAACATTACTTCTCTAGTCCACCCAGTGTTGTTAAAATATGTGAGGGGGTCTGTGTTTTCTTGGTTTCTCATTATAAGCTTCTCTGGTAAACGGGCAAAAATAACAGATTGGACTCCTGACATAATATCACCATTGACCATGCAGGCTACCCCCTTCTAAACTGTCTGTGTATCTGTCTGGACTGCATATGTCATGGATCACTGACGTCAACTACTGGTCTCCAAGTAAATTACCTACACAAATTACCGTCACAATCATTACATAATTGCCTAATTAAATTATTTGAGATAATCACAATTATCGTCATAATCGTTTCAATGTTGAAAATTCTATAAAAATGGCAGATCTACAAGCTCACAAGTTCACAACCCCTTGCGATTCAACCAAATAACTGCACCTATTTCCACATTCCAAATTAAATATGTCAGTCAACTAATTTCTTTGGTTATTTGTCATATCTGCCCCTGGCATACTTAAGTCTAAATCAACTATCAATTAATTGTCAAGTCAAATTTCATAATCGTTACAGCCCTACAATTACCTTGATAATGACTCAGTATTGTGTTCTGCTGTTCTGCATGGAGCTCCACATGGCTCCAGACTGGACACTGGTACTTTGCTTGCTGATAATGTCCTAATTACGTCAGCATTGTTTTTGTGAAGTAGTTACTTGATTAATAGATTAGGAAACAACAATTGGTGTCCAAACAGTGATTCCAATACATAATAACCCCTCAAACCAATACCCAATAATGCCAAATAATAACTACAACAATTGTGATAATAATAATAATAAATAGACATACTAAACAGTGAGGATGGCTTCTACACAGTATATATATCTATGCTTCCCATTGCCCATAGGCTGCTTTGCCGTCCCATTGGCTAGAAGCAGCCAATCACGAGGTTGTTGCCAGAAATAAGCTAACCAACCATGTTACCCTCAAGTCCTAACTATTACTCAAAGTATATTTTTAACACCATATATTTCACTGTGTAGTTTAGGAATTGAACACATTGATAACGTTCCCTGCTGCGTTTCCTTGGTGCGGTTTACACAGCCAGTGTGAATGCAAACGCAGGAAATTTAAAATGCAAGAATGATGCAACTTGTCCACCCATTCGCATCAAGTCTACCTAAGTGTGAATGCGACCTTAGATGAAAATACCTGGTCTGTAAGCTTCTCCGTTTTTACTACCCCGTTTCGCACCAGTGAGGGGAGGGAGGGGCTAGCCCACACCGTACACGCTAATTCACAGCAGAATACAGCCAGTAGCATATTAAGTAAAACATTATAGTGGCTATTATGGGAAATGTACACTAACTCATTTACCTCTGAGAATGTTTTAATTCTGGATAAAACCATAAAATTGTCTAATCTCATGGAATAAATGGATGATCAAAAGGAGTTTTTACTGGTGCGAAACGGGGTAGTAAAAACGGGGACGAGGTCTGTAAGCTCACAAAGAGTGAGCATGTAAATCAGCTATTTTTGCTGAATGTTCACCTACATGCCAAGTATATGGATACTGGTTTATCCGGTTAAAATGATTTTCTCCTGCTGCCAGGCTGTCGAAGGAGCTAGAAGAAAGCGATAAAAGGCTGGTGCTCCTTGAGGAGGAGCAGGCTGAGGAGAAGCAGTCATGGGAGAAGGAGTTGGAGGAGCTGAGGAAGGAGATGGAGAGGGTGCAGAAGGATGCGAAGGATGCTGAGACACTTGCCTTGCAGGACGAGATCACTGCAGTGGAAAAAAACAGAGAGGTGACCATGGCTCGCATCGATGCCTGGCTCAAAGAGGTACGATTCAACGGCAAACAGGCCAACAAGTTAACATTGTCTAATTTATGAAACAACTGGATGGAAACAGACACACTATGTGTCTGTTTGTCTATCAGCAATTCATAGTGCTTTACAGGCAACACTGAGATACAAACGTAAAAATATGGCTGATATTGTTGCAGGTGGGTCAGTATCTGAATGTTCTGAAGATGGACCCCTCACCACCGCAGCGCCATTTGAGACAGGAATGGGAGAAACATGAGAGCCTGGTCAGGAGCAGTCGGGGCCAGCTCCAGGTTACCTTCCAAGAAGTCCTGCAGCAGCTCCGACAGGGGAACGAGGTTGAATCCAAGATTAAAGTACCTACTCTGCCGCAGACTCCCATGGTAACTTCATACAGTTATAAATAATAAATCAAAAGACCACAAATATGTTAAACATTTTTGACTACAATCCTCTACAACATTATTAAATTATTAAACAAGGGTTTGCAAACCCCCTGGGGATTCAAATGCCATCAACGCATTGGAAGGGTTAATCAGAGCATTCAATGCTCCAGTAGACGCGTCTACTGACCTACTGCAACAGTCTCCAGCTCAAAACGTTATATTTTGACGTTTGAGAAATTCAGTAGGCTGCATTCTGCGTTGATCACTAGTGTTTAGACATCGGCGACGTGCATTGTCTGACATTACAAACCCTAACACTAAATCTCACCCTAACCTCAGTCTTAACCGGCCATGTAAGTCCCCTAACCTCATAACAGTTTTAACCGGCCACTAGTCTGTTGACAATGTGTGTTGTCGCTGGTAGCTGTGATCAAGCGCACAGAATGCAGTCGACTGAGCTCTGGTAGGTCAGTAGACGTCTACTGGAGCATTGAATGCTCTGATTAAATGTAATTTTGTCCCTTTCAATACATTGATGGCATTCGAAATGTGAGAAATTGTTAGGAAAATAGGATTTCTATTTATTATTTACAAAAATGTGGTTGCAATGACAACGAATGATAATTGTGATATAAGTGTGAGACTGAGTCTGAGTAAAGGCATAAATAATCCATCCACCTCTCCTCTCATAGGTGGATCTGATAATCAGCCAGATGCGGCCGCAGCCAATGCCCCGTCCCCCGTTCCTGCCCTATCAAATGGGGGCTCCGCCTCCTAATATGGCTAACATGGGGTTCATGACTCGGCAACGTCCCCCCTTCCCACACCAACCTTATCCATACCAACCGTATCCCCACCCACACCAACCTTATCCACACCCCACCCAGCGCTACCCATACCCGAACCACCCACACCTGAACCAGCCTCACCCGCACCTGAACCAGCCCCACCCAAACCAGCAGCCGCACACACACCCAAATCAGCAGCCCCAGCACCCAAATCAGCAGCCCCACCACCCGAACCAGCAACACCCAAACCTACCCAACCCAAACCAGCCACAACCAAACCAGGCCCACTCATACCAACAACAACTACAACAACAGCAACAACATCTACAATTCAGACCCCAGATGAGAGTGACCCCACCACCCAAACTCTCTTCCTCTCCTGTCCAAACCCTCCACCCTGCTACTCCATCACCCACACTTCCATCTACCCAGTCCCCCACTCAAACCCTCCACCCTGCACCCACTTCCATATCATCCTCCTCCACAGTCCCACCCGCCTCTGCTGGAAAACTGGACAAGCTCCTGGAAAAACTGGGGGTGAAGTTCCCACAATACACCCGGCCCCAGCTCATGTCTGCGCTCCAGCAGATCAAGAGCTCTCGTGGCACCATGGCGGGTCTGTCTATGGACGAGGTTATTGAGCAGGTGGGGCTCAAACTGGCTGACAAACCGGCACCGGGCCCCATCAGCAGGCCTACTGCCAGTGCCACTGCAGCAGTCAGGGGCTTCTCTGGACCACCCCAGCACCCCCCTGGGCCCATTCAGAGGCCCCCACACCCACCTCAGACCCTCCACAACAAGCCTGTGTACGCCCCCTCTCCGCCTCCCTCCCCTCAGCAAGCCTCCACCACTAGCAGAAAGCTATGTCTAGTGTGCCAGAACCAGGTGGAGGCAGAGAGCCAGCATCCACTGAGTTGCCCTCACATTGTCCACAGGGACTGCATCAGCGTTTGGCTCCAGACCAGTAAAAGCCAGGCCTGCCCCTTCTGTCCTTGTAAGTGATTCAGGGATGAGAGGATGATGTTATATATCAACAACATGATGCTGGTCTTTAACAAGACTCCACAGTTCACCAGAGTTGCATAACATCAGGAACTAGTTCATACAATTGATCAGCATAGAATATTTTCTATTGAATAATGTGGTTTAGGAATGCATTCATGTAATGTAAAAGACAGTTATACAATATTAATAGCCTTTAATCAACATTGAAATGGACTCAGGTTAACTTTATATTTTATTTTATTTTTTACTTTTTTATGTTTCATTTTATAGAGAAATTAAGTTATAGTGTTGGGATAGACGATCGGTGAACTGAAGCCAGACCTATTTGGGTTTTTGTGTAAATGAGTATAAAACTGACAATAAAGTACTTTTCAAGTAAAGATCGGTAGTCTTGTCTGCAGCAGTGTGCAAGTAATGACAATGAAAAGCACAGATGGAGAATTTGAGAGGTCAGTGAAGAGAAGACTGAAGACACAAATGTCATTGGTGTCAGCCACAACAAATGGAGCTAGGTTTAGGTTTATTTATTTAGCATGTAGTACAAAAAATAGACGATAACATATCAAAGAAACAAAAATACAATTCAAGGAAGGGAAGAAGCCAGAAGGCTTATATGGAATCCTTTCCTGTAGGAAGAGGTCATTGGTTTAAAAGATTAAACTGTATGATAGCCTATGTGTGCTGTGTGGAGTATGGTGAAGGCAGATGAAACACAGCACTTCAGTAAACGGCTGACCAGAGAAAACTGCCTCAACATCTGTCTCCCCTCTTAACTCACTGTCACTGCTAACAGGTATTCACCACCAGGGGGCCATGTGTGAGTGTGTGACAGTGAAAGAGTTACAGTAGTGCAGGGATACTCAAATAGATTTACCTGTGGGCCACATTACAAAAATGGCAAGGGGCCAGGGGCCAGTAGATAAAATTACGACATTAATGATACTTGATAACTTCTCTCTTTCAATTGCTTTATTTTCGCAAAATGTATCAAAGTACAATGTGCATGCACACAATATGTAAATAAATAAATGTGTCACATTTTCTTGCATAAACACAAAGCTGTTTCCATAACTGCACAAATTATTGCACATAACATGAGTAGCTGTTATAATAACATAACATAACATGAGTAGCTCTTTGCCTGCCTGCCTGCCTGTCTGTCTGAGTAGTTATTTGTCTGTCTGTCAATGAGTAGCTGTCTTACTGTCTGCCTGTCTATGAGTAGCTGTCTGCCTGCCTGTCTATGAGTAGCTGTCTGTCTGCCTGCCTGCCTGTCCAATTGTCCATGAGTAGCTGTCTGTCTGCCTGTCTGAGTAGCTGTCTGCCTGCCTGCCTAATTGTCCATGAGTAGCTGTCTGTCTGCCTGTCTATGAGTAGCTGTCTGCCTGCCTGCCTAATTGTCCATGAGTAGCTGTCTGCCTTCCTGCCTGTCCAATTGTCCATGAGTAGCTGTCTGTCTGTCTATGAGTAGCTGTCTGCCTGCCTGCCCAATTGTCTATGAGTAGCTGTCTGTCTGTCTATGAGTAGCTGTCTGCCTTCCTGCCTGTCCAATTGTCCATGAGTAGCTGTCTGTCTGTCTATGAGTAGCTGTCTGCCTTCCTGCCTGTCCAATTGTCCATGAGTAGCTGTCTGCCTGCCTGTCCAATTCTCCATGAGTAGCTGTCTGTCTGCCTGTCTATGAGTAGCTGTCTGACTGCCTGCCTGTCCAATTCTCCATGAGTAGCTGTCTGTCTGTCTGCCTGTCTATGAGTAGCTGTCTGCCTGCCTGCCAGCCAGCAAGTTGGTTAACAGAAAATAAATTGTTATGGCTGAGTAAAATAAAATACAATAAACACAATTTGCCTGAAAATAGATTACCCAGCTATGACCTTTTTCATGAAAAAAAATGAGTAGTGATATGGCTGACTGAGTAAAATAAAACAATCTACCTGAAAATAGATAGCTATAAGTGAAGAGCAATTTCCGCAATTACCATTTCTGCAATTTCCGCAATTTCCATTTCCGCAATTTCCATTTCCACCATTTCCGCAATTTCCGCAATTACCATTTCCGCAATTTCCACATTTCCGCAATTTCCATTTCCACCATTTCCGCAATTACAATTTCCGCAATTTCCATTTCCATTTCCAACTATTAATGGCAGCTGGGTTTCATCATTCAAATAAAATAGAATTCTGTCCGTTTAGCTATAAAATTATGTCAGGGAATAGGGATACACAGTATATGTCTTTCATTTGCATTGCATCTCCCCCCCCCCCCCCCCCCAAGCTTTTATTTTCGTTCGAGTAATAGTACAACTCTAATAGTATTACTTATAATAATGTAATTAAAGATAACTTCATTCAGATTTATTTATTTTTATTTCATTTTCCAGATTTTTTTTTCTTCTTTTTTTTAGATTTTCATTGGTGGGCCAGTCATAATGGTCCCGCGGGCCTGATGTGGCCCGTGGGCCTGAGGTTGAGTATCACTGCAGTAGTGTGTACATGAGTGTGTGAAAGAGTTACAGTAGTGTGTACATTCGAGGTGTGTCTTTGCCTTGTGTGTTCCCATAGCTGAAGTATGTGCAACCAAACATTTTACACCCTCAAACTTAAGTGTCCCCTTGAACTCCTGTCAGGTTGATGGGACCCCCTGAGACACTCCCAGCCACTGAGGCATGTGCCAGTGCTGCACTTGTCTGCTGAGCAGTAATGAGCTGATATTTACACCAAATAAAAGGTCCCGAGCAAGCAGGGCCCTGGAAGACACTGCTAGAAGTGAGATGGTCCCTTGAGGGCCACAACAGGGACAGAGACATACTGTACTTGCAGAACATAGATGCACACATGAACGAAAGGTTGAGCATGCACGGACACACACGCACATTGCAGACATCAAGTGACGAGCATAAATGAAGCACACAAAAGAAACAGACATACATACATAGACCTTTTCGAACACAGCACAAGTATAAACACTGCGCTCATCCTACAACATGTACACATACAGTATACACAGTGCCCTGTCCAACACAAGAATACACACAAAACGCCCACAAGCACCCTAAGAACCACAAGAGACAGGGCCCCTAAAGATTTCCTTCGATAAACACATACACACACACTGCCTATACACATGCAGGCAGTGAGGGACTGACTGCATGTCCCCGGGGATGTCCCAGCCTGCCTTAATGGGAGCCACTCAGTGGTCGATAGAATAGGTTAAAGGAGCCATTGCATTCCAATAAATATCCACAGAGGGAGGCTGGCTCTGCAAGTGTCTCAGAGCTGAGAGCAGTTGGGAACAGAGTAGACACAGTGTGACATATACAGTAACAGATAGACACAAGGAGCATGGACCAGAAATGGTATCGTTATCAGTCGAAAAGGGAGAAGAGTCAATTCAGTGCACGCTGAATGTGCACAGAGAGAGTGTGTGTGTGTGTGTGTGTGTGTGTGTGTGTGTGTGTGTGTGTGTGTGTGTGTGTGTGTGTGTGTGTGTGTGTGTGTGTGTGTGTGTGTGTGTGTGTGTGTGTGTCGTGTGTGTGTGTGTGTGTGAGAGAGATTTCAGCTGATCAATATCGGTGTTTGTGTGTGCACTGTTTATGCCTGCATGTGTGTATGCACATGTTTGTGTTTTGTGCGTGTTATACCATATGTGCGAGTGTGTGAAAGTGAAATAATGTCAGTATGCTGCATTGCTGCCTGAGATGACAAAGCTGTGGTGTGTTTCTGGACTGCTGGCTGCCTCCTGTTTACTGTCTGAAGTCCAATATCTCCCTCCTCTAACAAACTACTCTCTCCCCTCTCCGTCTCTCTGTTTCTCTCTCTTGGTCTTCAAAGGTTAGTCTCTGCCCTGCTCTGACAGTTACTCATTTTACAGCTGGCCATGCCAATAAAGCAGCACATTTCACACAGCGTCTATAAGGAATGGATAATGGTCATGAAAATAAAAACTTTTGATGGTAAAAGGTTCAGTTACTAAAATCAGCACTATATTCTTCCAAGCAGAATCTCATTAAGGTGGATATTTTGCAATAGATGCAACAGTAAACAACATTACAACATAATTGATACAATGTTGTTTGTTTTGTACTATAAAACATGCCAAAAGTTCAGTGTTTCAGTATTCCAAGTTGTGTTGAATTAATTGTTTTGGGGGTTACAGGTATTAAGCATAATGTAATAATAATAAGATAAACTAGTGTGTTGAGTTGTGTCGATATAAATAAAAGTTGCAGTCTGGGTGAGGTCAAGTCTAGCCCTATCAGAACAAACTTCTATCACAAGTTCACGTCGCACACATTTACTGATTGACAAAAGTTTAAATGTCTGTCTTTCTGACAAAGCATGATTGTAGAGTCTGTAGACCAACCAACCAACCTGCTTACATTTTTCAATGGTAACATCAATAATCTAGGATTAGACTCTTACGCTACTCATAGCGTACGTAGCCGCCCGTAGTAGATCACTAGGAAAGAGAAACAACTAGAAAAAGTGCCCCTCGGGACACAGGTCTCCACCAGGATATGATCGTTTGTGACGTAACAGTATATTCATAATGCTTAGTAATGTTATGAAGATGAATGCATGCTGTTTTCAAAAAATGGCTGGCATACATTAAATGACAGATCCGGCGTGATTACATGACTATAAAGATAGCTAGCTAGGGTCTTGACTGTATTACTTTGTATAGGAGAGACAGAGTTTAATTGCCAGTCAAAGCAAAGACTGGAGGATGGCACGTCCTTGCCGGACATGCTTGCAGAAACTCTTGGGTACTGAAGTTGGCTGCCATGTCCAAAGTGGCCACTGACACCCCAAACTACATACAGTAATGTAGTGTTGCTTTAATGCCACAGGGAAAACTCAGTTTTTCAGTCTCATTTTACTTCAAACAGGATGTGTTTAGTGTCAATTTGGGTCATAACTCAAGTGCACACTTAAACTGTGTGTTGGTTTGTTTACTGTTTTACTGTTGAGTGAGACCCACAGTTTGGGAAACACTGCATTAGATCAAAGTGTCTCCCAAATAGAAGGGAGGGAAACAGATTGTTTTAAATGCTGGCTATTCCAATAAAGTAGAAAACAGGAGGGGGTTAGACAAAAAAGGAAGAGCTGTTATGTTATAATTTGCTATTATTTTTTGTGCGTGTAAAGGGTGTAATTACAGAGTCTGGGTGCTATAAAGATTGATATGACAATTCAAATTGCATTGCTATATCACACAAACGATGTTTTTGTATTACTGTTGTATGGTAGACAATATATTCAAAGTGGGTGATGCCATGGGCCACGTTGTACAACCCAGCTTAGTGATGCCAGGGACAGAGTATGAGTACTAAGGGACAGCTGACCACAAGACGTGTGGTCCTGAGGACCACACGTTGTACAGCATAGCTTACTGCAACCACGGGGCCCCAGGGGCCACACGTTGTTAGGCGCACCGTTGCTCCAGTCCGCACCAACCAAACTTGGCACAAACACTAGTCACACGAAACATCTAAATTGCACACATACAGTATGGGGCGCCATGGCAGTGTTTAGCATTTCAAATGGTCATATCTCATTCAATGTGCTCTGCTCAGCATAATGTAGGACTAGATTTGAAAGTTGTGTAGCGGCCTGAAAATCTAGTTTTCTAAAATAAAATAAATAGCTGATATAATCTCACAATATGACACTATGCAAAACATTGTGAGCTGAGCACTACACTGTGTAGTCACTACACACACTGTAGTGTATATCTGCTATTTTAGGAAAGATAGTATAAACATAATGTAATCTTCCGGAATAACATAGCACTTTACAATTAACCTTTACAATTAACCTTAACAAGAAGCATTGTTGTCGGGATCATATGAAAGACGTACAGCTGCAGGGCCTCTCTAACCACTATGCCATTCTGACATTCTGGCAACACTAACCATAATCTAGTCAAAGGCTTCATTATAATCTTGTGTTGTTGTTGTTGTTGTTGGTGGTGGTGGTGCTGCTGTCACTTGGGCTTCATGACTAAAGTTTTGTCCGCAAATGTACACTTTCACATTATATGACAGCCTTCAAAATTGGTTACAAGGTTCAAACCACCAATGGCATGGGTCTTTGTCCAGAATCTTATTAGAATATCTTGTGACCCATTTTGGGCCCCAAACCACTGGCTGAGAAACACAGTGCAGAAATATTATTGCTGTGTTTAATGTAGCCCTTTAAAATGTCATTTTAACATTGTTTATATTCTGTTAAACCTCTGGTGGCTAGTTAAACCCATTTGATGCATACTCGCCCATAGTAGCATGAAAAGAATTCATGTCAATATTTTTGCCCACATGGTTGAAGCCTACGCTGGGTAAATACAGGCTGAAGTGTGGTATGTATGACTGTAGATGAATACAAATAACACCATAAAAAACACATACCAGGCCTAATAGGGAGTCTGATCTATACTGGTTCCCTCAGAGGACTGATTTTTTCCCCTTTTCTTTTCCCTTTTATTATTTTTTAGTCTTCATTTTTAAACACCCTTAGAATTCAATTAACACTCAAGATTTTGCCTTTTAATAGGCTTAAAGGACCATACTGGCATACAGTATATGGCATTGTCTATTCTGTTCACAACTTTGGACATATTAAAGACTTTTTTTGTTGTTAAGGTCTTTTTTCTCCAAAGTCATAAAAATGTTACCGAATTTACTTGAATAATTGACTCATGTTGGCTAAACATCTCTGCGCGATAATACTGCGTTTTAATGCTGGCGTGAATTGGATTTAATAAATCAATCTTTCCTCCAGGGACAATTTTTAGATAGACTTTCAAAATAAATCACATGCTTTTTTATATGTTTTACTTCAAGAAAGTTTCAAGTTGCTGTTCAAGTTGATTTCCATATCGTTCAGTGGCTTCCTTCCTTGGAAATCAAACAATCCAACGAGCTTTGGAAAAAATGGTCAGAGTGAATGCCATGAGTCATAGTCAAAGGGCTAAGCAGTGTCATCATCACCCATCAGGTATGGTCCTGGGAACCACATGAACCCTATTCTGGGCAAAGTAGCAGATCTACAAGTGCAGCAATGCATCGCAACACAACACGCTGTAAGGTTGTAGATCTTATTTTCGGCAAAGAGATTTTATGTAGATGTAAAATGAAGGGGTACAGAACCCTTGGATAGTCGGTACTGATCCCTATATGTATGAAGTTTCCTGTGTTTACATGGCTGCTAGACCATTTCTCTATAGTAGCCTTTTTTTATTCAACTCTACAGCATACTGTATTTCAGATTAGGGCCCTATAAGACTACCCTACAGTGTATTTTATTTATTTAACCAATAAAAGCCACATTGAGACTAAAGTTTATTTTATGTGTGAGAACTGGCCAAGAGAAGAGGCAAATAATGTTACACAGCTCTGCCAGTAACAACAAATACAGGACAACAATATAACAACAGGTATATACCTGCAGTGTTATATTCAGCCAGGGACACAACACACACAAAGTAAAATGATTAATTGGGTGTCCCTTTGGAGGTTTATGTTTGGCTATAGTGCACTGGGAATGGCTTTTCCCTGGTCAAAATGAAGGATGGTACTGAGGACCAATACTCTTAGTAGACTGAGACCCAACTAGCATTCTCCTTTGTCTTAAAAGCCAAATTCTCTGTTTACTAATAAAAATAAACGATGTCCAATGTGCTTTTTTTTAAAAGAAAAATAACGATGATACAGTAGTATCACAGTTTGGTAACTTTTAGGACAGTGGTTCTCAACCTTTTCAGGCCGTGACCAAACAAAATAAATAATAATCATATGAGGCATTACATTTTGTTTGACTTGGTTCGACAGATAACTATTGTGAAAATAGGCTTTTCAAAATGTTTGTCTTTCTCTTATTATTTGACAATCATGTTTGATAATTTTTTTTTATTATAGTAGGCTATAGTTAGTTGATTACCTTTGATGCAGTAATGATCTCTTTCTTTCATTATTATTATTATTTTTTGGCATTAAAAATGTCTTAAAAGTCTCACCCGAAGTCCAGGCCCTTAGGGATTTTTCGCAAATTTGTCTAACAGCGCCAAATTGTGCACAGATGTAACCCAGGGCATGCATTGGGTCTAATAATTTAGCTAGGCTGGCCGAGTCAGTGACCTTGGGAAACTTTGTGGCAGCTGCTGAAAGTTGGGGTACCAAAATAACAACCTATATAAGGCAACATTTTCTAGATTTCACTATACTTTAAGTAGCATGTGCACGTGTCAAACTAGGGGGTTTTGCAAGAAAAACACTCATTGGGCTATAAACAGCCAGGTCATCACATTTGGGCAAGTGGCTATGGCCGAACCCTATGGTTGAACCAGACTACATTTTTACATCAGAAAGTTAGACTACTATGATAAAACAATACTATCTTGCCGAGTGACAGATCCTGATTTGTTTAATATGTATGTTTTGACCATTTGACTGCACTTGAATGGCTGCCGCAAAGAGACTTCATGTATGGTTGACTTGACTTGTAGTTAAGCCTATTAAAACTGAGCACATATTTCTTTGAACCAAAAGAGCTCACCATTATTCACAGTCGGGGTAAATGGGAACAGCAATGCTGCCCTCTTCTGGCACAACAGGGAATGGACAGTCCTCTTTTGTACCAATGTTGGTGCTACTGCTGAAATCTGTGCTCACCAGCAACTTCTTGCACAACACAAGAACACTACCAACCTATATTAACTTGTGAGAAATCATGCCCATCCAGGTGTGTGTGTGTGTGTGTGTGTGTGTGTGTGTGTGTGTGAGAGAGAGAGAGAGAGAGAGAGAGAGAGAGAGTGAGAGTGTGTGTGTGTGTGTGTGTGTGTGTGTGTGTGTGTGTGTGTGTGTGTGTGTGTGTGTGTGTGTGTGTGTGGCTATATTTATATTATCTTGACATGTAGGCTGGCTGTGGGACAATGGGTTCTAACTCCTAATCTTATAAAAGCTTCAGTACATCCACTCTTTGGATTTGGTGGGTGATAGTATAAAACAGTTTTGTGTGGGTTTTCTCTAATATGTTGTAATGCATGCATTTCATTATTTGTGACTGATCCACACCATACTCAGTCACTACAGTCCTCCCCATGCCCTTGGGACACATTGTGCATGTGCTCCTCCCTCCTTCGCTAGCTCACGCACTCACTCACTCACTCTCTCTCTCTCTCTCTCTCTCTCTCTCTCTCTCTCTCTCTCACACACACACACACACACACACACACACACACACACACACACACACACACACACACACACACACACACACACACACACACACACACACACAGGTCATCATGGGTCACAACTTACTTGACATCAAAGGCAGAGCACCAGAACAATGCTTGGTTTTGATTTCCATGTAAATACTTACTGTTCCATTCCTACATAACAGAGCAAGTCAGTCAAAACAGTTTAACCAATCATTACAAAACACTCCTTGGCCACTAGGGCCTAGTAAACCAAATCGCCTGCGGTCCCCAGGCTTGGCCTAACCACCCAAGTAGGCTATATACTGTAGGCATGCATGTTTGATGCTTCACAATGCAAACATATTTGATTTAAAACACCATGCTTATTGAGAATGAGAATCCAGTCTATGAGTTTACACAGACAGGACCAGAGAAAGGCCTGCACATAAGACAAATCTTGTTTATCATGCATGGAAGCCCACCTGCCCCAGCCCAGTGTGTCTGCGGTGGCATGCACAGGAGGCGATCTAATTAGCTTTTTCTTAAAGGTTGTGTTTATTAGTATCCATCATCGCTGTCGTTACATCAATTAATACTGTTGACGGCGGAGGAGGAATTGTCACTGGGGTGGGCATGGCTAGAACAACCCCCACCCCTTCAGGGGAAGAAGAACCTCCTCTCTTTGGCATTAAAAGACCTGTCATCCCTGCCTCGCGCCCCCGCCCCAGCCCAGCGGTGTCAATTAAATTTGATTGACTGAGTAAAAGAAGCACACAAATAAGCCAAAACAACAGACACAAAAATCTATACACGACTCCCCCAACTGTCAAATCAAGCGCTCGTCTCGTCCGTTTTAGTGGCGTGCGCTGCCCGCCAGCACCACCACGCGCCCCGCTCGCCTCGCACCCTAAACGCTTCCTTCCCCTCACAGCATGCACCAATTAGCCGGCTCCCGCGCCTTCCTTCCAAGGTGTGTGGACGAGAGAGGCACCCTGGGTATTGACTCAGACTGTTGTCCAATAAATGAGGTCTAATTTATCAGTTTAACTTCAACCCCCCGTCCCCGTCCCCCCTCCATCCCACTAAGGAAAGGAAAGGAAAGGAAAGGAGGAAGAGGAAGATAGTGGAGCAGAGAGAAAAAGAATAGCTCTTGTTTTTTGTTACATGAACTGGGGGAGTGGATGGTGCTGTGGTGGGTGGAAAATGTCTGCGGGCAGGGGTGACTATAGGAAGTGTGTGTGTGTGTGTGTGTGTGTATGTGTGCGCGCGCTTCTGCATTCCTTAACCCTTACATACCATGTCCTCACATCTCTCAGTGTTGTTTTGCTAATTGTCAGGCAATAAGACCATGTTTCATATTCCAGACTATGATTGAGGGACACTATTAGTGCGAGACCCATTAGGTTCCGCAGGGAGAACCCATGGGCTGTGAGAGAAGCATCAAAGGCCAATTTGCTACACAAACACCATAAATCCTGCCCTGTTAAGTGACTGTTTTTGATACTGTGAAGCTCAGAGAAATAAATATATCGTCCATTATGTATTGTCCATTAAATAACCAGAAGACACAATTCACAGATGAAATCAATCTAGATGTCAGGGGAGTTTCTCACTCAGACCGGATGTAACCTATACATCAGGACAATTTTTACTTCTAATATTAGAAAATAGTAAACAAACCCCAAAAGAAACTAAACAATATATGTCATAGACTTATGTGATATGGGAAAAGCAGGATCTAGCAGTACTTGTTATAATTTTACAGATGGATCCTAAATGACTGACTGATTAAATGACTAGACTGTAGCTCCAATAAGGATTTCCCCCATACAAAAATTGCATTTTGAAAAGCTTCATATGCCAATACAAACTGCAGTTTTATTAGGTTATGGCAGATGGCTAGATGACATTAATTCACATCCGTGACATTCTGCAAAACTGGACAAATCAACACTCAAAAGGCAAGAAATAGAATTAATGAAAAATGAATGTGAAGAGCAGCATGCACTATGGATTACAAGCACAATCTGGGATATTGAACATAAATTAGGGATATATTCTAGTGTTTGATTGGTAGATGGGAAATATGATATTTGGAACTTTCTATCAAAATATAGGTGTGTTTTACTCCAATGTCAATCTGCGAACCCTTGAGAGATTACTCAAACATAACCAAATCTATTACAGCCACAAAATACTGTTTCAAACTTGTGTGTTTAGTGTTAGTCCATCATTCAACTATAGAGAACATGTCCCCGGTGATCCTGCACATTTGTTTTAATTTGTATCACTGATTGGGTCTTTAAAGCCAACTATGGATACTATTATTAGCACTATTATTACTATTAACTGGGGTGACATTTTGTCAAATTCCACATGCCTCCTTATGACACATATAACTAAAGCTCCGCTCATATTGCCACTGACAGCTGTCAACAACCCCATCTCCCCTGGGTCTCTGACCAATTTTAGAGCTGTTTTGACAGCACTTTGATCTTTTCCAAATGGTTGTAGTATTAAGACTTTACACAAAACATGAAGCTATAACATCGACTAAGACATCACTCCAAGCCTCTGACTTAGCTCACAATGTGTTGTATCAATCACCAAGTTGATACGATAAGCAATGTCATGCACATTAGTTTAACGGGAAATTTTAATTTACTGACATTTTATGTCCTGCCTTCTAAGATTTGAGTTGAGACAAGATATCTGTGTTGCAATTAACTATCAGACATTTAAACACAAGTATCCAGTGAAATGAAAACATTTTGTACACGGAGAACAAAGTTACAGTTTATTTTAGTTCTGCGTTGATCAACAAAATGTTTAAATAATTAAAGGATATTAAAGAGAACATTGTGTTTGCTCAATGTTGAGCTCTGTCTGTCTCGGTACAGTATATGTAGGTTATTAAGAAACAAGACTAAAAGAAAGATATCACTAAGGTCAGACAATCATGATACAACTATTGCAATAGTAGTGTAATAACTTGTCTTTGTTTGTTTTTTTGCATTGAGAGTAAACATCCAAGTGGCTGGGTATACTGATGTCAATCAATCCTATAAGGCCAGGCACCGAAAAGTCGATCACAATCTCATGTAAATCAGGTATTTTTGGTTAAAAAACAAAAACAAAAAATGTAACAAAACAAAATCACCTCTGTTGAAAATCCCATGATTTGAAACAGGAAATATTCTATTTCCTATGGCTATAAAACTGATATTAATTCAAACAAAGACTGCATTCCAAGTAAATCTCAACAGACATTAATCATACTGATCTGTAAGGCTGAGACACACATTCTCCAGGCAATGTGGAGGGGCAATTTCACCAATAATACATTTCTGACTAAGTATTCTATCAATCAATCAAGACAATATTTAATGTCACCCATAATGTCTTTATCCCCGTTTGTCAGTATCAAACTCCTAAAATCAACTGTTATCACTTACATTTCCAGTCTTACATGTCAATTTTTACATTCCTCAAGATTCTGAGATATACGTACCATGACCCAAAATATTGGGTTAGGGTCATTGCACTGCAGAGATCCTAAAACCTTGAACTTATGGAATAAATGCTTAAGATTGCCCTGTGTAAAATTGAAATGTCTTTCAAATATTACAGATCTCAATTGCCTCAAAAGATGCACCATCACTCATGAACTATGGACACAAAACCAATGGCAGTGTTTAAACACAAGAGTAGACCGCACAAAGGCGCACATAGTACCCTTACTCATCCAAACTTCTGACTTCTGAATTTAGCAGACTACTGAACAGTTACATTGAACACCACATGCAGTCATTTAAAAGTAAATGCTATAAATTGTGCTTGGTTATTGGACTAGTTTAAGGGACAAACAATATTTTAACTGTGTGTGTGCATGCATGTTTTATATTGTGTGTTTTGAAGCTGTTTTCTATGATATCGGTATATACCAGTAAGGTACAGCAACTATTCTTGAAGAGATTGTCATTTTAAAAAAGCCTACCGGTAATTTGTGAACATGAGTCATGTCATTAAAACAACTTCATTATGTGAATAGGAACGTGCATATCACAAAATTAGAGGTAAAATAACTAAGATGCTAAGCATGGCATTTAAAGAAAAACTTTGTTAACTTGTGGTTACATCATGCTGATGTACAAACGGTCGACAGTTGGGGCCAGGTACCGAACTTGAAATAGTGGTGAGCAGCCAAGTGACCACATACACCGATATAATATCATTTGTCATTTGACAAAAATCTAAAAACATTTGTATAACTCTTCTCAGGGGTCAATAGGCTAACAACACAGTTCCACTGACAGGACAGAGTGCACATTCTCTGGATTCTCAATCTGTATTTTCTGTCAGCTTGCTGGTCAACTACAGTCCTTTGTTAATAGAAGGTGCATCCCACAACCTCCCAATCTCACTTAATAGTCACAACACCCAACTAAATTCTACTTAATGCCAAACAAATACTGCATAGATAATAACCAAGAGAATAAAAAATAGTGGAATACAATATAAAAACTAAACAAAAAAAACTTTAAATACTGTTAAACATATACAGTGGTTTCAAATACATTTGCTGTGCTGGTGAACATAACCACGTTATTTGTAAACGTTCCAATTCTATAATTGTGTGCATAAAACATAAATACTAATATTTTACAATTTCATCTTTAGTGTTGAGTGGACAATGTCCAAAATGTGTGGTTACAGTATGTTACAGCATCCTGACCAAAACCTTGACTTTTTCTACCTTTAGACATATAAAATCTACCACAGTGGTTCTCAACCTGTAGGCCGGGGCCCACTGGTTGGCCATGGGGATATTGCAAGTGGGCCCAAAAATAATCAGCAAAACACCAAGATTTGAATGTAATGTAAAAAAAAGGAAAGAAAAGTAGAGAACCACTGGTCTATCACAAAAAAGATATTGCATGCAACATGTAATTTCTGATTACATGCGCTGATAATTCTATTCTCCTATATTATGATCATGGGTCTAATGATTTATACCAATATCTACTGTACAAGCTCATAACATGTCACGCTGCGATGAATTGTGTACTTGTAGTGAGCTTGTAAGAGTGGCTATATATTTCGGGTGCTTGGTACAGCACACATTATAAGTATAACTTAGGCTCAAGTCAAAACTATGTGTAAATGTATGTATATGAATAAGAACATCAATTTGTTTTCCTATTCAAAGTTCTGTTCTGGAGATATGGTTTCTGTAGGACTGGACTGACAAGCAAATGGAAACAAACCATCATAACATCCATAAGATAATCTGCTTAAATGTCTCAAAGTGGTATGAAATACACATTCTCATTCACCTCTTACAGTTAACATCATATCAAATACATCATGCCAACGATAACATAGAAACAACAGCCTAGAAACATGTTTCAGCCCCACATTGTATGAAAACACTGTAAACAGTTATTATACATGAGCAACATTTGGAGGGGAAAAGTCTTCCTATTGATTAACACTAAATTGAGCAGGGACCAGATGGATGATAAAAAGCCAATTTATTGCAATCTGCTAGTTACCAGTTAAAATTCCCAGACTGGCTGAGGAAGTCTGGGTTGTAAAACTGAAATTTGAAAACAGAGTGGACAATAAATAATAGAATGTTAGTTGGTCATAACTTTAGGTAGAATTAGCGAACTGCATTGTCTCTCAATGTTGCTCATGTATCTAAACCTTAATAAGCTGAATATTATAAAACCCACTGCTACAGTTTTGTTCCCTGCCCTTGAGTAGGCACTTATTCTGAACTAAACGTTAGTGGTCTTGTTCTTGCCCTTGGGACTGCCTTTACTTTCTGTTGACTTCCTGCCAGGCGAGTTTTGAGTGCTTCCGGACACGGAATGTTTAGTTGCAGGTGTTCCACCAACAGAATGTTTAACAGCAGTGGCTGACTGATTGCTACCACTGCTGTTGTTGTTGTTGTTGTTGTTGTGGTTTGTGTTGCCACTCAATGTTTCCATAATGGATCTAAATGTTCCAAATGGTCGTTTACCTTCAGAACCGCCTGCAGGAGTCCTCTCTTTCCCATGATGCCCCTTGGCTGGCTCTGCTTCCTGGTTGGAGCTCTTGTGGATCTGCTCGTCAAAGGTGACTCTCAATTTAAGATTCTGGGATGTCTTCCTGCGAGATGAAGGGGACTTCAGGGCACTTTTGGGACTAGTGGCAACTTTCTGACCATTGCTGTGGTCATGAAACTCACCAGAACCATCTGCCGGTTTACCATCCATAGTCTCTGGATCACAAGACGTTGGAGAACGGTTGCACCCAGCAACGTCAATGGATTTGGAAGCCCCATGAGCAGTAGAGGAAGAGGAAGACGAGGGGAGGTGCTTTTTTGTCACCAAATTGAGATTATTTGTGACTGGCTCCTCCTCTGTGATTGGCAGGTGGGTAGGTCTATCAGGGCGTGTCGCACCTGCAGATGGGGCTCCAGGGTTTTTACCCTCTTCTGGTGGGTAAGTGTCTGAATCTGATTCACTGAGAGAGCGCTGCATGATTTGTTTGAGTCTTGCTAGTTTGAGCTCTCTCTTCTCGACTAGACCTACTCTGCGGCCTCCAGGGGGACCCCCAGGAGCCACAGAGCCACCGGGACCCTCTCTGGCTAGGCTGCCAGCTGTGGGCAGCCTATCTCTGGGACATAGTGTCTCCGACATGTCCTTTCCCAGGAGCTGCCGTATCACTGAGTCTGGAGCTACACACCCTTGTCGAACAACCCAGTGGCTGTCTCCAGGAGTGCCCTCTGCTGTCAGTGTCATCTCTGACCACGCCTCCATTGAGGGCTGATGGGAACTGAAGTCCAGAGAGGGAGAGAGAACATCTCTCTTATTTTCACAAATCAGTGTTGGCAGGTAAGTTGTCAATGACATGCACAATTGCACACCTACAGTACTTCCACTGGCACTTGATACTATTACTACCAATTATAAATGTAAAATTATTCGGATGGCATTTGCCTAAATAAACCTTGTTTTGACCAAGAATGCCATCTAGGACAAGGAATAGGAGATACAGGCGATTGAAGACACAGATAGAAGGGGTGTTTATGGTGACGACGATCGAAGATGGCGCGACCCAGTGTTATGACAACAACAGCTAGCAACCCGATGCTAACGTGAGTAGCATTGTGACTTGATCAATCGAAAGCGCTATAAAAGCGCAATTGCCATTGATCTACGGCAATGGCGTTGAGGGAATCACCTATGCCATCATGCATAGCGGGGGTTGCATTTCCTTTGTTTTCATCATAGTTGTCTTTCACGCCTCTGAGTGTGACTAGTCTTTGTTTGATGATCTCTGACTGGGACCAAAAGGAAAACAACTAGCATGATGATCTCTGACTGGGACCAGAAGGAAAACTAGCATAAACACAACAGTTTTTACAAAATCTCATTGCTTATATACACCTTTCTTTGAGATTTACATTAGATAATAAAAAATCTGATCTTTTCTCCCCGTTTCCGATGTTTTGAAAATCATGTGATCTGAGCCGATTTCCGATCACCCGATCCGATCGGGACAACCCTAATATCGACAACTTTCGCTGTTTGATTTGTCCTAATCTCTCAAGAAGAGATTCTGCAAATTGAAAGGAAACAAGCAGCAGATTGGATTTGTCCTAATGTTGGTGCTAAATAACACTTAAAGTCACTGCCAGTGACTTTAAGCCGCTTTAGCTCTGAGCAGATCCACATGGGCACGCATGCAACTCCAGGACGCACGCAGATTTTTGGCAGAGAAAATTGGATCGCCTTGTCTTTTTTTGTTTGTTTTTTTCTTCATGGGACCCCAAGGCGGCTGGGCCCCGGTACAGCGCACCGGTTGCAATGTCGATATTTATGACACTGGCTGAGATATTATCGCAGCAAATTGTAGGTTGTGATTTTAATACCTTTGTGGTGTTTATTTATGATAATAACTGGACAGAATTGGCTAATTTCTTACATTCTTTCACAGATTTTACTGTAAGAGAGAGATAAGAATCTGCGTATTCTGTGAAGAATTTCCCTTTAATAGGACAATGACGTTTTTGTTTGAATTAAAACAGTTTTGGCATTTGGGAAAGTAAACTTTCTCAGCTAATGACACCATTTTGATAAGTAGTCTTTCACCCTGGGACCAGGGCTTAATAATACTGTATACTATAAACATACTCCATGGGAAGACCACTCCCATTTGGGGTTCTGATCTGCAGTGTAAGAAACCAGTGTTTTGTGAAGGTAGGCCAGAGGGGATGTGTGCTGTGCATGTGTGTGTTTGTTACCTGGGTGACCTGTTGGGTGTTCCTTCAGTCTTATTGGGATCCAGTAAACTCTGCAGTTGGTTCTGTAGAGCCAGCCTCTCTGTGGCTTGTCTGCAGGTGGGACAACACGCATGTGTTTATCGTTTTCAGCTTGTAGGTCAGCTATTTTACCTATATTTATATTTATCTCCGAAATGTTTTGAAAATGTACAAATCTACATTTTTTGAAAGTGGTAAACTCTTGTCCCTCTTCTGGGACTGGTACACGCTTCTCTCTCAGAAACATTGTCTATGCACTTTGGATATATTAGGGTTTTATGGCCACAGTGATAGTAAACCTACCATGCCATGTGTATTTTCGGCATATACAGTAGGTAACAATGTAATAGAACAAGTGAAAGAATAAACAAATCACACATTTGTAAAAAATAACGATCTACAAACAACGCATTGTGATGCGACACATTGTGAACTTTTAGATCTGCTATTTTTGATACTTTACTACAACTAAGTTTACATAGGGCAGACATGGTTAACAGTAATAGTGTCAGTGTGTGTGTGTGTGTGTGTGGGGTCGGGGGGACTCACTCATTGAGCTGCTTGGTAAGTTTGACCACCTGCGAGGCCAGAGACATGCAGGTTTCAACAACAACCAGGTAACGTGCACAAGTGGTGTGACCCTGCCGCTCGGCACTCTGGGAAGACCTCTCTCCCTGCTGGTTCTGCACTGTAACATTAGAGCCGTACTCTACCAGGGTCTGGAACGGACACACACACACACGGACACACACACACACGGACACACACACACACACACACACACACACACACACACACACACACACACACACACACACACACACACACACACACACACACACACACACACACACACACACACACACACACACACACACACACACACACACACACACACACACACACACACACACACACACACACACACACACAGTTTAGAACAGGGCTACTGTAGAATCACAATGTTTTGCTCAAGATCAGGTAGTCCGCACACTAATCTGACCACAGCAGCTGGACATACTTCCTGTCTGGCAGCTATTCAATAGTCTTATTCGCACTACAGTGCCAGCCAAGGCTCACTCATTATCCATTGTATTTAACTTTTATATTTCTGTCACTGCACTGTACACAGTAAAAATCCAACCAAATGGACCCATGAGCTCCCCACTGTCCCAGTTACACATACACACATAAATTAGCCCTAAGGGCTCTGAGAGTAAGACAGAGTTACGACATTGAGGGGGCAGAAAACCCCCTCAATGTATTCAGGTACTCGCGCGAGCCCATAAGCTCCAATGCATTCCGTAAACTTCCGGTTGTCCCTTTTCAATAGAAGTTTATGTAGAAGAGCCTGGCCCCATGAAGTGAACGGAGTTGTCGTAATTCTGTCTTACTCTATGGCTCTGGTCCTGTGGAGGTGAAGTATCGTCATTCCAGACATTTGATTGGTGGCCAGGTTGGCCCATGAGTAATCTCTCAAGAACAGATTTCGAGCTGCACTACTGATTCAGATTTCAAATTTAAATGGATACAAACAGCAGAAGGCGTTTTTTCCTTTTTTTTTGTAAACGGGTTCTCAGATTGGCCCACAGGAAACAGGCATGACTGATAACATCGGGCCCTCCAGACAGCCCAAAATAAAACACACCAGGCCTTTCACAGAACCCTGAGGTGTTAAAATGAATGCAGTTCTGTTGTAATATATTGTGTATTATTTGTGTGGTATATTGTATAAATCTGAATGCATTTAAGGCAGAATGCTGCTAACAATAGGAAATGCTGCTCACACGAGCTGTGGGTAAGAAAATATTGCATGGTTTCCATTTATACTGCAGCCACTGAGATGGAGACTTGAGTCTTACAGTATGAACCTCACTCTCCATATAACCACCTATTAGAGATCTGTGGATGAAGTTTTTTGTCACCCGCAACCGTAAATTAATTATCCGCCCGCTATCCAACCGCAACCCAAAAGGTTGAGTGCACCACTCAACCTCAAATAAACAAAACTACTTCTTCAAAACTACTTCTTCTACCTGTAAACAGGTGAGGTGTCCATACTGGGCTGCTACGTGAACTGCAGTGTTCCCATGCTGGTCTACTTCATCCAAAGAGATGGCCTGCTCCTGCATGAACTGCAGCAGCCACAGCAACACCTTTTCCTGGAGAGAGCAAGAGATGGAAATCACACACACAGACCTCATTAAAGTGTGTGTAACTAATTTAGTTAACCACTTACAATACATGTAACCACTCAAACCATAGTATATACATACATATTTTCACTGTTTTTCCTATAATGACATCTGCAAGCTGCCGCAATTCTTAGGGAAGAAAAGTATGCTGGTTACCTGCCCGTATCTGCCAGCATAGTGGATCAGACTGGGGTGTTCCCTGGTACAGCTGAGCTCTGCTATGGCCTCCGTTTCACTCACCATCCACCTCACACACTCCAAATGGCCATTCTGAAAGACATGTTTTTCAAGATTTCTCCAGCTTAATTGTTAAGTTTTAAATGACAACCTAGATTGTCTGCTGTCCCAATACAATGTATTGTTGTCTATTGCTCCTTTTGCCCTACCTTGACCCCCAGGCCTGCAGGAGTGAGTTGCTGGCTGTTGCGTTCATTGAGGCCGTCCTCCCCCATCAGGGAGGTGAGGTGCTGGAGACAATCGGCATGGCCCTGGGAGGCTGCGATATGGAGCAGGTTGTTCCCATCCTCGTCCCTGATCAACTCCAGGTTGTCTGCTGCTAGATGTGGCTACAGAATATAGTAGAGTAGAGTGCCCATTAACTGGCTTATGGCCAGCCTAATTAACAGTGGATTGTGCCTTCTGCCTGCACTATTCATATGTTTAATTCGCCATTTTAATGCCAATAGAAAAAGCTGTGATATACACACTACATCTCATTTTCACACGGCAATCCTATAGTATTAGACACTCAGTCCTGAAGGTGGCGGTAACGTCACCATTATGGCGATTTTGACCAAATGTCACACGATGTCACTTCCAGTTTAAGGAACAATAACATCCGGTACTAGCTTTGGACTGTGCAGCACTATCAGATGTCCAGGATGCTAAGTGATCATTGTTTTTTTTTATAACTAAGTCAAATTAAGCTCTAATCAAGCCCAAAATATCGCATTTTACGCAGCGATGCACATAAAGACCACGTGCGTGCGTGATCGACCGTGCACGCGCAGATTTCGGCTGGTTTTAGGTAGATTACATCGGCCGTTAGCCAAACAAGCTAAAAGTTGCTACATTTTGTTATATTAAGCTCCCAATTACAGGGGATTAAGATCTAAGACAGATTCTACAAATGTGTTCTATTTTTTATTTATTTTTAGAAAAAACCTATGTAGCTATATTAGTGGTCCTCAAAACCTTTTATGTCAAGGACCCCTAAAATTATATCTATTTGGTAGCTAACAGAGCCTCTCTTATGAAGGGCACATTCACCAGGAGCAAGATTTGTCCCTCTGTGATGATGTCACACTCACCAGCAGCGAGATCTGTCCCTCTCTGATGATGTTGATGATGTTCTGGTTTCTCTTTGTCTCCTCGTCCACCTCTCCTCCTCCTCCTCCTCCTCCTCCTCCTGCTCCGTAGCCCCTGGAGACTCCTAGTGCAGGGGGCCTGCCCTTGGAGCTGTCCTGCCTGCTCAGACTGCCGCCTGGCAGAGGGAACTTCATCCCCTGGAGCTGACCACCTGGAGCCTCCACACCAGGCCTCTGGCTCTGGGAGTCTGAGTAGACTCTCGCTGACAGCAGCTTATCTGGAAATGAATCGGCATTAGGTAAATATATGGCTACAGCTGGGTGATATACTGTATCAAATTATTATTTGAACGTTTATTTATTATAAACGTTAACTTTTACTGAATACGAAAAACATTGATATTAAAAATGGAAAAAGCTATCAAATAACAGACAGAAAAGAGATGCCTAGACTACAAAAAGTGCACCTCGCAGCACAAGTCCTTGCCAGGTCAGGTAGGTTATTGTGGGCCAGTATGTTCAGAATGCATCGGCCTCCTGGTCGTGCTATAACAGGCATGTGTGACTTTCACGGCAATTCGGATGATTTGAGGCAGTTTTGTAAAAAGTCAGCCTCTTGGTGGTGCTGTGATAGGCTAATGTGAAAAGGGTGGCATTTCTTCCTCAGCGTAGTGGAAATGTGCATGCAAGGTTTCACGACAATCGGACGCAGCATTCAAGATTTGAGGCATTTTGTTCGAAGCGAACCACCCCTGCAAACTTTATGCATTATCTTTCTTAGCCAATCAGAATTGAATATGACAAATCAGACAGATCCCTCTTGATCACATGACTATAGAGATACTGAGTACCGATTTGGACACAATCTGTAGGAGTCAAAGACATTGTTTTACAAAAGTCGGCCTCGTGGAGCTATTACAGGCCGATCTGAAGAATTTCTGTTCTGGCATCCAGGGAATGTGTGAGGTTTCATGCAGATCTGGCCAACGGAGCCAGAGGTTAGCTGTTCACAGACGGACTAACGGACTGACGGATAGACAGGGTGCTAAACATAGTCTCTGCCACGTGGAGAAAAAAATACCTGAAAATATCAAAACATCGGACTGATTCAACTTTGTGTTATGCTGATAACTATTAGTGTTATGAAACATACCTGCATCAGAGAAGGAGGAGAGAGAGGAGGAGCAGCTGAGGTGTCCAGGGGAGTGGTGGTCAGGGAGGTAGGCTCCTCCTGCACCCGGGGAGCGGTGGAGGTGATGGTGGTGGAAGTCTGGGTCCATGGATTTAGACTTCCTCAGGTCTGACCACTTCACTGGCGACAGCACACAGTACTACAGGGAAGTACAACACACATGTATCGTATGCTGCATAACCACACATCTAAAAGACAAGCTACCCTGGCCTAGGTACTGACAGGGATACTACATACACTATATTATAACAGTACAGTACTACAGAATGAACAGGAATATGGTGGTATAGAGGGTATGCACGCGACATCATCATTATACCCGGGTGTTATGCGGGAACGCTTACTGAGAGGCAAAAAACGACTTTCTGACCTTGACCCATACATCCAAACAGAAAAGTCCTGCCACTCACTTTGCCACAAAATTTGCCACTGACTTTATGCATGTGCAGGTAGATAAAAGGAAAATGAGAGAGGGGAGAGCGAGAGATTTGTAAATGCCACAGAATTACACAACTTACTGTAGAACCAGTTCAGATGAGACGGCATAATTATGGTTGGGCACATAATTGAATTGAATGACTCTTATTTGAAACTACCACTAACAAACACGAGAGGTCCAACATAGTTGTCAGATCTTAGCAAGTGCAGGTAGTGGTTTCAAGGAAGGATGTGTGTGTCATGACTCATGACTCATAGACCTCCTCACCTGTGTCTGGGCACTGAGAGGCTCGTTGTGGGGAAGGGCTGAGCTCTTCAGGCTCCCTCGTGGGTTCCTCTCCAGGGTGCCTCCTCCCAGGTTACTCCCAGTGATGGAGCGCTTGTCGTGGGGCACGCGGGGCAGCGTGGACATCTGCTGGCTGGATTTAATATAAGGCACATCCAGGATCTCATCCATGTCCAGATCGTAGTGCTCAAGCTCTCCAAACAGAGCCTGAGGGTTGATGCCTCCTCCTCCTCCCCCACCAACACCCAAGCCCCTTGCCTTCCCCCCCTGACCGTCAGAAGAGGTTGAAGGCTGGGGTGGTTTATCCGTGCCCGAGTCCTCTTTGCTGTCTTCCCCCTGCTCTGCCGGTGCCTGCCCCTGTCCTTGCCCCTGTCCCTGCCCCTGGACTTTGCCATCCGAGTCGGTGTCATTGGTCTCTGGCTGGTGTTTCAGAGGGGAGACCCTCTTCACCGGGCGGAACTTGCTGTGGACATCAGCGAGGCCTGTGGGTTTGATGCCTCCTCCAGAGTGAGACGAGACACCACGGCTCCAGTTGATGGCTGGCACTGGGTGAAGCCAGGGGAGAAGTTAAGACATTTATATTTCCCTTTTTATTTAATGTACAGTATTTGAGGGTAATTCTGGTACATAGGCCATGCAGTAGAAGGAGACAGGGAAGAGGGACACAGATCATGTGGTGAACACATTATCTGACTGTCACCAGGACACCTGAACTTTAGTGTCATTTAATTTAAACTAATCCACTTCAAGCTAGTCAACGGCACTCTAATTTGTGTGCACAAGGATTAATTACTGCATATACACACCAACATAAGATTAAGCTATGCACAGCTTTAGTTCAGCGTAAATATAACTTCATCCTTAGTGGCAAGAACACTAAATACAGAGGGGGAAATTAGGTCGATATAGCTGATCTACAAGCTCATGTTGCGATGCATTGTGATGTTATAGATCAACATTTTTTCTTTATAAAATAGTGCTTACAAATGGTTCATCGGACTAATCAATTTAGATTATTAAAGAAAATCAAGTAGAATGTATTTTTGCATCAATTTGCCGATATATTTAAAACTTAAGTAAATAAGAAAATTGCTTCTCAATTATTTGATTAATTGACAAAGTAATCGATAAGAAAAGAATGGATATCTACAGCCATACTGAATAACACCATAGAAGGAGGCTTCAAGGGAGCTATACCTGGTCTCTCTTCTCCCTGGACATCACTCCTCCTTGACAGCTCTGGAATGCTCTTTAGGGACGTCACAGAATACTGCAGAGAGCAACAGAGAAAGTAAGGCTAATGAATAGCTCAGTTCAAATGAAAGTTCTCTTTTTCCTTTCCAATCTAGGTGCTGCCAAATTCGTATAGTCTCCCTCACTGCCAACACCTTCGTCTTGGAGAGGGTGGTTCTCAACCTTCAGGCCATGACCCTCCAAAAATTATCATATTTGAACTGGGGACCCCCAACCCTGATAAGCACTTGGAATGTAGTAGTTGAGGCATTACATTTTGTTTCACTCGGTTCTACAGACAAATATTGTGAGAATAACCGATCTACAAGCACAACAATGCCTCACACTGCGAGGCGTTGTGAGCTTGTAGTAGATCAGCTTTTTCACATATTTGCCTCTTTCTTGTATTATTTGACAAGTTGGCCAGTTCTTACAGTATAGTTTGATAGATTCATTTTAAATTATCACTTCACTGTCATCTATTCTTGTGTTGCACCGATTATTGTGAATTATGTTGCGTGAAGCATATTTACCAATTTCCTGTGGGCAGATTTGACCAAAGGTTGGTTCAATTCATGCTGCATGTATTTTTCTTTAGGTCACTGTAATTAATACTGACCACTGCATCATCAGAGAAGTCAATCTCATCAAGGTCCAGGTATTCAGGAGCTTCCATCTTCACACACCATCATCAGCCACAGGACTGTATGTACTGTACAAAACATACACGACATTACTGATATATAGTAGTCAGTAAAACACAGGACTGTCACATTCAATAGCCTTTTCTTACTAAATAAATATGTTGTGTCATACTGATACAATAGTGACACACATTGTGATTCTATTTTCAGGCTAATTTAAGTATGCTGTGGCTTGCCATAAAGAACAGATCTACAAGCTCACAACACATTTGTGTTATTCGTAGATCTGTTCTTTTAACAAGTGAAACTGTTGCACGATGGAGCAATGAGCATACATTAGAGTGGATTGTCCCTATAGCAACCGATAAATTAAACACAAAACTATCCGCTTTCTGATCCTGGATGTAGAAAACCAGACCAATGCTGTACAAACTACTTAATCCTCTACAAACGGCTTAATCTCTAGATCAAAGCCAACACAAAATTCTAGGATAATCTGGTATAATTAGACAGCAGTGTGACACTTTAAAAGGAGCATTTGACCACCCTAACATACAAACACAGTAGAGGGACCTTTCTTTTTATTTAACAAGTATGTATATTTAACATTACAAGTCCAGTATGTTTTAAAACATTCCAAACACAGTGCAGCTGTTTCAACCACTAAATAGCATAGTTACCCTTGAATGGTTACAGTAGGCTATTTGCTAAAATGGCTGGTAGTGTACTATACACACTTGCCAACTATAGCTGAAGATTTTCCAGTAGTTGGCTGGCGACTAGTGTTATTTCCCACCCTATGCCTGTGCTCAAAACAAAAGGATGGGTTCTCTTGCCTTGTAACCCAAACATAAGACATGTTTTTAACTCCCTGAGTGATTGAGCTCTCGATACAATGGCAACAGCTGGACAGGAGTTTCTAATGTTAGGGTTGAAGCTTCCAGAGCTTTATTTAGGATTGTAGTGTTTTCAAACACTGATCCCGTGCTTAGAATGTTACCCAAAAAAAAGGCTGTTTTCCATTTCAGCTTCAATAATTTATATCAATCAGCCCCTACTGCACAACTAAATTAACCATTGTACTCAATTGCTGTAATCTACCTCCTAGCAATTTGTAATCTTATAACAATGGATAACTGTACAACTATACAAATAACTTCAAATGTTTAGGCCAATCAAAGCTCTGTGTTCAGTTTTGTTCGATGGCAAAGTTGATAAATATGTAGGGTAGCCAAAGAGAGAAAGCGTGTGTGTACGTGTAGTGTGTGTAAGACAGTTTGAATGTCTAATAATTTTAAAAGCTAGCCTACTGCAAGCTACCGGTAACTACAAAAGCATACCTGTAGTGAAACTACCGGTAACTTGGTGGAGAATGGAAAAAGAGCTGTCATCCGAATGAGTAAGCCTGACTGTTCTGCTGAGTCCATTGGGTCTAGTCAGCAATTTAACCAGTGACTGTCATTATAGTACTTTAATTAAATAAATAAAAACTATATAATATAGGCCTATATCATACCAAAAATTGACTAAATGTACAGATAAATAATATCCAATGTCATGGTATATAATATTTCACATTTGATTAACTAATCAAAATTGCAGAAGTGTAGGCCTACGTGACTTGCATGTCATCATGAATTACTTTGATCTGTGTTCACACAGAAACAAGTTACACCAAAAGTGTTCCAAAACATTTGCACAACATAAGCAGATACAATAACCATAGGCTGCCTTCAAGTATTTCTACCTTGCAAGTTTGCCAGCTACTGTACTGTAGAATCATATACCTTCACAGGAAACGGTACATTTGGATGTAGCCAGTTTAGCCATCATTTGCTTAGGTCTAGCAAAAAGCAAAAGCTGGCTGGCTAATTACTTGAGCTAGATGGCTGATCATGGCATCCCAATAAGCTAGCTAGTTAGCTTGCTGGCTAGCTATAATCAGGCACTTGGAAAATTAGGTCAAAACAGACATGGTTCAGGTAAAACCGTTCTACAACACATTGAGCACACCACAAGACGCACAGACACAGACACGCACACAAAGACTTACTTTTCCTGAAAACAATTGGAGGACTTTAATCTATCGTACCTTATTGAAGATGGTGAGATGAGGAAAGTAATAGCTTGATAAACTGAGAGCAAGCTAAAGCGCTAGCTAGAATCCTTGGATCCAGCTGTTTTTTTCCCTTCTTGCTGTCTTGAAGCACAAAGGCTTTGACATATGGGGAGTTGCTGAGAGAGCGGAAGTGGGTCGGTCCGTTACATAGGTCCGTTATCCTTAGAATAAAACGCACGAACGTTACTTACACCAAGGGCTATTCGAACAATTCGTTTTTTCTATCTTAAGATATTCAGGGGGGGGGGACCAAAAAACATTTCAATGTGGACAATCTTTTTTCGTATGTACATGCATACGATTTACTTATGAACTAACATTTAACTAATTTGAGTAATTAGTTAAGTAAATAAATTGTAATTAAAAAAAATATATATATATATATATATATATAGTAGAGAACCATTTTTTTACATTTAACAATATAAAGTTATATTTTGAATAGCGTGACAGGCCAACCAACACCAACGGCAGCTGTATATTATTCGACCAATGAAATAAGATCTTTCATATTGCCAATCGTACCATACTTTCATCGTGTCAGCAAAAAGAAAAAAAGTTGCACTGCATACGGACAGTGTTCCATAATTATAGCCTTCTGAATGCCTGTGGGTAAGATTGCTTGCAACATTAAGATTTTAAAGACAACAGTGCCATCTAGTGGTCACATCGAAAACGCCGGGTGCTCTTATCAGAGCCATAGAGTAAGACAGTTACAACATTGAGGGAGCAGAAAACAGCCCAGTCACGTGGATCATGTACTTGCGCGAGCCCATAGACTCCATTGCATTCCATAAACTTCCGGTGTCCCTATTCATCAATAGAAGTATGTAGAAGAGCCACTATTGGACTGGTCCCATGAAGTGATCGTAACTCAGTCTTAATCGATGGTTCTGGCTCTTATCATACATCATCTGAATTTGCTACATAAACAAAAGTTTCCTGGTTTTAATGGGTTAAGAAATCCATAGTATAAAGTGACAGACAAAGAAAAAGGCATCCAAGGCGCTCTGATCACATTAAAAATCCTTTATTGCTGGGGATTCTCACAAATACAATTCTTCAAATGGATCTGTGCAGTTCTATGACTGAATGTACAAATCGAACAATTTTAACATCTTTGGGACCTCGATCTACTGTGAAAGTCTGCGTTTTCATTTCAATTTACTTTTCTCCCATGAACTGTCAAGCCTCAGCTTTGTCCCATTGAGCATACAAAGCATCAACCTGTTCCTTGAAGGAGTCAACCATATCCTTGATCGGCTGGATCTGGTGTTCCGCTGTCAATGCCGACATGCCATGCATTTGTCTTTTCTGATTCTCTGTGAATTTCTGTTGATTGGAAGGGGTACAAGATCTCAGCTTAGACAAAGATAAGTTATAAAACCATGATTAAATACGCCATTTTGCAATGTTCAAATTTAACTTCCTACATGTAAACCATTTGATAATCATTTCAGCAATGCTTGTAATTTTCTTTAAAATAAATCTCACTGACCATGTTAAGTATAAATTAAGGCTTAAGTGGTTAAGGTAGAAGTTAATTAAATAATATTTGTTGTCCAAGTAACAAGTCAATGAACGTAAAAGAAAGATAGTATCATACTGAAAAGCCAGTCACTGGGGATCTCTTTGGTGTGAACAGATCTACACCATCTAGTCCAGTGGTACTGGAGTGGGGGTCTGGGGTCCCCAAATTATTTGATAAGCATCACTATCAGCTTTTTCTGATTTCACAATTGCCATTTTGAACATCATACTTATGGGGGCCCCTGGCACAACATTTTCAGATGGGGTGCATAATGCATATTAATTTGGGGGATGGGGGTCCTCAACATGAAAATGTTTGAAAACAACTGAAATGGTCTAGATCTGTGTACCATCTAGTCCAGTGCTACTCAACTGTGGGCTTAATATATCTGCAGCCCGTCGTTATTTAATTTGATTGTTTTGAACAAGATTGTAGGCATTTTATCGTTAGATCCAAGAGAAAGTGATATGGCCTTATGTCAGCCGAGTAAATACTGACATTTTTAGCTTGCGGCCCTTGGACTTTTGCAATTTTGCAGAGTGCCCTCTGAGCCATCTAAAGTTGAGTAGCCCTGATCTAGTCTAACGGTTCAGATAGTGTCGGTTCAGATAGTGTCAAGTCATTAAGTTAGCTATAGTTCACATATAGTTGTACTGTACCTCCAAAAGGGCCACGTGTTCGGCAGCAGCGGATAAAATAGTGGACAGGTTGTTACGCACTGTTAGTCTCTCTTCAGTGGTCTCAATCTGCACCAGGTGGTACCTAGGGTACAGATTAAGTCTAAAATCAGAGTTGGGTGTAAACACACCAAAATTAACTACCTTTGAAATATAATATACTGCAATTGCAAACATCTCCTCCACAACAATGATCAGTATTTAAAAAATAAAAACAGAAATCCTATTGCTAATGTATACACACACCACAACATCCACAATGACACAGAAGCTTTCCCGGTTTTAGAGGTACAGACTTTCCTAATCTTAAAGGGTTAAATGCAATAGGTTGACAGTAAATAGTGAGAAAACACCAACTGTTGCTTTGTGGCTTTCAGTTTCTGGACAGCTTCATCATGGCCACTTGTAAGCATTTTCTGCAGGAGTTCCTCCTGGTGTTCAATAGACTCCTTCTCCACTGTCAATTTCTGCTCCTCATATTCCATCTCCTACACACACACACACACACACACACGATTGATATTAAATCAAAGTGAGACCCAAAGAAACAATTTAACCAGACAGCGATGCATCAGAACAAACAGCACGGTTTTGACTTCCTTGTTCCCACAGAGGACCCACTCTCACACACCAGGGTGACAGACAGCTACGAGACCATTTAGGCCAGGGCCTTCACAACATTATACACTCGCACACACTTTACCTGCATGTCATGTTCCAACTGTTTATCGTGTTTGCCGTTGTTCTCTCTCAGTAGCTTCAACTCCTTCCTCTTGTGTAGGATTTGGCCTTCCGTCTGAGACAACCACATTTAACATGATTAATATCTGGCTGGTACAACCACATTTAAACTTAACAGATTGAAACAAGTTTTGATTTAACACAATTTAAACCATTTTGGACTGAGGACAATTCTAAAAACACCTTCTAAATCCTGACCCAAGTTCTGAAAAAACACTTTTATAGCATCAATTTTTGAATACTGTACATAACATTTTCAGACCATGTCCCAATATATGATTTGTAAAACGTTGTGAAAGGAGAACCGCCCAAACTTGCATCGGCCTACCCCTGTACTAGACAGGGATAAAAGTATGTGTAAGAGAAAAATAAATCAAATTAATAACATCCATTTTTGGGTTGGTAAAAAAGGTGTTTTCCCAAAGTTGCCTTTACCGAATGAGTGTGCCAATCCATGCGTCATGGATGGAAGCAGCTTTTGAAGTTCTGTTGTATTATATTGCTAGTCTGGTCAATCAATTCAAATACATATATCTTGAACTTACAGTCACATGGTGCATATAAGTGTGTTAAAGTTAAAAAGCCCAGAGGAAGACAATTATAGGCATGTAGCCTTCAGTAGTCCATTATGCACCTTGCTTAAGATTGCAAGCGAGAATAAAAGTAAATTAGGCTACAAGAGAGACAACCCATTGGTTTGGCAACTAAAATTGGATACAGGATAGGTGGGCACAATAGGACATCTGGGCACCTCGACATCTGGCATTTTATCAAAAATGAAAGAAAATATTTAATGTAATAAATTAATGTAAACACGCCTGGTACATTGTCAGACTTTAATTTGATCCTTCAACTTATAGTTTGTGCCCCAAAATATATATATTTCTTATGGTATATTTCCAGCCCAAATACTGTACAGTAAATTGCCATTGAATATTGTTCACACTGTCGGCCGTTTGTAAACTGCAGGAGGAGCACCCTCCACTAAACCTCCATGTTCTGTAGCTCCGCCTCCCCCGATTTACAAGACCACAACGCATCACGGATGCAATGCACTGTAGGCTTGTCCTGTTCCCTGCTGTGCAGCGAAGCGAGAAATGGCAGCTCAACACAGCAGACATACAGCGGTGAATGGGTCACAAACGAGAGCTTGCCGCATACACAACAGTAGAACATCAAGTGATCTGTGCAAAACATCCAGCGTAATCGTTAATTTGTTCACTGCAATGACATGTGTTGAAACCTGTACGTGTAGTGAAACAGATACACGGCCCAGTGTTCACATCAAACATCACCACTCAACGTAACTCAGCAGAGGCTGCAAAAGTGTACTAGTTTCCTCATGCAGATCGGCTACTTTCGGCGTTTGATAACTTTGATTTGTCCTAATGTTTGTTGTTCGTAGACCAGGGCAGGCCGTGTGGTTGCTTGAGCCCTGAGCAGCACGCATGCAACTAGGAGTCCGTGCACACGGGCACTCGCTCATTATTAATTAAGCGGCGGAGACAAAATTATTATTATTATTATTATTATAAGGATCGATAGGCACTTTGTTGCCCCCCTGAACCCCTCATATCACTTCACCAGCATAACAAGCATGCTGTGTTGTGACTGCTTCGGTCATGTCATTCACACCACGGCCATCTACTGTACACGTACATACCCCCTTAATATTAATTGCGGAACTACACCAATCTCATTAATGCACCCTACAAACCCTCCCGAGAGCTCAGATCAGCAGACGCAGGTAAGCTGGAAGTAGCCTCCCTAAACACACCGGGACAACGCTCCACACGCCCCAAACTCTTCTGGCTCCAAAACTATGGAATGCATTTCCCATTGCAATCAGAACGGCAGCTTCGCTCTCAATCTTCCGCCAGTCTGAAAACACACCTCTTCAGACTCCATCTTAGACCATAGCACTTTGCCGTAGTACTTGCTTTATGTAGCGTGTGACATGTCAAACTATGGTGTTCATGATTCTGAATTTCAATTAGTTTTGCACAAAACACTCCTTGGGCTAAAAACTGCCATAGCCACTTTTATGTACGTATTATTTGTGCAAAACTAAATGCTTGGAATGGGTACAGAATCATGGGGGAAAACTAGTTTAACACTCACAGGCTACTTAAAGCAAAATGAAATTTTGACATTTTGCCTTATAGGATATCACATATAAACCCCTATAAAAGAAATTGCTCAATACCAACAGCCGGTCGGCAAGTGGATTCATGAATGTATGTATATAGACAATATTTTAGGCCAATTAAAATAACTATACATCAAATTTCCCACTCCACACCCCCAGCTGCCAGACTACTAGTTAAAATAGTATTACTTCTCTTCCTCACTCTTGGTGGTTTAATATTTACCACGTAATAACTTGATTACCTCCTCATTAGTCCCCTAGTATAAATTAATAACTTTGCACCAGATTACCTCCTCATTAGTCGCCTGTAGACTGAGCTTCTTGTTGGCCATTTTCTCACTCTCTCTCTCCACGTCAGCGATCATTTTCTTCAGTGGCAACTAAACATATGACAGAATGACTAGATAAATATGTAGCATACAATAAATCTAAACATGCATCATACAAACTACACATCTTGGCTTACTACAATTATGCAATCTATGAATGCCATATAGTCTGTAACTACACCTCCCGAAAGCCAAGTGAGGAAGCTCAATATTACTTTATTTGTAGTAAAAACTAAAAAAATAACACAAATGTAAAGGCCGTTCAATAGCACAGGTAAAAAAGACAAAAACGATAGGTGGCTTTTACCAGACAATCAATATGGATTCAGATCCATAAGTTACATACCTGGATCTGTGCTTTGTACTTGACCATAGCACCGGGTTGATCCATGGATGTGGTCTGTATCTCAAAATCATGTCCACAGGCATTCTCTGCAGATGCTGGGATCAACTTTAGCTTACGGGCCATCTTATGGTACTCTGCCACTCTCAAGAGAACCTGTGATGGGGAAGCAATTTTGACCTTAAACAATAACATTAACACCAGTAAGACGCCCTGAGGGAGAGAAGCGATCTCACCCTAAAGGGCAAGGTTGCACTGAAACAGAGCTTCTTAATACGGCTCAGTTGAGAAGCGTTGAGATTACCTAATATGGTGTCAGTGAGGTCAGATGAAGAGTTACTGGCAGTCTGATTTGTGATGGAAGACTATGCAGCTCTTTCATTGCTCTATATATTTAATTACTGTGTGTTGCATTGCATTCGTTTTTGAGATGGGAAACGTAAAAAGACCTTGTGCTGAATGTCTGGTATTGTAGGTGTGTTCATCAGAGCTGATCTTCAGTCTGCAATACAGGACAGCCGGAACTTTAGATGCAATAATACCTCTGACAAAAGACAGCAGGGAAATATGAAGTCTGTCCTCCATCAGTGGCCATCCCAAAGTGGCATGTGTTGTGATCTTCATATATGGCGATTATAGTCGGCTCCACATACGGAGCTCCATGTGTTGTACCAACTTGGGTCAATTGCAAGTGTGACTCGCGTCGCGGCAACCACGACTGTCACAATTTGTCCATATATTTACATTCCCCCGTTTTTCATTGACCAAAAAATGCAATGAATGAGGGTGTAGAGGGTTTGATGAGGTCAGATCGACATCGTTGTGATCTTCATATATGGAGACAGACATATGGAGCAGACAGACATATGAAGGCGTGATGCACGGGCAATCATATATGGAGGCTTGATTGATGGAACCTACGGTTGAAATCAGTCAATTCATTAATTGATAGTTAGTTGACAATCTTACTTATTAAGCGGCATTTTTTTATTTTAATCTGATTATCTTAATTTCCCTCAATGTCAAACAAATTACATTTTGCTGCTACTATAAATGCGCCACGTCTGTGTGCGTGCATGCGCGTGTGTACGGTTGTAATGCACATAACTCGAGAACCGTTTGCCCCAGACTTCAAATAAGCCCAAGTGCCGACTTCAAATTCGACACATGTTCCACACCCCCACAGGGAGTGCAGTGCCCGGCCTCGAGTCAGTGGCATACACTGTTGTCCAGAAACACCACAAGGCTCTGGTCACCTGTCCTCTCACCTGTGCAATTCCTCTCACCTGTGCAAGTCCTCTCACCTGTGCAATTTCTAGCCTCAGCCAATTGATTGCCATGGCAACCCCACACCTGCCAATTGATTATTTAACCAGTCCACTTTTCACAGTCAGTTTGCACTCTTCAGACACAGGCACATACAGATCTCCATGTGGGACACCGACAGTTAAAATGGTCCACATGTGCGTTCCATTGAATTTGCGATTGTTAATTGTTCAGTTTAATTGAATAATTTAACAGCAATGAAACAATTAACTATTAACATCGCTAATATACATTGCTGTGCAGCACCACAACGGCATTGAGTTTTGTATCTAAATGAGCACTGAGGATTTCACCGTGTGTACTCTTGCGTGTATACGCACCTGTTCCTTTATCTTGGCCAGACCCATCTCTTCCTGCCACGTGTGTTGCTCTGCCTCCTCTTGAGTCTTGCCGAGGATGGAGATTTCCTTCTGGAGCTCCATCTTCTCCCGGTTGAGCCTCTCCACATCAGCTGGAGTGTAATTCTGATTATCCAGGAGGTGCTGCAGTCTGGCCCCCTCGTGGGTCAGAGAATCAAGATGGTGGCCTGTGAAGGTAGAGTGGGAAGGATGGCTAAGACACACCATCTTACTGTTTCAGTAGGTGGGGACGGAACTAATTATTTAAACTACAGTTCTTTTGCTTGCAGACTAGGGTACACATCCAGTTATCAAATGAACCCTAGTGTCAGTATATTCTTGCCATTATCATGGGTGAACATTTGGCAGAAATGGCTTATCTACCATCCCAACACAATGCAATTTGAGCTTGTGTCAAGCAACAGGCTAGGTACAAATGGAAGCTAATTTACCAACAGCCTGCAGCTCTTCAGCCAGTCTGGAGTCCTCCCTTTCTATACTAGTCATGAAGGTCTTAAGCTCACTAAGGTAGGTGAGCATTTTCTGGAGTTCTGTCTGGAGCTGATCCTTCTCGAGTCTCATCTTCATGAGCGGATCCTGGTGGTGAGAGTTCTGATTAATCTCTAAAATCTCTGTAAATGTTCTGCACAAAGTTAGGAGTCACTGTTTGCACCAAAAGCATGTACTGAGCATCAGTCTGAAATCATGGGTGCTACACACATGACATTCTTACAAAAGGCATGGATTGAGATGTTACTCTTTTGTGCCATCTCTGGCACCTACATTTCCCAGCGGGATCAATAAGGTATCCGTCAGTGGCATCATCAAAAGTAGTCTCAAGTCTACAACATGCAAATGAGATCCAAGGCACTCTGTTGCAGTAAAATTTAAAAAGACTATTTTAATGGCTTCAGCTCAGCAAAAACCTTCAATTTCTATGAATATGTCCCGAGGTCTATTATGTAAAATTTGGCTTAGGATATTTATATACAATTTCTAACGGCACTGGTGGAGCACTGTAAAGGTGCGTGAATTCAAAATACCAACCAAATGTTTCTCCTTCTCCAGCTGATCCACCTGTTCAGTCAGTGATGTGAATGTTTGCTCCATTAACATCAGCTGGGCCTCATCCACACTGTATGCCTTTTCTAATGACACAAGCAGACAAAACTGCAATCAATGTTTTCTTAGAATTGACCTCTGTACAACAAACTGTCAAGTTCACTAAAATAACTGTTCAAATAATTGCATGTTTCTTCTTAAAGATGTGCAACATCCCCCAAATACTTACTAAGTTCTGACAGGATTAGACAATCCTCCTCTTCAAATGAGTCTGCTCCCTGCATGAACTTGGTGTATGTGTCAGCAACCATGTCTACACACAGCTATGAAAGACATTCAGAGAACAAAAATGAGTGATCTTGTCATTTAGAACTAAAAAACATCCATCTAACAGATATTTAAAGCTATAAAAATATGTTTGATTACTTGTATTGTATTACATTAATGGTTACCTTGCTACACTCAACAAATTCTCCAGTTTCTTCAGAAAAATCCTTGAGCATGTCCTCACTCTCAAGACCACAGGAGATCTGACAGAAATAGAACATTTTAAATGTTATCGAGATCTGACATAGACAGCACATTTTAAATGTTATTCATGCCAGTACATATTCTTAGTTGTGTGACTGTGTTGCACTGAGAATAAAAGCAGCTCTTCTGCAATGCATTGTCGAGATCTGACAATCATTCAAAAATGACACCAGCCCAAAATAAAAGTCACCCAATGGTATGTAGTTGGGAGTTTCTAGTGTGTAATGTAATCCAATACATCTTACAAATACTGCAGGCAATCCTTTTCTTTGTGACGTCGAGGGTAAAATGGCCTCTGTCAGAACGTACAGGTTTGTGAATGCCATGCAATTCAGCATAGCACGCTGCCATTGTTATGCAGCATATTTTGCTTTGCAGTCGCTATTGTGCGGGAGGGAGACAGCTCACTCCTTAGCTACAACACTGGAAAAACTATTTTCTAGTTGAGAACACCCACGATTACTTGCAAAAGTCTTCAGCAATTAGTTGCAGATAAATTACTACATTGCTGGCAACCAGTTTAATAAGCGATTTGATTATGACCAATCATTGAACTCCTAGCGACACCAGTGCACATTTAAGCAATATTACACCACTTCAGTGATGCTGGCGGAACTCGACTTCGTCTCGTTCCTGACCGCATCACTGTCGTGGCAATAATCTTATAATTTTAATGACAGATGTAGTCACTACGACCCAAGAAACTAGTTAGCCTAGCCACCGAGTTTGCTAGCGCTTTGGGAAAACAGAGCGGCTGAATTCTTTGTTTTGATTAGGTGGTGAATGGTGCTGGTTTGATTTCAACAAATCAGATTGCTTCCTCGAAACGACCTGTTGTAGAATTAAGTATATAGCCAGCCTTACTTTGACCGTGTCAATGAGCCAGATGAGAGCTCCCAGCAGCTGAGGCCATGTGTGCGGAGCTCCAACAGAATACATGGAGCTCTTGGACAGAGGAATGGTATACCTTAAACCACAAAGAGACAAAGACGGTCAGCAGAACGGTATATATTAAACCACAGAGAGAAAGATGGTCAGAGCAGAGTTCAAGCAAATCTGGCAAGCCGCCCATTAGATTTTGAGTTACAGAATATTGTATGCAACCGGAAATCTTGGCCAAAGGCCTTGAATCAGTAGGGTTCAATCGTATTAGTAAAAATAATAAAATCTAAACACTCCCTTTAATACTGGTATATAGGCAAACTTTTAAAAAATTGTATAAAATGTTTTTATACATGTGTAGAAGTATGATGGTATTATTCAATTACCCTAGGTCTCTCAGCAAACGAGGTACCTCCTCCTCCACTTTGGATTTGGGAAGCACAAAGGTTGGGTCCAGTTGTTGAAAAAGGAACTCAAACACTTTGAGGAAATCCTTGGTAGAGGGAGACTGGAACGTTTTGGTGGACACCTCTCCATATGAGTTTTCTGAGAGGAACTAGAAATAAAAAGACAATCAAGATACACAGAACCAAAGAAATCTTAAGGCTGAAAAGGCTTGAATGTACAGGTCCAAGACATGGTCTTAGGCCCTAGGAAGTAAAGTCACTTCCAGAAGAGGCTAGGCCAAGTCTTTCTCAGCTTCCTTGACCCCAGGAAGAATAGAGGCAGTGACTAATGGGGGATTTAAAATAAACTTCCTCTTGAATGAGCAAAAGGAGGTTAGTTTTTCCCCACACAGGGGACCCAGGAATCCTAAGTGTTAAAAAGAATGGTCCCAGGACCATTGGTGGAAAGTAATAATACATTTCTACTTGCATAGTATTTCCACATTTGTTCTTAGTTTCTAGTTACTTGGCAGAATAAAAATACAAAACATTAACCATATTTTCAGTAATTAAAACTCAGTAAACAAACAGGACAGGATAACAATTTTATTAAAGCAGGGAAGAGAACTCTGATATGATATGAATGTTCTGTTTAAAGTGGTGGAAAGACAGGGAAATCCTAATACTGAACACGGTACCCATCAAGTATGACCACTATCAGAATACAGAGTTTAAAACTCTGTACACAAACCTTTAACAAAAACATCCTCCCTCCACCAATGGAGGTAATGAAGGGTCCATAGTACCTCACACAGCTTCCTGACGCACTGCTGCACGTAGGACTTGTCGTGCAGAGGTCTGGGGTCCTTCATTTTGTCGGCAGTTGCTCCAAACATGCTGTTGCGTCCTCCGATGCTGCTTTTACGGTTTAGACCTACTCCACTAGCCCTGTAGCGATCAAAGTCATATTAAAACATTCTAATGGATAAGTAGGTGCAAATCCAAAATGTTATCATTGAATATTATAGTCTAGTATAATTTCTTCTTTTGTGAGTTACATACCGAGCGCCAAAGAAGGTGGTTTTCTTCTCCGAGGTCCCAGACTGGGGTTTTCCGAGGTTGAGCTTTCCATAAGAGGGTTGTGCACTACTGTAAATAAATTAAACCCCAACTGATGAATTGAAAACACATTTGTGAGCAGGGGCTAAAATAAATACCTAAATGGGAGCAATGTAAATTATGTTGACACGATCCATTTCGAACGCTTCTAAAGAAATCAAAATTAAAACACAATGTAAATGTCCATACACCGTTTTAACTGGGCACATAAATTAAAGTTGATATGTAGCCGCAATTTGCAACTCTAGATTTTTTTTACAATGGGCTGAAAAATATTCCACAACTATTATTCTGCTCCCCCTCACATCTTGTTTTATGGCACGTTGAAAAAATCCAAGATGGCGGCTCGGAATAATAGTTGTGGAATATTTTGGACAGAAAGTAGCTCATAACTTTTTTTATGGGGACTTTTATGATAAACAAGCGACACCAGATTGAAAGAGGATAATTCAAGCTTGGACTGCAGCTGCAATGTTGGTGAGTTTAACGTCATTTAAGACCAGGAGATCACAAACCAAAAAACATGCATAGGAAGTTGATGGAGGTTATTGCAACTCTGGATTCAGCCCATTGTAAAAAAATCTAGAGTTGCAAATTGCGGCTAGTTGATATGTAGCAGCATCCTAGTAACTTTCCAGCTGCTTAGTGCTTAATGTCTGACACAACTCCATGAATATGGCAAATACAAATGCTTGTAACTTCACTGATGACGTAGGCACCACCATTGTTAAGGTTCCTTCGGGTATGGGACATTATGCACAAAAAGACAAATAGAAATAATGTTAAGCTGTGAATCATTTTCTTACTACTAGAAACTTTTGAGGACCCCCAGGGCCAAACCCACCTCTGTGGTGTGGCATACATGCTCTGCCTGCTTGGATCAGCCACCCTCAAAGGCTTCTCTGACATTCTGCTGCTAGAGACCTGAGTTTTCTTCTTTCTGGAAGAAGTGATTCTAGCATCATTAAGACTGGTGTCTGTCACAACAATTATTACATAATCTCCTAATCGCAATTATTTGAGATAAACAATTATTTTTGCATTAACAGTTTCCATGTTGAACATTTTTCAAAATTAGAAATGGTTGATCTGTTTTTCCTTATTTTGTACATTACATATGAAGATCGATTTGTTTTACAACAATAGAAATGGAATACCGATTTATAACAATCATGAACACTCAAATATGGGACCCTTAGTCTCCTGGGACTGTATGGCGGTAACATAATGAATGTTAATAGTTTAAAAAAATTAAGGAATGGTTGATCTACAAGCTTACAACACGTCACAAATGATGCGCTAGCGAGCTAGCGCACTTGAACTTCCTTCCAACTCAACATTGATACTATTACTGGACTTGTTGAAGTTCGAGGAAATATTAGTTAATGTGCCATTTCTACGGCAGCCATAATAGTGACTAAACACAACATACCAGATGTTACCAAAAACACTCATTGGACCAAAAACGACCATAGCCACTTGCCCAAATGTGCTGACATCACATTTGTGATGACGGATAGGCCTATGGCCGTTTTAGCCCAAGTCACATATTATGCCAATTGTGGAAATTGCTCAATATATGCAAGTTAGCATGTGGGCAGTTTCTACATGCTGGGGACCCATACTAAACATAACGTAAAACCTTGGTGTACTCAACATGCCTGGTTTCACATTCTGGCAAGTGGACTGTTATCTTAGCCCTGAAGCATGGCCGTCATAATGAGAATGAGCGTCACGTGTGAAGTTGAACCATGGTGGCTACTGGCTAATGTTAGCTAAGAAGACAGTAACACGGTCTGAAAATGCTATGATAGCAACGCAGTTCATTTATCATTAGCTTATGTTAGGCCTACTTACCGGTCCATTATTTCTTGTAAGTGAATATAGTTTTTTTTTTAACCGCGTGGCTCAACAAACTTGCCAGCTCAAGCCCACTGATGTGTTGCTCCCTGTGTGTGCGTTTAAAATACACCGCCTTGTTGGATTGAAGGGCGGTGCATTTCTTCTTCTTCTTCTTCTCTGAGTTTTACTGGCAGATCGCACCAATATAAAGGTGCATACCGCCACCTACTGTACTTTGTACTTGGATTTACTATATACAATTTACTAACCAATCATATGACATAACAATAATAATACATTATTCACATTCAAGCAAACTTTATTGATACCTGACAGCCAAGCCAATATACATGCTCTGCAGATATTATACTTTACAAGTACAGGCCTTCATGAAAATACATCTTGCACTATATACAGATTTCTCCTTATAGACTGACGTCCACATTCCAACCCTGATTTATGCTTCTGCAACAAAATGTTGTGCAAAATATGTCACTCAACAAAAATTAAATAAGGTATTTTGTGTCCTCCTAGGTAGGTGGTTGATTTAGGTTCGCACTGGCACAATTAGAAAACAATCCTTATAATGACACAATTACAGTAAACAAAATATTGTGTTTAAGCACCATTACTGAAATGCAACCAATGCAAAATATTTTAAATCTGAAAACTGTTAATGTTTATCTTCATGAAATTCACCAAATCTGGAAATGGCCTTTCTCTACACTTGAATACATTACATAGACATCAAAACAGTATATGTTTGACAATACACAAAGGCTTCTTGATTGAATACTTTATCTCTTTCTCCATTTTCTCATCTCCCCTCTAACGCCCCCTTTTACTGTAGGCCTATCTTTGTTTATTACTGTCACTCAATGTGTGTGTGTGTGTGTGTGTGTGTGTGTGTGTGTGTGTGTGTGTGTGTGTGTGTGTGTGTGTGTGTGTGTGTGTGTGCGTGTGCGTGCGTGCGTGCGTGCGTGCAAGCGACGTGCGTCTCTCTCTCTCTCTCTCTCTCTCTCTCTCTCTCTCTCTTTTTTTATTATTATATACCAACGTGTGCAGGGACCTTAACTCAAGAGTCACACTCAGAGTTAAATTAACACTCAAGATTTTACAGTGCATGCAGTGCTTGTGTAAAAACAGCCTTTGAGTGTCAACATGTTTAGCATAATTTCTCCTCTGCTCCACTGCGTTGGTTTATTTCAGGCTCAGTAGCTGTGAGAAAACAGAAAAACAGTTAAATCAGCAATGGACAGAATAATAATAATAATTTGTTTAGTACATTTCATGACATTAGGATATCATAATTTCCTCAAATTGCTGATCTACAAGCTCTTTTTGTATTTAAAGGGGGGGGGACAGACCAATTATAGAGCCCTGGGGGACTCCGGTTAAAGTTAAGTTGTTAATTATGGATGTTTTTGCTGATTTTACTTGTCTTCATTGTACAGAACTTTGGTCAAAATGTGTTGTTAAATAATGCTTTGTAAAGAAATCGACTTGACTTCAGGTCACCCTAAGGTCTTAAACCCCTCTGTTCCAAAGGTAACATTCAGTAGCTACTAGCTATACTGTAGCTACTAGCTACCCATTGCTCTGGGTAGCTGTGTAATATGTGTGTGCTGTTGAATTCAGTATCAGTGCCATGCCATGTGTAGTGGTGACTGGGGGGGTCGAGTCATCCCTTTGTTGTCTACAGCAGAAAGGAAACAGAAATGTAATAGAGATACAGAGGAGAAGCAAGTCTTACCTGGTGATACTGCAGCCAGAGACATGTGCTGCTGTGCCAGTGTACTGTACATCGCAACGTACTACGTTGTTGTTATAGTTGGACTCTGGAACCTGCTGATTTGGGTTTACCGTCAACTGATAAGACAAACACATAGTTTTTATATTGAAATCTATTGCCTACCACTGGCAATATGAGAATACAAACATAATTAGCTTGTCCACAAATTACATCATTCCTTAGTCAAAGGGCATGGTAATAGGTCCTATATATACTGAGCATGTCATAACAGGACAATCAACAAAAATAGGTAAATATTTGCCAAAAATAGCAGATCTAAATTCTCACAATGCGTAGATTTTAAGCAAAGAGATTTGGTATGCACTATGCAGACAAAAGGGGGACTGCTATAAGAACAGCAGTACAGTATATATTTATACTGTACTGTATACAGTCATTTAATCCTGGAGCCGAGCCTGCTTTGCTGTCCGTATGTAGCATTATGCAGAAGCGGGGATTAAACCCGGGGCTCCCACTCGCCAGACCAACGCGCAACCTACCGTGCCAATAGGGCTGCAGCCGATTGGCAGGGCTGTTGCGAGCTGGGTCTTGGCTGGGGGCTACATGTACAAAGTGCAAATAAAACAATATAAGGACTTTAAAGTGTTTAAAAAATTGGCCAGACAAAAGGGTTATCGGCATATAAATGTCATTGTACTAATTAAATTATATCTGTTCTTACGGCTACTGTTTTCGCTCAATATAAATACTGACAAATAAATAAGTCAGTGTGTCCAAAAACGTAGTTACTGCACTTTGGCTTTTAGGGGTTAGGGTATGTTAATAGGTCCTATTCTGGGCATGTCATAACAGGCAAACAATCAGCAAAAATGGACAAATAACAGATATAAAATCTCACAATGCCTCACAGTGTGCCACATTGTGAGATTGTAGATTGGCTATTTTCAGCAAAGCAAAAAAGGAGAGGAGTGGGGACCCAGTATACTGTAGACCCCTGGGGGACAGCAGTGAAAAGGTACATAGGATTTACATGGTTCAATGAAGTATACAGTATACTGTATGACCTTGAGTATGTATTTTCCTGGTGAGACATCGGTGATATCAATCCACTGGCAGTCAATGTCAGCATTGTAGGTATCATAGCAACCAGGACTCAGACCCTGGACAGAAACAATCATCATCATCATCATCATCATCATCATCATCATCATCATCATCATCATCATCATCATCATCATCATCAGATCAGATCAGATCAGATCTGATCTGTGTCTGTGTCTGTGTCTGTGTCTGTGTCTGTGTCTGTGTCTGTGTCTGTGTCTGTGTATAGGGAATCCCCTCTGGCAAAGAGAGATATTAGGCTTCTGGGCTTCTGGCAGGATTTTCATAGGTTACTGTACATGTGTATTATCCAAACCTGTGTGTGAGAGGTGCAGGCGTAGCGGCGGTAGTATCCAGGGTCGCAAGACGTGTCCTCCAAGCAGAAGCTAGCTTTGTGTCCCTCAGCAACCCGACTCTGGGTGCTTGCATCCAACAGCTCATACAGACTGAATTGATCCATACTGTGGAAGTGACTGACGTACAAGCACAGCATATGTAATTGTCATTTAGGGCTGTCCTCGACTAAACAAATTATTAGTCAATTAAAAGTGAGGGGCGCTCTTATCATTGTACAACACATACTTTGTGTAGGACGAAAATAGCCGATTTGCTTTGCTCTTATCATCGCACATCATGACGTAACATGTCGATTTGTCAGTTCACATATGACATAAATTCTCCATTCATTGTCAATGGCATTTAATGTTTGTGTTGTTGTGTTGTTGATTTCACAATGCCTACTGGCTACTGGCCTGCAGATTGATAGAATTAAAGGGTTATACATAAGTTTACACTATAGGGGCTCCATCTTGTGCCACCCTTATCCCTTATCCTTAATTTTCTTATTTGCCATTTCTTACTATTTTGAAAACCATTTTTAAATAGTTCAACTAGCCGATCTACATCGAGACGTTGTGAGCTTGTAGATCGGCTATTTGACCTATTTTAAAAGGTTTTTTAAATAGTAAAAATGGCAAATAAGTTTAGCGATATGTGCAGATAATTTAAGCAAGAAATATTTCGGCATAGGAAAAAAGCATAATAAATCACTAATGGTCTAACAAAGTTTTAACTTATTCTGATTAATATATATAAGATGATCAGAGGCATTATACATGACCATTTGTGTAGTGTGACTATAGTCTACTGCCGTATTACTGCACAATAATATAATGTCATGTAAAAGTATTTCCATTGTTTGTCTCAAAATGATTAAAGTCTCTGTGACTTACTGATGGCAGCTGTGCCATTCCCAAGCATAGCGAGGTCTACTGGGGAGGAAGTCCGCTGTTCCCTGATTCTTCACTCTCTGAGGAAACCTCAAGAGGACCCTGGTATCATAGTCTTGAGCATAACTTGCTGAACTGTATAGGACCGGAGAGGAGAGGAGAGGAGAGGAGAGGAGAGGAGAGGAGAGGAGAGGAGAGGAGAGGAGAGGAGAGGAGAGGAGAGGAGAGGAGAGGAGAGGAGAGGAGAGGAGAGGAGATTAGTAATGGATTGCAGAAGAGTTATTGGTCAAGTTATTGGACAAGGAATAGTTACATCGGGTCGTGCATATTGATAATTATCATAAATCTCATTGTACAATTTTGCTTCCTGCATGGATTAAATTAAAATTGCAAAGTACTCAGTCATCAATGCAAATGGTGCAGTTATGAATCGTGTGGTCACAGTAGCTTTGTGTTCAATAATAAAATACAATATATTCCCATACAATTAACATGAATGTATAGTGCAAAAGAAAACGAGGATGTGTAAGCCTGTGGGTGGAGTTAGGATATAGCAAAGCTGTGGCAGGATTTTAGTTTTTGTTTTGTGATGTATATATGAGCGCTCTTCTAATAGTATATTCAACACAACTCATTAGTATTGCACTGTATTCTTTAGTAGTGTATACAGAGAGAGTAGTACTGTATACCTGGCCAGGCAGTTCTCCTCTGAAGCACAGCGCAGGTTGTACATGGGGAGTCTCTGGATGTATGTAGAGATCTGGACGTAGTAGGGGTCAGGGTACAGGTCAGGGAGACCTCCTACACTCAGGAGAAGGACACATATATCCTTCAGCCAACATGACAGTTGAGAGAGAACAAACTAAAGGATCCCATCCAACTTTAATGACACTTACAGATCCACCCAGGCACTCAGAGGCTGACCAAGCCAGACCAAAGTGGTCTGAGCTGACTGTCATTGCGATCCTCATTCTCTTTAGTGGGGCTAGAATAAATAAAATAATAATAATAATAATAATTAAGGAGGTTAGTGTGGAATCAGTGGGTTCCTCAAGCTATTTTGTGGTTCCACATGGGAAAGCCCATTAACTTTTCACATAGAGATTTCCTAAATTATTTATATGAATTATTGCTAAGCCAGGGTGACCCGCTGGCCAAGTGGTCCAGGCGCGTGCCACATATACGCTCTGGCCTGACAATGTGTCGCATGTTCGAGTCCCGTTCATGACGACCTTTGCTGCATGTCTCTCCCCCTCTCTCCCTCCCACTTTCCTGTCTGTCTTCACTGATGACTATCAATAAAACTTTAAAGATAAAAATTATTGTTAAGCCTGGAACCAAGACATCCAGGCTCCTGGTAAATTATCATCATAAAATATTTGATTCTGTGTCAAAAAATAGTTTAATATTTAATTATATTATATAGTTCTACTATATTTAATAAATATCCTATTTTGCGGTTTTCAATTTTATTTTGACACAGATTCAAATGTTTTATGGTCATAAAAGTTTCATGAAATCTGTCCATTAGATGCATGCATGTGGACATTTTGGCTTTTCTCTTCACAGATGAGTAAGGCTGGGATTGAGGCTAACATTTTAGCCTAATTGTGGATTTGTGGTGCTATAGGAAAAGACATGGCATCACTACTGGCAGCAGATAGGCTACAATTCATCCACTGGGGAGCATGAATGCACTCATGGTAATCCAACCATTAGACTTATTATCTATCTTGTGTAAGTGGACATTTTGGTCTGTGGGTGGCACTAGACCAAAGTCAGTAGATTTCATCACTTGCAGAACACAAAGGTGCACACACAGTAGCCTACATTTCATGTGTGACCGGTGTCAAAATAGGTTCCTTTTTTATTTTTCTGTTATTCTTTATTTGTTTTGCATATATATAATATTGTATATCCGCTCAGTGACTTATGATGATCCTTCCTTATTAATATACCTACCACTGTCGATTGGATATGTGAGCAGAGACTTCCGGTTCCGCCGGACTAATGATGAACTGAAACTACTGAAGCTAAAAATAACTCAAATAATTAATGGTTGTATGTCTTATAAAGTAATAACGATAAAGAATATTCTATTGCCAAAGTATTGCGTGACAGATCCCATCAGGCAGAACAGGCAGTTGTCTAGGGCATCATGAGGGGAGGGGGGGCATCCACCAAGCAAAAAAACCCCACAGGCTTTAGAACACAAGGGGGCCATGGTCATTTTTCAAGGGGGCATCACGAAAAATCCTGCCTATGGCACAAAATTGCTCAGGGCCGGTACTGAGATTCAGCCTTGGTCACACATGCATGGCAACCCAGCCAAGTTTTCGAGATATCTTGTTTGGGAGACACAAGTTTGGGAGACACAAGGTTGCTGATCTGATCTGGAGTATAGGGGATGAGGAAACTGGCTTTTATTACCGGACAGGCGGACGCAGTAGCTCTAGACTGGATCAGAGCTCTGAGTAGCTCATAGAATTTAGAAACAGGCTTTCCACAGGTAGGCCTATACTGTCTAAAGCCTGCATGGTATTGCAAGGTTAGGGACCAGGGTTCTGTCATTGTCATCCATCTATATCTGTCAATCTACAATTTAATTGTAATACTTGCGTCAGTCTGGCAACTCCACAGTAAGCCATTTTTGTTGAGCAAAGTATTTACAATGTTGCAAATTACATGATTATTGCTGATGGGGAGATATGGGGAAATAGAGAACCTTATGCAACAGGTGTTGTAAAAGTGCAACACCTAGTGGCGTGCACAGACATTTAGAGGGGCAGGTGCTCAAGTGAAAAAGGACACTTTGTGCAGCGTGTGGAACCGGACGGTTGTCTTAATAGTGTGAGATTTATAGATTTTGGGGCATAAATAATATATTAGAAGCTTTTTTTATGTCACTATGGTCCAGTGGTACACTGTACTTTTTTCCCCTTTTTTTCAAAAGGGCACATTGCTGTCCAGAGGGCAAGGGCAGGTGGTGCTGTAGCACCCCCTAGTGTCTATCTGTGCACGCCACTAAATGCTGTCTACTGTCTGCCCCTTTTATTCTACTTCAGTATAAGCAAATTGTGATTAGTTTAAAAAGTGTTTGAGATTGGGGACAACATTGATTGCTGCCCCCATGCTAAATTCAAAAAAATATTAATAAAGTGAATGTGTTTTTCCAAACACTATGGAGCAAGCAGGACAACATGAGTGAGTAACATTTTTGACTAAATTGTCACTCTCAATTTGATGGAATTTCATCTAATCCATATGCATGTAGATATATGGCACAATCATAATCCACCTAAATTACAAAATCTAAAGTTAGGTAAATTGTGATGCATATCATCTTGACTGTATAACGGAAAATCTTTACCAAAAACTATTTTGAAGAGTGAATTAAATAGCCTAATGTGACAATTTCTGACAAAGAGTGTCAAAGTAGTAAAAACTTGCCAGTGCCTCAAATATATGAGTCACTAACACAGCACGGTGTTAAAGAACAATGCCACAACAATCTCATTTGACTATAGGCTACATGAAAATATTATAGAGTAGGTTAACAAAAACATGTAATCTTTTGAAATCGTGTGACTCAGCAAGCATGAAAGCACAGTGGTCTACGCTCATTTTATCACATGGGAAAAAAGAGAATAACATAAACTATGGGACGGGTAGTAAGCTACATTTACACGTTATAATGCGAGAATGGAATTCCCCCTACCAGCTTGGTGATAGCTGGTGCCTTGACCAGGTCTGGCTCTTGCAGCGGGCCTCGGTCTGTGGTAGGAGTTGTAGTAGTTGTAATAAGGATAATAATTCGACGCTTTATAGGGGTTGTATGGATCATCTCCGACCATCATGTCCTCCCGCCTAACAGCTGCAGGGTTGTCCTCAGCGCGGGGAGCTGCTGGTCGGTTTGGGCGCTGCTGACGCGCGGCGCGTAATTGCGCACCGCCGCTGCTAGCTGGGAGCCTCGGGGAGCCTCGAGAAGAAGGGGCCGCCAAGGTGTCGTTATTGTTGCTTACGACGACGACGGGATTCCGTTGATGGGCCGGGTCGCTATGTCTCCGGTTTGACGGCTGGTACTGAGAACCACCGCGGCTCCGAATGCTGAAGACCTGACCGTTATGTTGCCATGTTAAGCCCTGCCTCAGCGCACCTGTCCGGGAGCCGTCCTGACAGCGACCCTTATCTAAGAAACTACAAAGAAAGCATAGCTGTGTGATGGACAACAAAATTGCGTCGAATGACAGCCCCTTCATTCCTAAAGATGAGATTAAAAATAAATTAAACTATAACTAATGGTATAGGAAAAATATTCTATCCACTTGCACAGTTGCTGCTCACATATAGGCCTACTTTTCACAACTAAGGGTTCTATATATTGAAGTAAGAGGTCACTACATCTAACTTGCTGATGGAAAGTGGAGAGGAGGCAGAGGAGGAGTTCCAGTTTTAAACGGATTCCAAGTTACACAAACCACTGTGGGAAGATGATCTACTGTGAGATTAGATTTAATTTAGTGTCATCAATGTGAAACTTTTAATTTGACCATCATTCCCATTTTATTGAACTGCCATTTGTTTTATAGCCATGCTGAATATACGTTTACCAGAACAACACACAACCTTTTCTTTAATAGCCATGTTAATTCGGCATTTTCATGTAATTTATAAACAGATAGTTTTAGAATGGAATAAAATAGAATGGTATAAAAATAACTTGTTTTCTTTAAGCCTTATATTGTTTTCTTTCACTTTAGCTCACTATACAGTAGCTGCTCCTTTCTCCACACCAGGAGGTGTAATTTGTGACATTCTTTTGGTCACTCAGCTGTCTTGTTGTGACCTAGCTAATTATCTCTTTTGCAGTAGTATAGGTCTCTCATTTTAAACTCAGATGGATTTGTATGGTATAGTCCACAGTAGCCTATCCATGGTGTACTATTACACACTGTGTAGGCTATAGGTATAGTTATACTGCACTATAATGCAAGTTTTTTTTATACAAGATGCATATAGACTTGTTTCTACCCCCTCTCCATATTATGTTAAATTATAATTTAAAATATTTATTATTATCATTATTATTATTATCAATATTATTTGTTTTTGACAGTGGATGCTTCATGCTTGCAATCATTGTTCAATTGTAGTCAAGGTCAAAGTTGTCAGTAGTGTAGTGCTTAGATCTTTTCAGACCATCAGCAGACTGGCAACGTTTTGCTACCTTGTTTGCTTAGTTAGTCATTGGAAAGAGTTAGTGCTGTACATGTGGTCAGCCAGTTGTGTCCTCTTAGAGTTCTGCAATCCTGTCAAACACTCTGTCTACCTTACAACACGTACACTTAAAACACAGCTTTATATATTTAACAAGGACATTAGTATTCTGAAGTTGAAAACTGGTTAAATGGATTCGCTCAGTAAACTCCTTGTTATAAAGACAGTCCAGGCTTTTGTTTTATTTTATGAGTGGAACGCGTTCCCTCCTGCTCCCCATGTTTCATATTCCCGTCTCCCTGCTGAGACCTCAGGATGCTTTAAAAGGCACTTACCGACTGAGAGGTTTCCTCCAGTTGTGCTTCGTGCCACCCACGTGGCACAAAGCACACATAAACATGTTGCTTATCTGAATGTCTAACCCATCTATATGCTCATCACCTGCTTCAAACAGTATATGCCTAGGCACATTTATTGATTTATATGCTTCTTATAGCACTAATAAAAGGGGAAAATGCATGCATTGTATGCTCTTGTTTTATTTCACACATGCGCACACACACCTTACACACCTCGCACGCACGCACGCGCACACACACACACACACACACACACACACACACACACACACACACACATGCTTCTCAGCTTTCCTTTTAAAATTATACTGCGAGCTGCTTCAAACAAGTTACTTGTTTAAGTCGCTTAAAAATATTTTCAAGCTAGTCATTTAACAGTTATAGTTCATCTAAATTACCTGCCCAGGCCTAGAATGTCAACATGCACGTGCATACATAAAACCATGCAGGAAGCAACATTTTCAAATTCTGTCCAATGTATTTGTTTTATGAAACGGAACATAATCATAGCAATACAGTACCAGATATAGACAACTCACTTGTAACTAAGTCACTCTGAATAAGTAATGTCTACTAAAAACCTATAATTGTATAAAAATACTGCCTTAAGCAAGTCATATTGAAAAAAAAATGTGTCAATGACATAATATTGTGAAAGGCATAGAAAGAAAATATAATATATCATCATTACTGTTTGTGTTCTATAGTTGTCATGCATGCTGTTCCAAACGTACAGGTCAGGTTATATAATGATGCCGTGGTGATCCTGAATTTGATAAAGCAATGGCATTAGGACATCAGCTAACATTAACTGCTCTATCACTATTCCTTATCCAGCAGTGTAACGTTAGGCAGTAAAAAGGGGGGGAAAAGGTTTTGGGGTTTTCTAGTGGGTCAGTTTTTTGCATGAAACAATCCAGTATTTTTTATTGTTACATCTCATGCATGCATATGTCTCTGAGTAAGAGAGTAAGAGTAAGAGTATAGTAAAATTCTTTGGCTTTGGTTCCTCCCTTTTGTAGCAGCAAAAATAGCGTGATAAGTGTGTGTGTGTGTGTGTGTGTGTGTGTGTGTGTGTGTGTGTGTGTGTGTGTGTGTGTGTGTGTGTGTGTGTGTGTGTGTGTGTGTGTGTGTGTGTGTGTGTGTGTGTGTGTGTGTGTGTGTTTGTGTGTTTGTGTGTCTGTGGGTGGTAGACAGGTGTCAATCTTTCATAGCCTGCGGGGACTAGCATTTCCAGAGCTAATTGTTCTTCCTGGTCTTCTCATTGATGCGTGTTGCATATTTCTTGTGTGTCTTTTCCTGTCATCCTCACAGGTGAGATAGGGTCCGGGATATATTGTAATCAAACAATGTCACCTGAGCATGAATCTGGATGGACTGTGTCGGGGACTGTATCCATAGAAATGAACCCATTTCATGCTGGTGCTGATCAGTAGCCGGTATAGCTACTGTATACTGTATGCACTGTATGCCTGGCAACACCTAGGTAACAACATGTGTATGCACTTTACCGTTGCTGCCAGCCTCATGCAGCCAGCCCCTACTGCCTGCCACTAGGTAACAACATGTGTACACATTTTACCACCCTGTCCCTGCCAGCCACTACTGCCTGCCACTAGGAAAATGGCGATCAGGCCGAACAAAAGCTCATTTTTATAACATCTGTGTAAACATCAAAGGCAGGCTGTTCCCAATGAGATGCAGGTGTCAGGGGTTGATCTGAGGTTTTTCTTTAGAGGCTCCATAATGAGGGCCCCGCTGCCTGCAGGGGCCCTCACTCCAACAGGAACACATAAAGACTCATGGAAACTGTAGACACAGTAGCACTGCGTTTACCTTTATCATCATCAGCAGCAGCTGCAAGATTTAATAAAAGAGAAATGGAGAAAATTAGATTTGAAGTTAGGTACTTGCTATGTTGCAACTAATGCATGCATGCACACTGCATGCTTGCATGCAGTGTGCAAGCTTGTGTTCGCACACACGAATGCGCACGAAAACCAGAAACATGTTCATTGTGTGGGAGTGAGAGAGAGATTGAGAGTATGCTTTGTTGTCTTGCTTGTCTTGCATACCAACCCTGCCTGTAAAAAGGGACTAAACAACACTTGGTTGGTACAGTCATATACTTGTTGTGTAAATCAAACACAAACAGTACATCTACTAGTGATATTCTAGCAGCTTGTTTGGCCTTGTGTCTAATCAGACACATCATGGTTAGACTGGCTTGGCATTTCCCAGTATACAGTAGCTGATGTAACTATCCTCTGTTCTTTTTCCAGAACTAAAAACATATACAGTGTAGTAGCTGTTGCAAAAAGTCCACAGTGAGTCAATATCTTCTAATTAAAAGAAAGGGAAAGCCTTAGGTTAGGCTTTTATAGCGGAATTGGGTAAGCATCCCCTACAACAGTTGGTAAGCATCCCCTTCAACATTAATATCCAGTTGGTAAGCATCCCCTTCAACATTAATATCCAGTTGGTAAGCATCCCCTTCAACATTAATATCCAGTTGGTAAGCATCCCCTTCAACATTAATATCCAGTTGGTAAGCATCCCTTCAACATTAATATCCAGTTGCTGATTTGAATTTGCTGACTACTAGCTGTAGAGCCAATGGACAGGACATCCCGTAATGCTAGTATTTGATGTCATGCTTATAGCCGGCAATCTAATGCTCATTTGATCAACCAGATTGTCAATGAGCTTGTGAGTGAGTGAGTGAGTGAGTGAGTGAGTGAGTGAGGGCAGTTACAGCCAGTCATTTGAAAATTTGTATAAATAGTTGAATGTGTGTGTTTCCTTGCTGTAAATACTATAGTATAGATTAGAACACAGCATCTACGCAGCAACTGACCCCACATAAGCCTTGACCACTGTCCTCTAGGGGAAGCACTGATCACTGTGTGTGTGTGTGTGTGTGTGTGTGTGTGTGTGTGTGTGTGTGTGTGTGTGTGTGTGTGTGTGTGTGTGTGTGTGTGTGTGTGTGTGTGTGTGTGTGTGTGTGTGTGTGTGTGCGCGTGCGTGCGACACACTGTCATTGAACATATTTAAAACGGTTTTACAATTCAGCTGCGCCCTTGTTAGTCCAAATTATTAAAGTCATTCCTCACCTTAAAAAGGGACTAGTGATAAACATACAGGTGGAAAACACACTAATCACATCCCCAGACCTGGCCTTGTGCTGTTGGTACCTAAGGGAATTTGGGCAGGTAGCTGAAGGTAGCCTGGGCCCCTCAGGCATCTCCATTCTGAACCTCCAACCCAGTGAAACTCCATCCGGGCTTGCTGTACTCTGGTCAAACTGCCTATAAAACGATACAACCCCTCAGAATCAGAACCATGTGATTCTGCATCATGCGGATTCTGGTAGAGTGATGGCTCAAACCCCTGGGAAACAACCAACATACATATAATGTAGTCTAAAAAAGGAGGATATTTTCTTGCAACCAATAAAGATGGGTCTTTGCAACCCAAAAATGGTTCCCGACCCACAGTTTGGGAACCACTGACTTAAACCCTATATGCTGTACTTTGTTCAAGTTTGTTGACCAGGGTCCCCCAGCTGTCAGCTCTTTTTGGACTCCTTTTTCACATCCACGACCACACTAAAACTCTTTACTGAAAAGGCCTATTTCCATCTGAATTACATAAGGCACTGGGAAAGACTGTTGTTACATGTTGTCACCGGTTCATGCAAGCTGTCCTTTCCAGACCATATATTGATGTGATAAAGATGGCCTAGTCTTTCCAGTCTGTCCACAGAACCACCTCCTTCCCCTGGTGCGAGAAAAAATAAGAAGAAAAGAAAAAAAGAGAACCCTGACTTTGTGCTACGTGGCTCCAGCAGCACATGAGGACTTCTATACCAGAGCATCAAACAAAAGAAGACGTGTGTGGGGGAGACGGGATAGAGACAGAGCCAGAGAGGTGTGTAGACTTTACTGTAAGAAAGAACAAAGAACTTTCCTTGCAGAGTCCAGCAGCCTATAAAACTGGTTAAGAAGGAACATATACACCAGTTTGACGTTTCTACACTAAAATAGTGTCCGACATATACAGTTCAGGGGTAGATTAAGGTAGAGCTCAGTCTTTCTCCTGTAAGAGAGTGTCAGTTTATGTCTGTGGGGAATGGGAAATGATTTCTTATTTCTTATCCAAAACTTTAAAGAGAAGTGGAAGATGAAGATCTGTGTATGTGTGTCTATATTCCTTATAATTCCGCCCCATGTGGGTCAATACATCATCATCAGACGTCTTCACCATACGTCATCATCACGGCACCGCTCACTTCACACTGGGTGTGATTTAGTTTTGATCGATTGAATTTGGTAAATGATGCATTTACAATACAGCATCTTTATCCATAGCACTTTATGCAATGTACATTACATTCACCCATTCGCACACACATTCACACACTGACGATAGAGGAAACCATAAAAGGCACCAGCTTATCGGTAGCAGTTTGAGGGTTCAGTGTCTTGCTCAAGGACACTTCAAGTCTCTTTTGACTGGCTCTTTCCTACTGTTAACCTCTAGCCTTTAGTCTTAATATTTCTAGATATAATGATACTTTAGTTTGAACATATCCAGATCTATGCAACATTCTCACATTGGGACCACTCCTGTAGAATAAGAGTGCTCAATATGACAACACAATGACTGTTGCAGAAAGGGAAAATGTGAATGAGTTACATGATCACACACACACAAACACACACACACACACACACACACACACACACACACACACACACACACACACACATGCGCCCATGTGTCTGCGTGTGTAATCCTTGACCTGTTCTGGTCCACATATCAAACAGGTTTGAGTAGAGCTCAGGACACATTTCATATCTCGCATCTATCCTGAACATTTCTCTTACGTTGACCACCGGTCGATGTCGACGTGACAGAAATCACACATGTGGAGATTGTCTACTCCATGGCCAAGTTCTCTCTTTCACGTTGAAAAAAATAATTACAGCTAGGCTAGGGTTTTGGCAGGAACTACTCTAGCACACCACACTGAACATAAAAACTGTTGTCTCTTAGCACAATGGTATTGAAACCATATCCCTTGTGACCAACAGTTTCTAAAGAATTGCGCTTATAATGGTGTTTTATATTTAGACTAGGCTACTAACTATTGTAACTAATGTGGTTATTTTATTCGCTACTTTAAGGTTGCACTACAGGAACTTGGAAGTCATTCTACAGATTTTTCTAAAATATAACAGGCATTTGTGTGCAAATATAGCTGCTATAGTTGACCTTTTGGCTTCTGTCTGACCTTAGCTAGAGAGAGAGAGAGAGACGTGTCACACATACAGTATTTAGATGCAGGACTAAAGGCCTCGACATAATCCGTTTTGTTCCTTGCGTGGGGGAGTCAAACGGACACAAACAACGCAGTGGTAGATGAGAAATACACATAGTGGTGGTAATAGTATAATGTAATGTCATAGAATAATGTAGGCCAGTGATACTCAACCTCAGGCCCGCGGGACCATTATGACTGGCCCACCAATGAAAATCTAAAAAAAAGAAGAAAAACAAATCTGGAAAATGAAATAAAAATAAATAAATCTGAATGAAGTTATCTTTAATTACATTATTATAAGTAATACTATTAGAGAACGAAAATAAAAGCTTGGGGGGGGGGGGGGGAGATGCAATGCAAATGAAAGACATATACTGTGTATCCCTATTCCCTGACATAATTTTATAGCTAAACGGACAGAATTCTATTTTATTTGAATGATGAAACCCAGCTGCCATTAATAGTTGGAAATGGAAATGAAAATTGCGGAAATTGCGGAAATGGAAATTGCGGAAATTGCGGAAATTGTAATTGCGGAAATTGCGGAAATGGTGGAAATGGAAATTGCAGAAATTGCGGAAATTGAGGAAATGCGGAAATGGAAATTGCGGAAATTGCGGAAATGGTGGAAATGGAAATTGCGGAAATGGTGGAAATTGCGGAAATGGAAATTGAGGAAATTGCGGAAATTGCTCTTCACTTATAGCTATCTATTTTCAGGTAGATTGTTTTATTTTACTCAGTCAGCCATATCACTACTCATCAAGGTCATAGCTGGGTAATCTATTTTCAGGCAAATTGTGTTTATTGTATTTTATTTTACTCAGCCATAACAATTTATTTTCTGTTAACCAACTTGCTGGCTGGCAGGAAAGCAGACAGCTACTCATAGACAGGCAGACAGACAGACAGCTACTCATGGAGAATTGGACAGGCAGACAGACAGCTACTCATGGAGAATTGGACAGGCAGGCAGACAGCTACTCATGGACAATTGGACAGGCAGGAAGGCAGACAGCTACTCATAGACAGACAGACAGCTACTCATGGACAATTGGACAGGCAGGAAGGCAGACAGCTACTCATAGACAGACAGACAGCTACTCATAGACAATTGGGCAGGCAGGCAGACAGCTACTCATAGACAGACAGACAGCTATTCATGGACAATTGGACAGGCAGGAAGGCAGACAGCTACTCATAGACAGGCAGACAGACAGCTACTCATGGACAATTAGGCAGGCAGGCAGACAGCTACTCATAGACAGGCAGACAGACAGCTACTCATGGACAATTAGGCAGGCAGGCAGACAGCTACTCAGACAGCCAGACAGACAGCTACTCATGGACAATTGGACAGGCAGGCAGGCAGACAGACAGCTACTCATAGACAGGCAGGCAGACAGCTACTCATAGACAGGCAGACAGTAAGACAGCTACTCATTGACAGACAGACAAATAACTACTCATGGACAGACAGACAGACAGACAGACAGACAGACAGACAGACAGACAGACAGACAGGCAGGCAGGCAGGCAGGCAGGCAGGCAGGCAGTGAAATGATATATTTTAATACCAATTTATAAAAGGAGCCATAATTTTATTTTAAAATTAGTTATCATTTTACAAGCACACTTGTTCAAGTGGACTAGTGAAGTCAGAGCTAGCTCTCTACTGCCCCTTGCTGTTCTCCAACAGAAAAGCACATGGAATTATCCGGAATACATTTTCCATTTATATTTTAAACATTCAGCTGACCCTTTTTCCTGAGAAGCTTGTACAGCGACAGTAGAATAAAACTAGCGCTTATGTTTTGACATCCCTGGCCGGCCCAGTAGCCTACTTCAAATGTCAGCATGTCAGGCTGGTTCAAACCTCAAACAAATCAATGACTCAAGCATTCCTGAGCAGGATGTGACAGACCAAACCCTTTCCTCTTTGTCAGTCTCTGGACTTGTTTAAATATATTGATTAAATAACAAAATAGTTTCTGGATACCACCACTGTAGAGTTAAATGCCTAATTTGGAAAATTGAATACATGTAAGTTTCAAATGTAACACAACAAAGAGACGTGTAAATTGAGAAATCTGTTTATTATAAGAAACCAAACCGAGAAAGCATAGAAACCTACATGGGGGCCACAGAACGAAAAGTGCTCGGCTCCCAATATATTACTATACACAGCTACTCTGACTAGCATATGTACATGTCTGACACAATGCTGTAGATGAGACAGAATATCACACAGGGTGGAGTCATCTGGAGCAGGGATGTGTTTAGAAATATAATAGTTTTAAAATAAGCAGGAAGACAGGAAAGCTCCATTACAAATGAAAGAGCTCCAGCATGTCCAAACAACCTGAATTCCTGTAAAGAAGAAAAGTCACATGATTCAAGAGCAGACATGTTAAGAGAAAAAAAGCAGTATATAAATTCTGATAGATAATCAATAGTTATCACACTAAATCTGCATTCGCACACTGAGATTATAACTAATACACAGTCTAAAAGACCAGCCTTTCTCTCTCTCTCTCTGCATCTCTAATGAAACCAGAAAATTAAGGCACTAGGCTCACGATTGCAAAGGACTCTGGGAGACTGAGTTTAGTGGTTTCCTTATTACATCCAATTATTTTCTCTCCCCTTAAAACCCCCCACCCCCTCTTCAGTCTCTCCTTCTCTCCTGTTTTGGCTTTTTGCACAGCCAAGCAAAACTGGGCACCTCAATGCTTAGCGACTGCAGTCTCAAATATTTCCCAGTGCTCAAAGGAATGTCACTTATAAAATAATCTAATGTCTCTCCCAGACTCCCACATACCTAATACCTATCCATGCATACAAAAACATGCATCTACATTCTCACATACACCACGCATATCTAGAAGGGTTAGGATACAGTACAGATAACACAAACAAAATGCTACTGTATTATGACAACAATAACAGAAACAATGTAAAACACAATTCCGTCTTTGGACTCCCCTAATAAAATTGCCTCTCCTAGTCTCACACATGACAATGTCAATGGATGCCATTCCAATGCTCACTGGGAGGAACACAAGGTGATCAGAAAATGCCCTCCGAAAAACTGTGGGAGCAAACAATTGTTCTAAAAGAGAACACACAATACAAATATGGCACATTGACATTAACAAAATATATTTAACATAAAATGGGACACAGAATGATAAAATATAAAAAAAAAGGTCAAATGTGCTTTAACATTTTGTGATTATGAGGGAGATGACATCGGGGCGATCAGAGGGCAAGAATAGGCAGGTAATAGGCTGAAATGACACAGCTGGCTGAAACTGAATGAAGATAGTTCTTCTCAATACTATAATCATCATCATCATCCCCATTATCTTCTCTCTACTCCACTGTCTCTCCATATACTGTCGCACAAGTGTTGCGCGTTGAACATGAACAAGTGAACAAGCTCACAGTGTAGGCCTGCAATTTTCAATATGCGACACTGTTGTGCGACAGATCATACATTTGGATTTAGTATTAGCTGTATCCAGAGCAGAAGTCCCACATGCTGCTTCAATACTGCCATGGTAAACTTACTTTAACGTCCTTTATTTTACATGAAAGTGCACAGATGAAGAACTATATATATATTTGTTTTACATTTTACCCTGCACCATGACCCCAACTGAAATATGTGTGCGTGTGTTTTGTTTTTTATCTCAGCCACACTGAAGGCCAGGGACGGAGATGATGTTTTTGCCCATGTGTGTGTGCATGCATGCATGTGAATCCTGAGCTAATCTTAACCAACTGCTGGACTAATCAGCAGCAAACCACAGAAGATACGGCCCTCACATTGACCTCACTGCACTATACTTGAACCATAGGTTGTACAATGGTTTTTTCACTGATTATTTTAATGACACCACCGTTTTTGACCCAAAAAGGTCTGGATTTGAATCAAATATTGATTGGCCTCTAAACAAGTTAGAGACAAAACCAACGTCGCTTAGACCCATAGGGAGTGCCACAAATGTGACAAATGTCACTGTTGCAGAGACATAATTTTATTTTATTTTTTACACATTATAGGTATACATAATCACAGGAGTGGTGTCAATCAGAGCCATAGAGTAAGACAGGCCCCATGAAGTGAACAGAGTTGTCGTAACTCTGTGGCTCTGGTGTCAATGAGTTGGGGGGGGGGGGGGGGTTAGAAGAACTGTATGTTATTTCCCCCCATGACTTCCTTTGGCCTGGGCGGCTGCAAACCCAAGACTTACACAGCGCTGTGTATAGTAGGCCACCGTCCCGATGAAGATATGCGCTCTGTGGAAAACTCTTTTGTAGTTTGTTTTGTTTTTTCAGTTCACTGTGCCCTTGCTTAAATTATAAATACCGTAGTAATGTCTTTCTCAAACTCATTAGCAGATCATTACTTACAACGGTCAGTGTGGAGAATAATATGGAACCTTCTCTAGATAAATAATATAAAAGGTTAATACAGTTTACCAGGCAGATAAATGGTGCCTCGGTCATTGACTGGTGAGTGCAGGTTATGCAGTAAGTGGGACTTCTCCAATGGTTATTTCTCTTTGGCGTTTATTCCACCCACCTCAACAGTCCCTAGTGGCTCAGTGGCCCTCATCACAGAGGGCCCTGTTCTTACACAGTAGTTCTGCTGTGGCCCCTATATAGACACAGATATTTGTCTATATATCTACAGGCCACTACATACATATTAAGTTAACATATCTATATACTGTATGTACAGGCCCCTGCATATATAAACAGAATCTATAGCTACAGTTATCTGCATAGATACAAAAACTGAATATTTAAAGGTAGGGTAAGTGATTTTCTTTGGTTAAAATAAGTGTTAAAAAGCTCTATATTGTGATAGTACTCATTGCTATAGAGTATTTGTTCAGTAACAGGAGTCTCTACTCTGTCTCTGCAGCTTTTTATTCAACTGAAAATGTATTTTCAGGTCGGGATACAAATTTGATCCAATCAGTATAAATAAATCAGTCGTGATACAGATTAAACAAGTGGGATTGTAAGTGATGACACAAAGCAGACTAAATGGGAACTGGAACACTATACAAATTAAGATATGTGACAACCAGGTATAGTGTGGTGACCACTGACCACCGCAGAGACGGGTGACAGCCGGAATGTAGACGGCACCCGGGTGAACAGTATGGGTTAGTGCCCCAGCCTGTGTCCTCCGTGAGGAGGAAGCCCAACAAACCCTCGGTGAGGCCTTTAAGAGGGCCACTAAAGCCCAAAGCGGAGCCTGCAGCACCACCTCAGTGCTCAGGTGGAGTCTGCGGAACCATTACGGCTTAGGAATCCACCACTCCTGAATGAAGTGTCTGGTGCTGGGACTCTGGTGCAACGCACAGGTCCTGGGCCTGGTGAGAGCAGGAGTGGACCTGGTGAGACGTAGGAGGGGCCCGGACAGGAGTCAACCCACAGAGCCTAGTCCCTCCATGCACCAGAAGCATACCTCCCAGCCCTGGCAGAGTATTTCTGGAGTAGTACCAACGGATTGTGTGGCCCTGGTCTTTCCCTAATGGGACTGATCGAGGGTAGCTACTGGGACGTAAGTCGGGACTGGGCCGCCTGAGTGAGGGGTATGATGTTCGAGAGAAACCTCGATGACCTTGGGATACATCACTGAGGATACGTCCCAGGTGCATCCATGCAATGTTTTTGTTATTAAAGCTGATAAATGACAACTTTCTCCTGATTGGCTGAAATATTGTCACCTACCTGAAAATGTTCTGTTTATTAAAGAAGGACATGGAGACCCCTGTTACTGAACAAACAGCACTATTGCAATGATTAGTGCCTTCACCTTTCAACAAAAAAAACATTTTTTTTAACCAAACTAATTCACTTACCCTACCTTTAAACATTTACAGGCCCCTACAAAGACAAACAGTTGACACACCTATCTATATTTCTGACCTGAAACAGTACACAAATGAAGAGATACCTTGACATTAATCGAAGTTTTTTTCTTTATTTTTTTTGTTTAGTTTTGTTCTTTATTTATTATTTGGCCAGGCACTATTGATAGCTGTGAGCCTGTGACCACTGATTTCAATGAACAATGCTAGAATATTAAGAAGATGTTGACTGGAAACTTAAGCCAACACCATTATTGTGGCAAATGAGACAAATTGTCAAGGTATCACTTTGAAATCTGTCTCTATTTCTGACTCTCATCACATCAACAGAGCAAGAACTACACTGCAACACCATCCAATTGTTCTACAGTAAACAAAGTGCTGAATTGTTATTTTTTCTTTGGTATAAACAGTCCTGACAGCAAAGAAAATAAATGTTTAGGGCATATTTAACCAAATTACCCACAGCCAAGTGGAGTTCACTAGGCTACATACACACAAGCATTTTAGCACCATAGAAGAAATAATCTGTGTCTATACTACATGCCTGAAAATTCATATCACATTTGACAGCACTTTGACAACTAGTGTGGAAGGTATGTATAAATCATCAGTCATGATTTTGTTTTAGACTAACTTGTTGTAGCCCAACTGATTTTCTGCCTGTGATTCCCATAGGTTTCAATGCAGATTCTTACCACTGTGATGTGATGCTCACCTTTCATATCCATAACAATGACCAAGAAAATAAAAAATACAAATAAAATAGAATATCTAAAACAAAAACAGTTAGCTCCAGTGTGGGTGAATATGAACATGGATATGTGAAACAGACACATAGGTAAACACAGTGCTTTACAACAACAAACCACAGGGATAAGAGAAACAGACAAAGGCTGTCCAGTTGTTGGCATGTTCAAAGGTTCAACCAGAAGCAACTATATAATAAGATACAAAAGTCTTAAGTCAAGAAGAGAAACTGCAGAACAGAGCTCAACACACAGTTCAGAAAGAAACAGGAAAGAGAGTGTAACGTCTTGTTTCACTGAATGAGACAGAAGAGATTGTTTTTAAAAGACTGGATAGTCCGAGTCTCCCAGTAGAGTCGACCGGCATCAGCTATCCACCTCCATTTTGTTTATCAGGTTGAGCTGTTGAAATGCTATTTAAATGTTAATATCCTCACCACCTGACTCTGTTCACATCAGTCAGTCGGTCATCTCACAACAATCCAGAGATTGAACAACCCCCCCCAAGTGGGACATTCCCAGAGGCCTTGGCTCACTGGTTGACATGGGGCCTCAGAGCTTGGTAAAGCCCCTCGAAGGTTGGTCGCTCTGTGATGTCACGAGCCCAGCAACGCATCATCAGCTCAAAAAGAGAGGGAGGGCAGAGGGGAGGGGCATACAGGAAGATCTGAAGGAAAGCAGAATGAAGCAGACAGAGTTATTTGATTTCTTTATACACAGGTAGGAATCAGGCATGTTTTAATAACAAGATCATATTGAACACATGACTAGTCAAATGATGGCACTAAAAACTAAAACACACAATTCTCATTAATGTTAGCAATCAAATCTAAAACAAATGACTGTTGTTACTGTAAGCCAAAAATGTAAGTGTACAAGACAATGAAAAATACTTTTGGTCATGCTTGTGATTTACCTGCACCTTGCAAAAGATGAAAAAAAGAAACACATTATATTATAATAATATCTCTGAACAAATAACTATTACTACATTCCCTTTATCTTGGATCATCACACACACTCACACCAGCGAGACTTATTGTCATGACTTCTGTGCACTTTTTTGGGCTAGTACCTGGATATGTTTCTTGGTGCGTACTGCGGGCAGACGTCTCTACGTTACTTTAGCCAGCATGAGACAGATAAAATGAACTACTCACCAATGTCGCAGAGGTTCCATGTTTAACGTAATTCCAAAGTGTGTACGTTGTTTAGTCACATGGATGCGTGGTTTTCATATCGTAAATATTTTGGCTAAAAGCTTGTGTTTAATCCATGTGTGTTAGATTAGCGCTTCGAACGGCAGCAGCATCATAACAACTTTCACATTCAACAACTGTCATGGCAGCTTGGTTACAACCAAAACTGACTTCCTCTGGTACTAGCGTCAGTATACAATAGTGCTTCATTTTGTTTGATCTGCCGCACAACATTTATTTTGACCATGCATGCACATCTGTGCACCAGTTATGTGCACCCCTGCCTATAACCAACAATAACAGAAAATGGTATGAGGACAGAGCATAATTTCAAGCTTAAAACTTTGGGAACCCCTATAGAGACTATACAGGGCCCCTATGTACCTGCCCATGCACCCCTTGCTATGTGGGGGTGTTTATTTCAACTTGCCTGCCTGCCCTGGTTCCTGAAGAACTCTCCAGTGTTCTCTATGACCTGTTCATCTGACAGCAGACTGTACGGCTGCTCCTTGCACAGGGTGAAGATCTCCCACAGAGTCACTCCAAATGCCCACACGTCACTAGCTGTGGTGAACTTTCCCTGGGGGGTAAAACAGACATTGAGATCTTTATTAAATCACTTTCCACTACAGCCACCCATCTTGGACCCCCACCCCAGAATCTGAAATGGAAATATAATTAAATGTGTAAGCCTATATATTTGCAACGCAATTACTCTTATCCCTGAATTATACTTGGTTGAGTGCAGTATTGCACACCGAAAGCAGCTCACAACACATTGCGCTGACACGAGTCTAAAACAGAGCTGCTGTACAGTATGTACTGTATGTACCCCTATCCAGCTCTTACTGATTATAGTGTAGCCTATCTAGGTCTGTTGTAACAAATATCTTTCTTCAAAACTTAGATCATCTAAGCATTTTCTGAATTACTTAACACTTTCCCTCCCATTTACGAGTTAATTGATATAGAACAGCCTCCCTCCCGTTCACGAGTTATGTTTTCATTGTTTAATTTGCGTTTTTAATACGTTTTAAGGGTTTCCATCGGACAGAGTGGGATAGGTGTTACAGGTGGGATGGGCTCACAGGATCACACCATTTTAAGGCGGATTTTTATGAAAGAAACGATGATGTTGGTGCGGTGGTTCTCCAAAGGTTAGTGAAAAACTAGGCAGTCAAATGGGGATTGCGATGTTTTTATCCCGCAGTCAAACTGTTAGCCAATAAAAACAAATCTCTTTGCAGTGAGGTTATCTTCACAGAAGAAAACACATTACGGTAAATATGTGATGTCGCGTCTCGATAACTAATCACATTGGACGGACTTGTCTGTGTAAAACCAGGAAAAGTTTTATTGTAGGTGAAAAGTAATTTCTCACTACAACCTTAACAAGTGATTATTACTCGCTTCCTTCCACCTTTCCTCACCAATAGGATGCTCTCCCAGGCCATCCATCGTATAGGTAACACCGCTCGGCCCTGGATGCGGTAATAGTCACTGCTGTAAAGGTTCCGGCTCATTCCGAAGTCAGCGATCTTGATGGTGAGCCGGCGGTCCACCAGGCAGTTCCTGGTGGCCAGATCACGGTGGACAAAGTTCAGAGACGCCAGGTACTTCATCCCAGAGGAGATCTGCACCGACATGTGGAGCAGGTCTGATAGACTGCAGAGAGGGAGAGAGAGAAAGAGAGAGAGAGAGAAAGAGAGAGAGAGAGAGAGAGAGAGAGAGAGAGGGGTGGGGGGTGGAAGGGACAGAAAGGTGTTGTTAGCTTGGACATTTTTTTTCTTAAGTGATTGATTATCCCTTGCATAACAGTGACATACAGTATTAGAAAAAGGGTTGGGGCAAAATTATATTAATAGGTGCGTCGCAAAGTCGGTACAGCAACCACCTGGTTAAATAAAGATTGAATATATGGTTACATTGTGTGTACAGTATGTAAGGTGTACAGTATATGTACCTGACTGAAGGTATGTTGTTGGCATGTGTTAGCGTGCTCTCTATCTCGCGCTGGGACAGGAACATGTTAAGGTCACCGTTCTCCATGTACTCCGTCACCATGCACAGCGGGTCTGACGACACGCACACGCACAGCAGCTGGATGATGTTGGGGTCGTTGAGACGCGACATGATCTTTATCTCCTTAAGAAAGTCATTCCTGAGACAGACAGACAGACAGACAGGCAGACAGACAGACAGACAGACAGACAGACAAACAGACAGACAGAATGAAGAAACAATATCTCTATTGTTTGATTCTTGAACCAGCTCATTGGCCATGGCCAATCCTCATGCCAAAGACTATAACAATGGTACCCAATGCCCAAGTCCCTACCGACATACCGTATTGTACTAGTGTAACTCTTGATCTCGGCTCAGGAACTGTTCTCAAGGTCAAGGCTACATCCTATTAGAGTTAGACTACTGAATTTGGCACTTATGTTCAGTCAGTCAGTCAGTCAGTCAGTCAGTCAGTCGCACACACACACACACACACACACACACACACACACACACACACACACACACACACACACAATGTACCTGGCTTGGCTGGTGGCGTCCGCCCTCAGTTGTTTGACAGCCACTAGAACAGGTCTGCCGTCTCTGTCGGGAAGTGGGGAGCCCTCTCCAAGGAACTCTGGGAGACCCTCTGCCTCACACAGATGGACCTAGAACCCAGAGACGGAGAGTTGAACAATGCTGTTGAACAATTGCTTCTAGTCTCTGCACCCGTGTGAAATGAAGGGTGCTCTTATCATCATACATCATCTCATTCCGGCCAATCACAATTTGCGTCCTCACCTTTGTCTTCAATGTTTGTGCTTACACAAACACTCAAAGCTGGCAGGCCATTCTTTGTCAATGGCATTCAATGTTTGTGTTAACACAATGTGTGTGGTTTACACAAACTCTCAAAGCTGGAGATAGGAGGAGCTAGCGCCCCTCAAAAACAATCATATTTGTGTGAAGTGAGGGGCTCTTATCATAAGATGATAAGAGCGCCCACCAAAAAAGTGAATCTAGCAACAATAGGTGCAAAAGTTAATCAAAGTAATCGATTTAATCATTTATAAAAAATTGTAGTAATCGCTAAGGAAATAATCAATATTTTCAGCCCTAAAGTCTAGCTCCACCTCCTTTCCTCACCTCGCCAAACTGTCCCTCTCCCAGCTTCTCTCGGAACACCAGCTGTGTGCGTGGGAACTCTGCGGCAGAGATGTCCTTCCGGGTGAGCGAGTCCACGGTGAGAGCAGGAACGGCGTACATGTTGCTACCGGTAACACCCTGCAACCGCACGATGTCAGTCTCTGCGTAATGGGGGGCGTTGCTGTGGAAACACTGGTGTGGGGTGCACTGGGTGACATCGGGCTCAGCGTAGCCCCCTCCACATCCTGCCGGAGGTGGAGTATGGGAAAGACACAAAGCCATTACTTTCATGAAGTTTAATAACTTTATTATTATCTGAAGACCAGTGCTACTCAAAAAGGGGTCCAGGGACCCCCAGGGGTCCTTGAGGGCGTTCAAAAGTTGAACAAATTTAAAGTAGATCTGCTATTTTCAAAAAATCGTGAAAAGATTTGGAATATTTTGGAAACGTTTTAACAAGTCTTTACAGGTGGGGGTACTTGACAAGAAAACATTCGAGAATCACAGAAGTAGCTGGTAATCTTTTTCATTTAGTTTATATTGTTTATACATTTGTGCCTTTGATGAAAGGTTTTGGTCAGTTACAGTAACGTGTTTGTTTATATAGAAGAGTGTTATAGAAGAGTGTTCTTTACAGTAAAGTATATGATATTATACTGTACTGTCTACCAGTGGAAGTTAGTTACCGGTACTCATAATCACAGTAACAAACTCCCTCTGCTTTATTAAAGCGCACCATTATCTGTGCTTAAAGTGAAGAAACAGACTAAACTAGAGGATGAAGCCACACCTTTCAGCTCTTACCACTCAGCCAGCCTGAAGTCATGTGACAGGAAGTCAGCAGGAGCAGGTCATAGAAAGGGTTACCAAGTAGAAGGGCTGGAAAAGTAAACGTGAAAGGAATAGAGCGAGACAAGGACCGGAAAAGGCAGAGTATAAAGAATAGAAAAAATAAAAAGGATGGAGAGGGAGAAAACGGAGAGTACCGAGAGAAACACAGAAAGAATGAGAGGATACAAGAACACTGGAGGAGGAGGAAGAGTAGAGGACAACTGAGATAGAAAAAGGATAGAGTTAGCTAAATAGATAGAGGGGTTAATGGGTGGGAGAAGGAGACAGAAGTAAAAGATGCATATCAGGTCATGCACATACTTAACTATACTGTGTTTAACACAGCCTGACAAAGACAGCAGTAAAGCCTGAGGTATACTTTGTTGTATGGTGGTATCGTACACAACAAATAGCTGATATACTAGCTCACAAATTAAGCATGACAGCCTGGACACAACGTTTAGATTTGAACCCAGATGGCCTGGGAGAGTCTGTCTGACGTTTCCTCCTGAGAGACAACAGAGGTGGAGATGACTGACTGTACACACAGTAAACAAAACAAGCATGTAATCCATGGTAAACTGAGCTGAGGTAAACTGAGCCAAGCTTTCATTTTCTACTTGAAGTTCATGGACTGACTGGGCTGACCATCAGTGACTTGTACTAGCCACATACATACATACATACACACAGCGTTGTGTCATCAGGGGCATCAATATAGCTGGGGGGAGGAGCTTGGGTAAAGTTCAGAGTTCTCCCAACCGGAATAAACAGTGGGTGTTGGGTTTTCAAACACAGATGCTTTAAAATACTACTAATTTAAAAGTAGGCGACTAGGCGTCATGGCTTGCCAGATCACAGGCACAGATCCTTGTTGCCACTCGACAAGGAACTGAAAATGAAACAAGCTAGAGTCCGATTGGAATGTTTTCCTTAACTGCTGGACATGATCCAAGTCCAACACAACACAATGGCCTGATATATTCGCATGGTAAGAGACACCTTTCTATAGATATGATCACTGAAACTTAATATATAATATTTTAAAAAGCCATTAATTCATCAATGATGTTTATAGAACACGTTTTAGTGAATTTCAAATAGGCTACTGACACCATTCGTTTGGAAGTGGGGTATTATTATGCATGAGTTTATACACAAGCCAAACGATCTGGTTTCATAAAAAATACAGTTTAAAATGACAGTTTAAATACAGTTTAAAGCATGGCTTGGCAATGAATACGAGCTAAAGCAGTGTGTAAATCCTGCGTGATATGAAATAGTGAACGACCGCACTTTGCCAAACTATATCTATAGTGTCTTTGCCAGGCGCCAGTAACACAATGTTTTGTACATGGAGGGAGAGGGAGATCATGGAGAGGAAAACAGATCTCCAATTTCGGTGGCGCTTGCTTGTGCAACTTGACGCATGCAATAAAGTATAAAGAGATAAGGATACACTGACTATAAACCACTTGAACCCCAGGTCCTCAGCATAAACCAAAAATCTACAAACTCACAACACGTCGCAATGCGCTGTGAACTCATGGTAGCCCTGGACTGAAGTGTTTTACGCACATTCTCCATTTACAGTCCTTACGGCTTACGCCTACAGCCCTACACAGATGTTCAGATTACAAATATAAAGTGCTCACCCCAGGACCATAGATGTTACAATTCTGCTAGGGCGGGTATAAGTACCAGTATCTTCCGTATTGTTCAATAAAAAGCAAAGTTTAATCTGTTTTTGGCCATGTGCTTTCAACTATGCGCCCTTATCGGCTGGTGCATGCGGATACATTATAACTCTGATAAAATGGCCACCGATCGGATTAAAACGCTTTTTATTGAACAATGCGGACTTCTACCCACCCGAGGAGGATTGTAACATCCGTGGCTCTGGGGTGAGCACTTTATATTTGAAATCTGAACATGTATGTAGACGTTAACGTTGTGTAAAGTGTGTTGAAGTTCCGCCATGACAGACCAGCGCCATGTGAACCATGGCTAAATCGTCTCATATACTTAATAATAAGTCAACTTTCCGAGGGTGACTGAACGATTGCGTTCCAGATGTCCTTCTGATGGATTTTTCTTGGTTGTCAATATTTCTATCATCCAACAAATCGCTCTGAAAGTGATCCAAAGGATCGTACGCTATTATAACTCTATGGGGTAGACCATTTTCTTTACCCCAGGCTAAAACCTGATGTGACGTTTGTGGGTGTTCCTGTCTACCTTAGTGTCAGTGTATGGTTGCAGCTAAATGCCCTGTGAGAGGGCTTCAAATTGTCCACCAGGAGGCGTAGTATAGCAGTTCTGTTTCTTAATGAGCAGTTAAGATATTGTATTCCCTTAGTACTGCTCAGATATGTGCAATGTATTAGTGTGTTTTTCTGCACTGTCCCATAGCACTAAATGTGAGGTAATATACTAATATTGCAGATACCATGTGTGTCTGTGAGCAGCACAAAGGCCTGCACATTTCCTCTGCACCAATATAACAGAGAAAAAGGTATACAGTGATTGTACCTGTAGTGTAGAACGTTGTCGTTCTGGTCAGAATTGCCATTAAGAGTTAATTTACCTGAGGCCTCGGCGCTCTGTGACAGTTCTGGAAGTTTATTCCTGAGCGCCGCAGGGTTCTGGTATTGTGGGTCCAACAGGAACACTCTCTCATAGTGAGGGTCTGTCTGAGCCGAGCCTAGTCAGGGTCAGGGGATACATGTGGGAAGAATGGAAGTGCAGTAGCAATGAATGAGTGACACAATGCAGTAGGAATGCCTTACTCAGTGAACCAGTACCCAAAACACTCACTTTTGTGGAAGCCATTGAATACCATTGATCTTAATGGGTTGTATTGGTACCAGGTGCCTCTGGTCTTAATGGGTTGTACCTGGTACCAGGTACCTCTGGTCTTAATGGGTTGTACTTGGTACCAGGTGCCTCTGGTCTTAATGGGTTGTACCTGGTACCAGGTACCTCTGGTCTTAATGGGTTGTACCTGGTACCAGGTACCTCTGGTCTTAATGGGTTGTACCTGGTACCAGGTACCTCTGGTCTTAATGGGTTGTACTTGGTACCAGGTGCCTCTGGTCTTAATGGGTTGTACTTGGTACCAGGTGCCTCTGGTCTTAATGGGTTGTACTTGGTACCAGGTTCCTCTGGTCTTAATGGGTTGTACTTGGTACCAGGTGCCTCTGGTCTTAATGGGTTGTACCTGGTACCTGGTGTACGACATGGATTTCTAAACAAATTAGTTGAACGCAAAAAGCCATTCTCCTGATTGCTGCCTTCCGGCATGGCATGGAAAGGAGAGGAGTGGCATTTGCATTTCTTTCACCATAGTAAATGCTGCATTCGTGGTCTGGAAAGGGCAGTTGTTTTACAGACGGGTAAAAGGGCAGGGGCTGAAGCCCCCTTTGATGTCTACGTGTGCACGTCCCTGCCTGGTACCAGTGTAGTACCTGTGGGTCCAGAGCGGGGGGGCACAGGGGGGGTCTGGAGGATGATGGTATCACTGCAGGAGGACAGGCGAACCGTCACGTCCTCCTCTAGGATGCGACGAGGAGCCTGGAGGAGAAGAGAGAAGCACTTTGATTGATTCATGCATATACTGACTAACTGTACTATACAGCAGGCGTTCCCAAATGGTCCACGGTAGTGTTGATTTCACATTGATTTCACAACTATCAGAATATGTAACTCAGGTTACAGTTTAACTTAAAGTTTTACACCTGTCCAAAGTCATTTCTGTTGTGATGTAGTGATATAACAATATAAATAGCAGCCAGTCATTGACAGTCTGCGAGTCAGCTTGTGTATCTCGTCTTGTATTGGTACAATCGATGCACGACTACCGTGCAAGGGAACCCCTGCTGTATAGGACCATATTTGTAAGTATCTGTCTGAACACAAAAATGCTCAAGAGCGTATTGTCTCCACCAGGCCAAAGGCATGGGGAGAGTATGTTTTGCACTCCGTCCGTCCGTCTGTTACCAGCTAATCTCCGGCACCGTTAAATTTTGCACACACACTCCCTGGATGCCCCAGATTTTCCAGAACGGCCTGTTATAGTGCCACCAGGAGGCCGACTTTTGTTACACACTATCTCTATAGTAATGTGTTCAAGCCGGATCTGTCCGATATTTCATATTCCCTATTCTGGCCATGTCATAATAGGCGAACATTCAGCAATAATAAGTGAACGTTCTGCAAATAAAGGCAAACTCAGCACAAATAGCAGATTACAAGCTCACAACGCGACATGCTTGAAGATTGGCCATTTTTGTATCTGACGTACAATAACATGTAGGCCTATACAGGATTCAAGTGGTTAATGGCCTTACCTTCTCTAGAACTTTGCAGACATACTGGCACCACAGGATGAGAAAGATTATGACAACCAATAGCAGGATTATCGTCACCAGGCATCCAATCAGGATGGGCGTGTTTCCATCATCTGTCTGATCAGTTGCTGAGGGGCTAGTTGCTATGGAGACATGGGCGACAGGTTAGAGATGAAAAAAAGGAAGGAATGCATGGAAAACTTTCCCTGGATGTTAGAAAGCTATCAGTATATCAAGTGATTCTAATTATCAATGCTAATGATACTAACAAGGGTTAATATATAGGTTAACAACAAATGTTATGTAGTATCAACTTTATTCATTGTTAGCTATGGCAAATGCTTGGTTGAGAGGAAAAAACATGTGACTTCAATGAAGGTAACTCTTTTAAATATGGTAAATCTGTAAGCTCTTACCAGTCTTTGGTGTGGTTACAATGGGGCTGTTTTCACTTGACCACGTGGGAGTGGTTACTGGGGACATCTGTGTTGGACCTACGGTGTCCTCTGCAAGGCAAAAACAGTTGGCGAAGGCTAACCAAAATTAGAGATGCACAATATAATCGGTAGCGTATCGAAATCGGGCCATATCGGTCATAAAAATGCCATATCGGTACCGACATGACGCAATAATAATGTGACCGCCAATGGCTTTGTACTCGCAGAGCAGCCAGTCTACCTGTCTCTGTCTCTTTAAGAGCGTCAGCTGTTAGTGGGGAGGCAGGTTTACCATCTACTTTCACCAGCAAAACTCAAATAAAAAATGAAAGAATTCAGTATATCAAAAAGTTCAATATAAATAATTAAATATAATAGTGTAATATATCGGTATCAGTACCGGCCGATATGACCCTGCAAATAATCGGAGATCGGTCCTAATTTCAATATTGTGCATCCGGAATGTTTACTTAAAAGTTCATGAAAATAAGTCATTTGTGTGTCTCAGTTACTCGATGTGTACTTCTGTCCTGACTGTACCTGTACCTGACTGAAAGGAGATTTCGCTGAACATCATCCAGACATCAGCGAAGGAGAAGCGACAGCGCAGGGCTTTGGCCGCCCTGCGGTTTAGAGGCACTGTAACGTAGCGCGCACTGGGGTTCCGGTCGTCCAATACCGTGCGGAACTCCACTGGCTCCGCCTCCCAGCCCGCAATTAGGCGGGGCTTAAACCAACAGGAAACTGAGGAGAAGATCTTGACCCCTTTGGAGAACATGTTGTTACTGTGGACCTATGGGGAGGGAAGGAGGGGTGGGAGAGGATGGATAGATAGAGAGAATGAGGGTGTTTATCAATAATGATGATAAAATCAGTTAACAGATCAATTAATTATAACGGACACATTTTCATCAATCAATCCATTCATATGATTTGTTCTCTCTCTCTCTCTCTCTCTCTCTCTCTCTCTCTCTCTCTCTCTCTCCTACCTTCATGGAGGTAAAGTTCCTCTGTCTGTTGAAGACAAACTCCATCTCTACGTATCCCATGGTTCCTATGGAGTCATTCCTCCAGCCCAGGTAGTCGTAGCCGGGCCAGACGAAATATTCGCGCGTCAACAGGAAGTCATCTTGACCAATCACACCATCTGTCAGCTGGCCCAGCCCCCCAGACAGCTTCCTGTTGGCAGAGACAGACAGCCGTCAGTCATAGTATTAGCAATTATTTTATTATTTATTGCTTAACTTAACTTTATTTGTTTATTTAGACGGGACAATGCTAATTTACATCCGCAGTCCCCACACAAAACAAAACAGGCAGACAGTGGAATACATTACATTAGGAAACAAAGCATAGAAACACAAGAACAATGTACAAAGGCGGTGGTGGCTCAGGGGTGGCGGCGGTGGCCAGGGGTAGAGTGGCTGGATGGCAACCACAAGGTTGCCAGTTCGAACCCGGGCTCCCCCAGAGTTGGCGTCAAAGTGTCCTTGAGCAAGACACTGAACCCCTATTTGCTCCCGATTTGCTGGTTGGTGCCTTGCATGGTTTCCTCCGCCATCGGTGTGTGAATGTAATGCACAATCTATGTAAAGCGCCTTGAATAAAGGTGCTATATAAATGCACCATTTGCCATTAAAAGGCATAAATTGCATCTATATGGTTTAGCAGCCTTTTTATAGGGCAATAGAGGTTTGTAACGAGTGCAGTATTGCTTTCAAGACCATTTCTAATAGTGAAGGCAACATCCTCATGGCTAGGTTGTTTTATTACATGTCATGCAGATCAACAGAGCACATACTATGGCTGTACTCTGGTTCGTCTCCCTCTAATAGATTAAATCAATTGGTTCGAGTGTTGCACCCATAATGTACAGTATCTATGCATTATGTGTGTGTGTGTGTGTGTGTGTGTGTGTGTGTGTGTGTGTGTGTGTGTGTGTGTGTGTGTGTGTGTGTGCGTGTGCGCGCGATCCACCTCCTCTCGTTCACTCCATCGTATGTTGAGTCGTTGAGGCTGGCAATAGGGAATCCTGGAGGCATCATCAACTGGCCCTCTGGAGCACTATAGGAGATCAGCCCATCTAGAGAGAGAATTCAGAGATTACCTTCTAAATACACTGTATATGTTTGTGAACCCTGGCCTATACAACCCTTTAGCCAGTCATCGACACACCTCAGACTTAAGACATAATCAGCCCCATTAAGAATGTCATATGGTATGACTAAACCCATGCGGTAATACAGAATACCGATTACACCTGGGTCTGACCACCTCTTAAATTCTCAGCTGTGTTGCCATGTCTGTTTATTATAAGCGACTTTGGGCTTCTTTTTCTGTAAAGTTGCTTGTAAATATTGGTAGTTGTGGTTGCTTTTCTTGTTTCTAAAGTACTTATTTGGGCTTTTCTCCTAATCCTCACAAAGTGACATTGCCATGTCACAAGGAGATGAATGCATTTGCCCAACTAAGGACCCTAACCCATTAATCCTAAATGACAGGTTTGTGTTTTTAAATGTTTCAATAAAATGTTTCAAAACATATTCCACAATTGTCACTTTTTTTTCTCCAAGATTCCTTTTGAAAATAGCAGATCTACAAGCTCACAATGCATCACATCATGATCACGACGCATTGTGAGCTTGTAATTGGGCACCACGTTGGCACAAAGGGTGGTGACCAAAATCTACAGTATGAGATCCCCCACATTTGTATGTAAATTATATTCTGCACAGCACATTCTATACTCTTCTCGAAGAGTGAGGTTCTAAACTAAACGGGGCTGTCTGCCTGTCAAAGGCAACTGAAATGCTATTTATTTCCAACTCTCTCTTTGTGCAGTGCATGGGGATATATATTTATAATGATCATTATAACAATGTGTAAGAAAATATTTAAAAAGAAGGAAGAAATTTATATTTGTGGACAAACAAAATATTTTGGAAAATTTAATGTGGTGTCATTAAAATTAATCTTGATATGGCAGACTCACTATCTAGAAAATAAAAACATGGCACTTCATTTAGAAAAGGTTGCAGACCCCTGTTATAGGCGCTTCTTTTGGGACCTATTTACTTGTTTGTATGAGACATGGCAACAGCATGCGCCTGCTGCCAGCAGAGCTTTTTTCTGTGGTAAAAAGTTGAGATTAGAAACGGCTGTTCTTTCATTTCTCAACCTTCTTTAAAAATTAAAACATCTCCATAATCCTTGGGAAGTTTGCTTTCATTCGCTGTATCACACCCGATTAAATTCTACTCCAGTAAAACGCTACATGATACATTATGCTATTGTAATCCATATATCACGCGAAATTGTATGTTCGGGTTAGACGATTCTGGGAATATTACGCATGCGGATTGACAGCCTATATGCTGCGTATATACTCGCAGTTCCATTCCGATCTGAAAGGTATAGGTGCCATTTCAAAGGCTTAGTTATTCATTTATGAATCAAATGAACTAGAATAAAGATTTTTACAGCTGTTTTCCAATGCTTAGAACAGAAAAATTGTATAGCCTACAGCTGCTAAAAACACAGCTTCTAGCTGCCAAATTAAAAAAACATCTACTGTATATTCAAGGAGAATTTGTAAGTAACTGTGTGTGTGTGTGTGTGTGTGTGTGTGTGTGTGTGTGTGTGTGTGTGTGTGTGTGTGTGTGTGTGTGTGTGTGTGTGTGTGTGTGTGTGTGCGTGCGTGCGTGCCTGTGTGTGCGTGCGACCGTGCGTGCATGTACCTTCCCAGGGACATCCGTACAGCTCAACTCTCATACAGACAGTGGTGGAGAGCTTGGTGACAGGAATCAGTCTGACATAGCGGGTGATGACTGGAGGGTGCAGGTCTTTATGGACTGAAGCATAGGCATTGATGTTGGCATCCATTACCTTAGATTGTCAGGTAAAAAAGGATAGAATATGTAGAATATGTAGTTTTCACATACACACACACACGACTGTCGACTAAAACTAGACTAAAACTAAAACTTTTCAAATGACTAAAATTAAATTACTTTTATTCAAAATACTGTGACTAAACTAAATCCAAATGTGCTATCAAAATTAACACAATTAGCTAACATATAGCCTATTTATGTGATACAGTATGTGCTCTTAGTTTTAACTCCATCCTTCATTCAAGCTTATAATAGAATTAGAATAGTATTATCATTCATACAGTAAGTGCAACATTTACCTAGTTGTGTGTACATTTGGCCAAGACTGAGATTAACTACTGTTTTTTGTCTTTTCTTTTTTGAGTTTGTCTTGTCTTGTTTAAAAAAAAAGACTGAGATTACTGTGTATATTGTACTACACTATAGTTTGAGATACAAACTTCAATATCACAGTGAGTAGTGGGAGAACAGTGTAATAACAATAGAACCAAAACATAATCTTGAAAACAATCTTCTATCTAAAAGCAGAGAGAGTAAGTGAGTGAGTGAGTGAGTGAGTGAGTGAGTGAGTGAGTAATGCTGCGTTCACACTGGCAGATACAAAAGATGTAAAAATACAAAGCTACATATTTGTAGCTGAAGTTGAAACCAACTGAACTGTTTTGTAGCTTTGTAGCAAATGTCAGATCTTTTTATCTTCATGTTGCTGGCTTCCATTGAAAAAGAATGCCAGTAGCCTGTATCTTTGTAGCTGCCAAAGCGGTGCGTTTGGAAGTGAGGGCAACATCCTCATGGTTAGGTTGTTTTATTATATTTCATGCAGATCAACAGAGCCATTCTGTGGTTGTACTCTGGTTCATCTCCCTCTGACCCTGACATGATTGATGGTTCCGTCTTCTAACTAACATCCTCAACACCTGACCTTTGGCAGAACAAAGCCATGCTCTCCCTGTGTATGCTTGCTAGCTTCAAAGTGCCATTGTTCAAGGCATTTAACCCCCAACAGCTCATTTGGACCGACTCGGTCAGCCTACAACAGGAAACGAAGGCGGCAACTGTTGACACGCATGAGATGGTGTTTAATGGTGGCCTAATGGCGTTGCCAGTGGATGCTGAGGTCACCAGGAAGTGCCCTATAAGTAATTTCTTGTGGTAGAAGTTTGAATGACCAGAAATGGCTCATAATGAAATATTAATACACAAAAAGCCAAATACTTTTCTTTCCGTCCTTCCTCTTTCACCTATTCTTTTCTCAACTTAAATGTTTATCAGATTAACACATTTCCTCCTTCACTTTTTCCTCTCTTTCTTCTTACCAGTTTTAACTACATGAGCAATAGAGCATCCCTATTCTGGGGATGACAAAATAGGGTAACGTTAGGCAAAAATGTTTGATCTACAAGCTCACAATGCGTTGCAATACGATGTAATGTGAACTTGTAGCTCAGATATTTTTAGCAAAGATATTTTTTGTGGAGAGAGGAATGAGGGGGCTGAGGAAAGACCCCTGGGAATGCTGGTCAACAGTATACTATAGGGCAGTGATCTTCAATGTTTTTCAGGCCAAAAAACCCCTAGCTGAGAGAGAGAGAGAGAGAGAGAGAGAGAGAGATGAAGCTGGGACCCCCACTATAATCGCATAAAATCCTGTTGCAAATTTATATTTTTCATAGATAGCTTCATAGACTTTGACAGCACTATCAAGTTGGATTCAACTACTTAAACCCTCAAACAAAGCCGAAATTAGCTACAAATTCCTTGCAGTACTATGCATTGTGACTTTGTGAGCTTGTAGATTTTTGTATAACGTATTCCACAGAAAAGGGATGCTACATCATGCTAGGGTTCAAGTTGTTAATGTAAAAATAATTATCACACAAAGATTTGTTGCAACTCTGAGGACCCTCTATGGGTCCCGGACCCTCTGTTGAAGAGCAATAGAGTTTAAGTGGTTAGAGTTCTTACATGTTGCAGATTTACATCGCAGTTATGAGCATGTTTTAAATACATGAATGTGACAGAAGTTTCTATATTTCTTACAGTTATGAGCATGTTTTAAATACATGAGTGTGACAGAAGTTTCTATATTTCAAAAGCAAATCTCTTTGGGACATCATCTAATTCTCCATCCCTTCCTCATCCCTCTCCTCTCACCTTGTTGCCCAGTCTATTTTTCCAGGACTTCCAGGTCAGACCATCTCTGCTGTAGTTGAGGCGGTAGGCACGTGCAAACTCATTCCCTGAGCTTCTGGCGAATCGCCCCTGGGTCCCCACTATTGTCAGGAAGGTCAGCCTTCCCAGATCCACCTACAGGGACACATGTTTGATTGATTGAAGTATTTATTAACAGTTTGCAGAATGGGTACATTTCACATGAAAGCACAACTCAATACAAAGACTGTTACCCACTGCGGCTATGCCCGATAACAGGCTCGACAAGCCAAAAGCTTATTGATACTCTGGTCTCGATAAATGCCGAACCGGGACCCGATTTTCGGGCTCCATCCCTACCCAGGGAGCAGTTAGGGAGGGTTTAAGTGTCTTGCTCCGAGCCACTTTAATACTATGCCATGCCTAGACTAGGCAGCCTGGAGGCGAACCTTCTGATTCAGTGCCTCTCCACCCATTGGATGATTTGATGAGCTATGTTATGATGTGCTATGATATGTTTTTTGACAGGATAATGTTTTTCCATAAATGAATGCCCTACTTTGTCGCACAAGATAAAATAGTGTAGCATCTACAATCTGGTAAATCTGGCAATTTAGTAGTGAAAAATGCCAATCCATGCTACAGTATTTTCATTATTTCAGATTTCTTTTTAAAGTGGAAATAGTTAAGCGTGTCCCTAGGTTTTTACAAATATTTATCTAATGAAAAGTATTAGCAAAAGTATGTAACTAAATAATAACTGCATTGTATCCATTGGAACACAGCTCCTTTATTATATTACCTAAAAAGTAACTTTTTTGGACACGTCCGACACAGACAGCGACGATATATGATATGATTGTTCATGCTGTACTATATACTATATGAAATATATATATATATCGCTGTATGCAGGTCTGTACTAGTTTAGTTTAGTTTAGTTTATATGTAAATGATAACAATATGGTAAAATATAAGAAATACAGAAAGCAAATATACAATAGGAAACAAGATTAGAAGTGCCAAAAAAAACAAAGGGGCTTATCAAGTGGCCTTCCTATAGAAGCTACCAGTTGAGCTTAAATAACAGAAATTAAGATATCAATAATATTGGTAAACCTAAGGATTATAAATAATAATAATAATTAAAACATAAAAAATATTCTAATAATAAATATCAAATAATAACATGACTATGGCGTATAGACAGAGGTGTATAGACAGAGGCACAGAGCATATACAATACAAAGATTGAAAAGGTACAAACCTGTAAATATTGACTGTCTGATGTGTCTGAAGGGCACCAGGCTCCATCTCCCTCCTCGCGGTTGAACCTGGACACATTAACTGGTTCAGACTGTACGATGTGTGGGCACGTCATAACTAATCCAACTGACGGCTTGCTAGGACATGTGTACAAGTCCTAGCGCATTTTCATTGATATCAACCGAGAGAAAATATTCAGATTTTTTTTCATTTTTTTTTAGTTGGCCTGTCCTTCTGCACCATACTCCTTGCTCTTTCGCGCATGCGTGTTGTCGTTCACATCCCCGTTTACCGTTCACAAAGAAAGGCTCGGCGCGCATTATCTAGGGAGCTCTCTGTGGTTTTGACCAGATGGATATACTGAGGTCTTCATTTCTGACTTCAACATGCCTCTCGTTCAAAATATGAAGCGAGTGATCATCAGCGACTTTTATCTTAGCGAGGTAAGCAAGCCGATTGTGTTGAGTGATTCTCAAACTTTTTCATAGGACCCCCAAAATTAATATGAACTTGGCCACGGACCCCCATCGGAAAATATGTTGTGCCAGGGACCCCATACAAGATTCCAAATCTTTCCATTTTTTCCCAAGATGTGATTGAAAATAGCTGATCTAGTAGATCTGCTCATTTCAAATAGCTGATGTAAATTAACTAATTTTGTTGGAACCCAATTGGAACCCCCTCAAGGACCCCCGGGGAACCCCTGACCCCTCTTTGAGAACCAACGCAGACTGCTTAATAGCTGATCTACAAGCTCACAACACACCGCAGACAAAACACATTGTGAGCTTGTAGATCTGCTATTGTGGGCCGTGCTCGGCACATGAAGGAGCATAAATGAGGCTTAAGACAAACACATTAGGTACCATACTTGGACTGACCTGGCATACTGAGGGCCCGTGGTCTCATACCATTGACTGGATGCTGTGATGTCATCATCTTTGATCCGGCCATCCTCCATGCCCAAGACATAGCGACAGTGTACTGCAACACACACATGCACGCGTGATGTAATCTCTACATTGTTGCTGCCAGACAGAAACCTATATTATACCTACATACAACTACAACTTCTTCCGTTTCCCGTAAATTAATTCCCTACTTCATCATACAAGAGTGTCACACAAAAGTAGTGAAAAGAGCAGATGTACAAGCTCACGACGCATCGCATCGTGACGCGTTGTGAGCCAATTTAAAATGTTTTAAAACAATAATAAAAAAGGAAATGTTTTGGACATAGAGCACCGAAGTCTGACGTCCCTGTCAGTAGACGGCGCTAGTTTGTGTACTTTTTATTTGCATTGAAATCCCCACCGATCATCCCGGCCTTTTCACTCATGGATATGAAGCATCGACTGAAGGTGGAATTGTACAAATATACCCAAAGAGTAACACAATTAGCGCTAGAAACGAGTCAAACAACCCAGAGACTACATTCGCACAACAGAAACTGACATGTTAATTAAGTTTTTTTTATATATATATTTAATGTTTCGTGGTTACTACGAGTCGAGTCACTGCCAGTTGAGCTTACGTCAACGAGGTAATGTGTTGCTGGGCATGACGTATATTAGCAGCGACATTGCTTTCATACCCTTGTAGTTTCAAAGGCTTTTGCGGCCACATTAATTCCATTTTCTCCAGAAACTGGCTGTATCAAATATGAATGGACATCATTAACGACGCACAGCCACCCCCCTGACAGAAAGACCGGGATGATCGGTTTATTTTTCAAACACAGCTCTTATATGAAGCGACCTAAAATCCCCCTATGGGGATTTCAATGCAAATTAAAAAATACATGAACCTGTGGACTGGCGCCCTCTACTGAAAGTGATGTCAGACTTCGGTGCTCTATACGCTACAACGTTTCCAACCGACAACGATGTGTGTGTGTGTGTGTGTGTGTGTGTGTACCAGGGTCTATCTGTCCATAGGCTGCTGTGACGTGGAGGATCAGCAGCAGGAAGAGGTGCATGATGGTCCGCCGATCACACCAACACACACGCTACATCTCTGAGGGAGGGAGAGAGAGAGAGAGAGAGAGAGAGACAAAAAACAGGAGGAAATGGAAGAGGATTAATATAATTGTCAACAAGGCCACAGACGATAAGAATAAGAAAGACAGACTAAAGCTCCGTTCACACTGAAGAAGCAGAAGCCAGCTTTAGCTTCGTGGTCCCATGTTATCTCTATGCAGAACAGCTTCTGCGTTTAAAAGCTGGAGTGTATAGCTTTTTTTGTTTTTGCGTTTTTTTTTTCTCAATGCCTGGGCTGACAGCGAAATAGACTGGCTAGTAGACAGACAGAAGGGTACCCCGATAACAGCCAGACACTACAGGAGACAGGCACCCAGACAAAGCAAAACTAGACAGACTGTGGCTGACAAACAGATGGACTAAAAGACAAAGACACACAGAACCAGGTGGCTATAAGTAGCTAATGATCAACACGATGTCTCCAATCGACTCATTGTTTGATTGAATCTCATAATTTAAAGTAGTTTGGTGTAACTGCATTACATTACATGTGCATGCTGCTCTTTTATAAGCCCCATGGCTAATAAAAACAAAACGGATTAATGGCATTTTCAGTCGTGCTTTTGTTGCCTAGTTAGACAATTAAAGGACAATTTTGAACCAGAATCCTCTTTGTACGGTGTGGATAATAAAACACTATCAGAACACTCTCAGTAGCAAGATTGAAGGATCTATTTAGTTCCTAATTATCAAGGATTTAGCTGGGGACACCTGGAACCCACTCAAAGACCTCTGACCTCTGACCCCACATTGAGAACCATAGTATTAGGCCTATTAGCACCTGTGCTGGAAATTGCTCTCCAATAAAGTGCCTTAATTGCAGAGTCGAACGTAATCGACGCAAGTATGCATACTCAACGGAGGGTGAGAGAAATTTCTCCGTTGCGTAGTTTACGTGATCTGTCTTGTTCCATCGGGTTGAGATCTGATCCCGAGCCTACGCAACCATATTGCTTGCATTGCGTACCTTGCGTCGAGGACACCCTGCCGCCCACCTGGAGGCAGCAGAGAGCAAGGTTTTGTTTCCTGCTCTGCTCCTACCCCCGAAGCAAGAGGGAAGCCACTCCGTTGTAAAAATAAACACGAACAGGCATGGCTATCTCACATTATTTCACTGGACGCCAACATGAAAGTTAAACAGGACGACGTTGTACAAGCTATGATATAATGATAATTGTATATAATTTATAGTCTCCTACATACTTCCATTTGGTGACAATGTGATGTTTAGAGACGCGACCAACATGTACTATTACAAATGCTGTTTGGTTTGTTGTGAGTGAAACAAGCGAACAGGTCTATGAAAACAAACCCAAAAGAAGTAACCAGGTTCACCACTTGAGCCTGATTACATCAGCTATTTTAAAAAAGAATCATGAAAGCAAGTCCAAATAAGCAACTACACTACAGAAATAATCCCAAACTAAAGCAACGGGCAACTATGGATATTAAGCTATATGTACAGCCCAAAGTTGCTTATATTAAGCATAACTGGCAACACTGCAAACAAGCGCTGTCAATATATCATTTATACGTTTCATCCTAATCAAGGCAATAAAAAGCATGTCATCTTGCACCATGAATGACCTACCACCTGTTGAATCAGAATTCAGGACGCCGTCAGAAGATGTCATGATAGTCATCTCCAGTCATAAGACATGATGAAGAGCACTGGCTTTTGTTAAATAATATATAACGTTAAATTTTAAGTGAAAAAAACGATTACTTGTAACAGAGTATTTCTCCATAATAAAGATGGCTAGCCAAAGCTACTGTAGATGGCTAACTAGCCATAGCTGCTGTCACCATAGCATAGTTATAAATAATATACTCTAAGTTGTCACCTGTATTAATGATTGTTGTTGGTCCATCTGCTTGATCTTCTTCCTCAGGAGTTCTCCATCACAGTTTATGATGGCAACAACAACGGGGGGAAAAAGACCAGATCTATTCACTTCCTGAAAATGCAGCATTGCTTTTTGGGACATAGTGTCACAGCTGTCATCTTGTGGACGAGTAGATGCTTGCTCATTACACTGATAATAAAGAAAACGCAAGACAACGCAAGGACATATGTATGTATACAATAACCTTGCGTTTTTTGTGTCGTTTGACTCCCCCACACAAGGAACAAAACGGACTATGTAGAGGCCTTAAGACCACTGTGGGTTGTTTTGTGACAGACAGTGTGTGTGAGCAAGTGTGCGTGAGTCATTTCTCCATGTTATTGCTTTAGAGCCGAGAAGTTTATAAAAGTTGAACTCAAACACAGGCCTACTCGGAGCTGTTATGCAATACAGAACTAAAGGAAGCACACACACACACACACACACACACACACAAATAAACGTTACCCTCGCCTATTCCCAGCCATGAACAATGAAACCTAGGCCTAGCTGTACTCTTTTCCGATCCACACTGGATCGGTACTCTTCTCCGAACACCTGTGATTCTCGAAAATAATTTATACTTTGGTGTACGACAGTGTCACAGTAAAACATTACTTGAAACTTGAAAATCTGTTCATTTCGGTGAGCAAAGCTGTCGGATGACTAGTATAAATTAGGCTTAAGTGTAAAACGCTTTAAGCCTGTGTCTCTTCCCTCTATCTCCATCATTCATCAATCTGAGGTCAACATCCCCCAACTATCTGTCTCTCTCCAGACTGTCTGCAACTGGCTTTCTGATTCAGCATGCACAACCAGTGTTGCCATGTCTGCTTATTATAAAGCGACTTTGGACTCTGGCTTGTTTTCTTTGGAAGTTGTGGGTTGGCTTGTTTCTAAAGTGTTGTTGCTTATGTGGGCTTGCTTTAGTTGAACTACTTTAAAACTATATACACTGGCTATTAAATAGCATATTAAGTTCACAACATCTGCCACATGGTGTGAGCTTATAGATCTGCGATTTTCAAAAAGAATTGTGAACCACTGCACTGAAACAATTTTACAACCTGCTGTATTCACTTATTTGGGACTGTTTAATTAATCTCTCAAAACAGATTATGATAACATCAGCACCACTGCCCAAAACTTGTAGTGTTGTTGTTAGTAGGAATAAATACAGAAGCAGCCAGGAGGAAGTGGACTTAGAAAGGGGAGGAGCCAAACTAAGTCCCTGTTTTTCTCTCAGTTTTTTTTTAACCAAATGAATCCCATTTTTCTTATTTTTTTAATAGACCTGGTTGCTTGTTTCTCCTACAAAATCTGGCAACATTGCACAGAACATCATCAACTCACTAGAGAACACAGCTGGACAGGAGAGACGGGGTAGACTATAAGACAGTGGTGGGAAAAGTACTCCCATTTCTTACTTAAGCAAAAGTATCAATACTACAATGTAGAAGAAATACTGTAAGTATGTCAGTAAGTTCAGAATTAAACATTTACTCGAGTAAAAGCACAAAAGTATTGGTATCAAAATGTACTTAAAGTACCATAAGTAGAAAGTGCTTGTTATGCAGATATATAAGCTCACTTGTAGATCGGCTCTTTTCAAATGGCAGAAATGTATATAGGGCTGAAGTGGTTAATGTATGTTTTTTAATAATAATCAAAATCTACAAAGTAACTACCGGTAGTAACTTAAACATTTTCAAATAATTGTAGTGTTGTATTTGCCTCTGCAATGTAGTGGAGTAGAAGTACTGAAAATGTAAAATACTCCATACTCCAGTAAGAAGAAAAACACAAAGTCACACCTGTGTGAACTGAGTGGTGCACCGTGCATATATACATTTATTGTTACAGTTACTGTGCTCTGTACTGTACTGTACTTTGATTATTTTTGGAAAAAATCTTTGCGAAATGACAGAGTTACCGTGTGGGCCCTGTGGGCGTTCCCGGAACAACCAGAACCCCATTAACGTGCGCAGGGGGCCGGCCCGGTTCCGGCGAGCCTTCCCTCGTGTAACAGCTTACACAGTCATTGATATAGGTTGTTGTTTTGGGTTTTTTGGAGAGTTTGAGAAACAGAGAAAGAGCAAGATATTAAATCTCAGAGACAAAGGGAAGAGAGAGAGGGGAAGAGAGACAGTTCAAGAGAGAGGGAGAGGGATACCTAGAATGACAGTTGCTTTTCGTGCAGCTGTTTTATGTAATGTAAATGTTTTTTTAGTCAGAGAAGCACTGAAAGAGAAAGAATGAGTGAAACGGGGGAGTAAGAGAGGCAGAGAAAGAGATATGGGGGGAGGGAGAGAGAGAGACTTTAAGAGCAGCACCAGAGAGCGAGCAGGAGCTTTATGTAATGTGTTGGCTTCTGTAGGGGCCTGCTCAGATTCCTCTACTGTTGCTCATCTTTCTCTACTATCACATGACTAGGGAGAGGGGGGGGGGGGGGGGTATGAAAGAGGGGGAGAGAAATGGAGAGCTGAAGATCACAGAGAGAGTGAAAAGAGGAGGGAGAGAAATGGGGAGAGATAAATAGAAGATATAGGAGAGGCTATAAAAGAGTGAAAGAGCTGAGGCTGCATGCTACTTTTGAATGTTGCATAAGCCTAGTTCTTATTACTGTATTCAAGTAGGCATTTCATTCAGGTATCCTAGTGTTCTAGCTCAGAGCAATGAAGATCAATGGCAGGAAAATTTACATTTGAAGTTTACTATGAAAACCTGCAAAACCTGTCCGTCCGTCTGTCAGGTCAAGCGACCATATATGGCCGTCAGCCCATTACGCCTCATGACACGTCACGCCACCATATGGTTGACCATATATGGCCATCTCCATATATGAATATCACGACACTGACCTCATCAAATCCTGGATAGCCATACATGGAGAAGGCTGGATCATCACCTAGATCTGCATATATGGAGCCAGCCAGCAACTCTACATCTGACATCAAATTGCCGAACCGGCTCTAAAATAGGAGTATGAATCGGCCCTTAGATCTCCATATATGGAGCTGATCTGTTATGGCAATCCATATGTTGATCCCGCCCCACCCGTCCTTCCTCTTCGATGTCTCCCTTTTGACTGATACCTGTCCATTCAACAGGCCCGAAAATTAAGGCCCGGCCCTACCTGGGCCCTCATCAAACCCTGTACACTCAAGACACTGCCCCCGGTGCCACCCTTAGATATATGGAGCTGACCTGTTCTGACATTCAATATGTTGATTCTGAACTCATCAAACCCTGTACACTCAAGACACTGCCCCCGGTGCCACCCTTAGATATATGGAGCTGACCTGTTCTGACATTCAATATGTTGATTCTGAACTCATCAAACCCTGTACACTCAAGACACGTTCCATATGGCCAGTACAGAATTCATTCTACATGTTGATCTGACCCCACATGCCAAAGCGCCAGCCCAGCAGTCTTCCGTCACCCAGGCAGATGCATGCACGCGACCTCGTCGTTTCTTGACCTCAGGGCGTCTTACTGGTACTTTAGTCAAATCATAGAAATTGAACAGCCGTGCCTTAATTTCAGATGAGCAGATAACTGTTGCAAATTGAGCAATGATATAGCACCTCCCATTTGGTGGACATTTTCAGTGGTTTGTTGGTTTTCTTTGGAGTTTAAAGTTGCAATCCATAGATTTAAGTTCTTCCTGGGATTCAAAAGGACACAAACCATTTCTACTACTAAGCTAAGATGAATGCAGGGATCTGGTAGGGTAGATTTGGGTGAATTGGGTCTAAATTGCTCCTTTGAAGAGTAGGTAGACCACTTCCAGTAGTTATATTAGTAAAGAAAAAAAAGGGGAAAAAATAAGTAAAATAACGAGGCTTGCAGTGACAGCCTCAGCCTCAGGCTCAGAGCCTGAGTTTTGTCCCATGTAGTTGTAATTTTTGTACTCTTTTCCCTTTTCTCTATGCTCTGCTATCACCTGACTGACCCCCCCCCCCCCCCCCTCCCCCGTCTCAGGGGTCGAGAGGGAGAGAAACAAAAACAAGCATCTAAAAAACAGACCCAGGGAGAGAAGTCCCTATACCCTCCCTCCCCTCACCAGACCAAACATGAGCCAAAAGCCTCAACATTCCAAACATTCAACGCAACCCAAATCCCATTCTCTCTCGCGTGCACTCTTTCGCTCATATACACAGGAATCCACATGCCTTACGCACGCACTCTGCTCTCTCTCTCTCATATTCGGAAAGCAGCATTACTGCCTGTTCTCTACATAACACACAGCACGCACGCACGCACTCTGGTTGGGAGGTCAATGAGGCTGAGTTCAAGAACTTAACTGACACCAGAACAGAACATTGAAGAGTAGTGTGTGCTGTACATAATTTACTGTAGATGACACAGACAGAACCAACATTAACACATGATGCAAGCTGCTGGGGTAAATAATGACAAACATTAGACAGTTTATGGCTACTTTCAGGCAGATGTTTTAACCGTCTGGGTAATTGCCTGGCCTTGGCCAAGTTGACTATAGTTTGCTGGCTGGTTGATTGGCTTAGAAGCTAGCTTACTGTCTGTTTTTGTAGTTCATTGTCTTGCTCCCTGCATGACTCATCGGTTTTATTGCAGCCTGCAAGCTGGCTGGCTGGTTTCCTGAAGACACTTTTTGTCCACCAGATAACTTAATTTCATGACTGCTTTACTGGCTTGTTAGTTTACATTGGTGGATGTAGTCTGACTGTCCCACTGCCTCCCAGACTCCCAGACCGTCTTGGTAAATGTCTTGTCTGACTGGTTCTCTCACACAGGCTGTGGCTGCATAGCAGGCCATCTGATTACACAACACAATAAACAATGTAAGACTCAAGTGCTCTGCAAGCCCGCCCGCACACACACACACACACACACACACACACACACACACACACACACAAAAGTCAAAGTCAAAGTCAAAGTCATACAATTTGTCACACACGTTACCGCAGTGAAATTTGTTCTCTGCATTTGACCCATCTCTTGGAGCGGTGAGGCGCAGCCAAGGAGCGGTGAGCTGCAGCGTGCGCCGCGCTCGGGAATCATTTGATTAGTAGATTTGACCCCCAATCCAACCCTTTGATGCCGAGTGTCAAGCAGGGAGGCACTGGGTCCCATTTTTACAGTCTTTGGTATGACCCGGCCGGGGATCGAACCCCGACCTCCCAGTTGAGCCACAGCCTCCCAACTGAGCCACACACACACACACACACACACACACACACACACACACACACACACACACACACACACACACACACACACACACACACACACACACACACACACACACACACACACACACACACACACACAATGAAGGAGAATCCACACATCAGAGAAACTGTTTACACAAGCATGGTACAATACATAAGCATGCTCTTTCAAAGGGCTTTATTAGCATCTCTCTCTCACACACACACACACACACAGTACAGATCCTGACAGAATCCATTGAGCCAGAGTGTCCACACTCCACAGCAAGCTGTTCTAGACTGTCATTCAAGATAACGCACAGTTCAGTGACTAAGGTGACAGGTCATCAGTTCAGTAACTTGGGACAACTGTAGGAATGTAACGGTGTAATCATTTTTCAGTATACCACCATGGTATGAAACAACCACAGTACTGATATATCCTACACATTTCCGTGCAATATATATATATATATATATATATTCACTTGCGACTTGTTGCGACTCGCGCGAGTCATGAAAGTAAACTATAATAACAGTAACATTTTCTGATTAACGTTACTCTCTTTTACTTACACAAATGTTATTGGCATGTACGGTGTATGTGGACAGTGTCCACTACAGTATATGCATGCCGATTATAATGTGTGGCCTACCTATCCGCTCCTATATACAGCTTTTGTCCCAATCACATAAATTCAGTTGTTCATGAGATGATGTCTGATGATGTATAATGATAAGAGGGCCCCTCACTTCACACTGACACAGGTGTGATTTTTTTAATTGGAATCCTAAAAAGTAACTTTTTTTTCCAATTTCAAATACATTTATTTATATTAAGACATAAAAAAGACAAACATTTTTATAAAAGTCATTAGGCTATTAATATAGACTGAAGTAATTAAAGTCATGTTTGCATTGCTTGGAATTGTAACAGCTGAAATCAATAATATATCAGTATTCCCCGGGCGCCAGTTGCCCATATATGCTCTATGGAGGGATTCACCAGAGTAATACAATAACAAGGTTTGAAAAAGAGCTTCAAACATCCGAAGAATCTGGGGTGTGCTTGATGCAACTTGTCAGGCCCTTTAACAGCCACTCACTCACTAGTCAAAAACATTCTAGTCAAGGTCAACAAAATCAAAACACACAATGTAGGATTTTTAACCAAGGAAATGTTGTATTCTCATTTTACCAGTTGAGTGCGAAGCCAAAATGCACACAGGATAAACACCTACTTTTATTGATGAGGAGTTTGATGTGTACATATGTGAATCTTTCTCAACCCAATGCTTTGCTCTTTTTACACAGACGATTTACAGACATTAGAGATGTTTACAGACTTTATATGATTCCCATAAGTAAATCCAATCTGCGCTGAAATGCTGAATGTGAACGTGTCACTTCAAAGTTCAGACAAGGTCTGTCCTCGTAAAGAATACAGACACTGAAGCACAATACTGTAATGTGTAGGGCAGTTATGTGTGGTTGCAGGGTATACTATACACCTATGACACCACACACACACGCACACGCACACGCACACGCGTGCGCGTGCGCACACACACCGTATATGCCCACAAATGTTTAGCTGCAGGGTATACTATCCACGTCCTATAACATACTGTAAAGGGCTGTCACGAATCTCACGATCATGACATTTTGCCAATTTAATGTAGTTTTTGACATTGAACATTGGAAATTTGGAACATATATTCTAATAATCACAATTCCATTGAACTTTTAGGCTTTGTAAACTAATTTTGCACTGGATATCTGTCAGCATGCATAGTATAGTCATATAGGGCCTGATTCACAACGGCGTTTACGGTGATAACATGACGTGAAGCTAGCGGAAAGGCATTTACGTGGATTTCCCACATTAATTTGGAATTCATGGAAATGGCCGTGAACTTGACGCTCACGTACGTTGGTCGGAAACTCCGTCAATTCCCACGGGACGTCTTTAGGTGGCGGAGACGGCCCAGACGGGAGACATTTGCGGAAGCATACACGTGAGATTTATTCAGAAGGCTTTAGTCTTCATGCTGAATCAATAAATTGTTCCCAAATCTCAGATAAAATATGTAGGCATGTGTCCCCATGACATATTGGTCGATCAGCACAAAATAAATGATAGCCTATATAATAAAAGCTGAGTGCACTTGTATGCCTAAATGCATGCATTTCCCCATACAGAAACTGCCCCTGCAAGCCCGACACCTTTTTATTTATTCATTAGGATATTACTATAGCATGCGCGATTGCGCTTCTCACTTGACAGCTTTCTACTCGCAGTGCAACGGTTGTGAGCTTGTAGATCGGCTCTCGCGCATGTTAAAAAACAAACTCACAATTATAATAAGAACACATAGGCTTATCTGCATTCTGCACTACGAATAAACATTGTTTAGTGTAGTAATGCCTGCAGTAGGCGGCAGGCCTATTGAAATTGTTTTGTTACGGAGCTCCTTGAGTCAGTTGACTGTCGGTCGGTGTGTGTGTGTGTGTGTGTGTGTGTGTGTGTGTGCAGTGTGTGTGTGTGTGTGTGTGTGTGTGTGTGGGGTGGGCAGACAGCAGCGTGCTGCCGATCCGATTCACATTGGAAAATGAATGGGCTATATAGCCCTGTATAAAAAATAGAAGACCACATTAGCCTGGGAGGCGGCCTTTTTTCCGACAGCATTCTAGCCGACGGGGCAACGGTCCGCTCCGCAGCTCCACATGCGCTGCTCCCGTGCTTGCAAATATGAAGGACAGACTTTATAATCATGTATTGATATTGATCACATGCATGGATGCCACACACAGAATAGTTTAACTCACTGGCTAAACTCACTGGATTATAATTTCTTAAATTCTTCAGACAAGAGGATCCCAATTATTCACTTATGAATGTACTAGAATTTCGTGCGCGCTACGCGCGCACTCATCCCAGAGCGACTTTGCCACGCACTATGGGAAGAAATAAATGGCGGGAGTTGACTCCACATGTAGTAACGAATGGGTTATTGGAAATGTACCATTGTTTTGTCCTGAATATTTCCACAGCCTAAGTACTAAAGGATTGTGACTGTGGGACAGACATACAGTCTGACATACAATAGGCTACACGTGTGCACAGTGAATAAACAATGACCTATATGCCCAGAGTTCTTAAATTAACATAGTTGGATTTTAACAGAAAGACAATGCCATAAATCAGTCAAAGTAAGTGACAGACTCAACAGTAGCACACAGCATGCAAGGCAGCGATGCATGCATGCAAACATGTTTGTCCAGCTGAGATTTAGTGTCTCCATCTCTCTGTGGAAGAGGTTGCACATGACCTGTACGGCCACACTGAGGCGCTCCAACACAAACACAGACACAAAACAACACCACGCTGTTTGTCCAGTTGACCCAAATCAACACCAATACCTAGCCTGTTTGTCCAAAACACAGTATCTGCTGGCCACGTGTCTACTTCGCCACAACCTAATGTTAGTAACAAATGTAGGGGAGAGCCGCCAAGGTTGTAACGCTTCACGGTTGTAACATGGACGTTATATCTTGATTGGTCAACGCCACCATGACGCCATCGCGTCAGTATGTGTACAGCAACGTACTCTACGTGGCCAGGAGTTTGAAGTTTGAAGTGTTTACCTTCAAAATGCGTCTAATTTTACACCTGGAGTATATGTGTGGTACAATTTTTGTCTTTGGTGTTGGTGAATAAAAATCCACATGGATGTGTTCATGCTTATGTTCTTCATTAGTTTGCATCGTGTTTAGACGGAATTCACGTTCATTCTGGTCTGTAAGCAACTGCAAAGAAAACTTGCAAAAGCGGGTCATTTGTAACATGTGTTACAAATGGTCCGCTTCCATTCAATGCCATTATATGTAATATTTACATATTTGACATATTGGCCAATATTATATGTTCTGAAATGGTATTGTATCGTGTAGTGTATTCTGAAATTAGTTTAGGGTTGTATAACGTTGTACAACTCAATCAATCAAACGTTTGTTTAATCAATGTATTGCCCCATTGAAAAAAAAGAAATGGCCAAACTGGTACTGGTACACCCGATACTATTTAATATTTCCCTTATGTTTGATACATTTTCTTATCACATCCATGGTATGAAAACAATGCTAAGGAGTTGCTTCAATGAAATGTAATAGCTTTAAGCTGAAAACGATATGTTTAATGGTGTTTTTTAGCGTTGTTACATTTATCATGCATGCCGTTACAATTATTCCGATATGCGCAGCAAATGTAACACTGAAACAGCGTCCACGTTCGGTTTAATAACTCCCGAGCTGTTGTGTGTATTGCGTGGTTAAAAGGCCGTGTGTTTGTGTTGTAAACAACTCATGTTATGTCTGCGCACACTGTATGTTGCTATGGCTGCTGACGTTAGCATGTGTGCTATCAGGCAAAAGCTGAGATAGATATGCAACTACTACTGGGGAAAATGCCATACAAAACACAACACCTAATTTCGGAATGTTATTGTGACCTATTGAGCACAATCAGACCATCATGATTTGCTTGCTGGACCTATAATTAATTTATTAGCATTAAATGTCCACTCGCCCATCCAAAAGAAAAGCAAGATGGCTGCGACAGATTGTGAGCGCGACGGACTACGGAGGCCAGGAGGAACAGAGCTGGTGACGTAAGAGGCAGGCAGTGTTGCCAGGTTTGCGAATTGTAAGCGAGTTGCAGTGTATGCAAGTAGCGTGGTTAAATTCCTTGTTTCTCGGCGTGTTGTGGCACCCGTTTATCTGCTGGCTCGATCGTGATTTTCATAAAAGTAATATTTGCAGAGTAAATAAGAAACTTGAAGGGCTAAAAAATAGGCTATGTCAGTTGGGGGAGGGTGGCGAATTTATTTTGCATATAGAGATGTGTGGTGAAAGTGTGGTTCGGTCGGAGATAGAGCATGAAGAATGAGTATGGGTACACCTTTTCACTTGTATATATGATAGGCTTGTACTGTTCTTTATCGCGCAAGCCATGCCCCCCTCCCTCTCTCCTCTCTCTCTCTCTCTCTCTCTCTCTCTCTCTCTCTCTCTCTCTCTCAAAAGACGACTTTTGCATTGACATATATCCGATATTTTAAATATCGGATAGGATAGCCTATGTTTTACCTCTGACTGCAAAGTGCAAAGGTATGAGTTGGTCCCGAACTTAATTAAATAAATTATAATTATATTGTTTCAGCAGCGGAGCACGCACCGTTGTGGACATATTAATAGAGTGCGGGCTATATTCATGCATTGACCGCGGCTGTGAAGCCGCATAGTCTGCGGCTGCAAAGCCTTTTTTCTTTTTTTGACAGACCAAACTGCTGTCTGCTGAGTCATGCTTGAAGCCTTTTATGGTGCGATATGGGGCGTGGATCAATGCAAATGAGGTTGTCGGGTGCTTTTCCGATCACTTTGCACCCACTGCATTCAGTATGACATACACCTGCGATACGCCAGCGCACCTGTGGTACACACCGCTCTCTGAATAACACGTCATCTCAACGTAGCTTGATCGGACGGATAAATACGATATCTGTTTCCGCCACAGTGTAACGGTGGCGGATTTCTTTTTAATGAATCAGGCCCATAGTGTCCCTGGCCTTGCAGGGTAGCCTATACATCTACAGTATAATGCATCTACAGACACAAAAAGATATCAACACACATGTATGCATATACACAGAGGGGCGTAGCACCATATTCTGGGCCCTCGGAAAAGCAATCACTGTGGGTCCCCCACATACATTTTATTTAGTGTTTTTATGTGTAATCCAGGCTTTTGAGGCCCCCCACACCCTAGGGCCCTAGTGTGTCACACTTTCCCCCCAGTCCAACGCCCCTGCATACACAGTTTACACACACAAATAAACACAAGGCATGTAGCATCGCTCTTATCCAGAGCGGCATAAAGTGCAAAGTGTAATGAACATTTACTGCATGTGCGTGCATGCATGCACCTAGATTCAGGTATGTAGAGAATGGTTCATCTGTCAATGTATGGTGTTTATTTGAAGATATTCGGTATGTCTATCCAGGGGCTCCATGATACAACTGTATGATCAGGCCAAATTGATCTATGCTTGTGACGTGATTAAGACCATATAGCCTACACAACAAGTCTAGTTTCGCCAACAACCAAGTTGACTTGACTTAGCAGGGTAAAACAGAGAATTAAGACACTTCAATGACTTTACTGAAACCAAACAAAATAAACAGTATTTATTGAAATTATATTACTGTAAGCAAGCCATATTGAAGATGATTGAACAGTACAGGAAACTGAGGAAAGGCTAGATATTGTCTGAGTTCAGAGGAGAGAGCCATGTTTAGCGACACTGACTCTGCTAACAATCAGTTAACAGATAATGTTTTTCTAATGACACAATGAGACACAGATTATGGCTTGGCAGCAGTGTAACTGTAAATATTCACAAACGAACACAAAAGCAGCACTCACTCTGTCATTTAAATTATTCAATAATCCTTGTTCTCACTGTAGTCACAGCTACTATTATGCAGCTATTGGCTATTCTTTGTCCCTCAGACTCCCTCTTTGCAAGTAGCCCATTACATTTGAAGCCCAAGTCACTCTGTATTTTGGCAAATAATGCCCAGTCTTAACTAAAATGTGATTTTACTGCACTGGCTGTTTATGACAGACATGAGTTTTGAATAATTTCGGATGCTGTAAATTCTACTTGTTGTTGCAACCATTTAAGTAAAACATACACATATTTTGAATTATCGTCTACTGAATGTTTATTGACATGGAATTGCAATGAAATATGATCTTCTCATAATTGGAGCTTTCATTTGAATACAGGATTGTAAAATGGTACAACTGAAAGAAGCTGTTGTGGATTGGGTGGGTATTATTGACAGGGTTGACATGACAATTACTGATACAATCTCTATAGGCTCTTCTGCCTCCAGTACTTTATGTCTCTGTATCTACAGTATATATGGCTCTGTCCCTACTAGGATCATAATATGTTAAACGGCATTCCACCGCACATTATCCTTTTAGTTATGGTTTGTTCTGGTAGTACCAGAACAAACCATAACTACGGTAGGGCTGGCTGTGAGACTATTCCCCTTTATTAGTTACCAATATGTATTCTAGAGGCACAGTGAAAGGTTAAAATGCAGATCATCACTTTTTCCCTCTACCACCCTCTCTGTCATCCATACATATTGTCTATATATCATAGTGTTTCTGTGATTATGCAGACCCACTGAATCAATCAAATCACCATTTTGATAATAAAACTATTTATTCACCACACCGACCGGTCCTAATTCCTAAATATGAAGCAATCAGTAGTTGCTCCTTTAGCCTCTCTCTGTGTTGGGGATCCAATTGACCTATTTGCTATTTGCATACCCACAACCCTGCAGTTTCAGGTTACATTGCTTCCCTTCGAGCTCACTCCTGGACACAACACATAACAGTGACTAGTCTAGTCCTTAAACTGGTTACAATGTGATTATGTCACCCATCTGCAATTCTGCATAAGCTATGGCCAATGTCATGCAGGGATGACCACAGATGTAGTTTAATTTAATTCGGACTATAAACCCTTTGGGTTTTTGTATCTCACATTCGCAAATAGGTTACAAATTATGAATCAACAAATCAGTAATCAAATCATTAATTAATGAAATGCACAGCGGTCATGCAAAAATAGTGAAAATAGTAGACATACAACCTCACAGTCACAACAGATCGCCTATAGCTCTTTGTGAGCTTGTTGTAGATCTGCTATTTTCACTAGACTATATTTAGCATTTATTTTTTATTTCTTGAAATTTTCTCAGAAAATATCAGGTATACAAGCTCAGTCAAAACAGCTAAGTTATCTAATGTAGAGCAACTTATAAGCGAGGCAAAAAAAAAAAAAAAAAGCATTGCCCTGAACTCTCTGTGGCTCAAAACACAATTATTAAACTAATTTACATAAACGTCACACAAGTGATTGTTCGTTGGGTCAAGTCACCTGTCAACCACATGACGTTGAAGCAGCCAGAAATGAATAGGCATCAATTGGGCCTACTATAGCCCTCATAGCTACCGTTATCCCAACAGCCTGGAGTAACTTCATTTGACTGGTAAATGTGGCAACCTTGCCTGTTCGAGACTAGACTCTAGTAGTAAACAGTACCAACTATTGATCTAACAGGAAATTGTGTTTTTGCTTGCCTCTCTCGTTAGCATATTTAAAAAGTATGACATGCGAGGAAAAAGGTGTCAGGCTGAACTTAACTGAAAGTTCTTAAAGACAACATAGGCTGTCGTCCTTTCAGAATTCACGTGATTAATTTAACGGCAGCGGTGCGTAAAATGTGTTGTCTCTTTTATGAAGGTCTAGTCTAGATAGGATTCTGTTCACCTATTATTTCCATCTAGGCCTACAGCAATTCTCACAGTGCTGTCATCGCTGTCACGAGATGTAAATGCCAGTCTTCCAAAATTCCTCCAAATATTACAACGTCCGCCGAATCGCCGATGCTCGTGCGTAAAAAGCTGGCTCCATTCTGGTTCGCAACAAAGAGGCCAACAAAAACAGCGATGGGGAAACTTTTGTCTATTCCACACAACTTCACACTCTTAGATTATGAAACGGCGACAACATCCAGCTATTTACCTGGTCGCAGTTTCTCCACAAGATCCCGACGACAAGGTTATTTCTTTTCCCTTTGTCTTCGGAGACACGCGGCGATTAAACAACTCAGATCATTATCAAGAAAATTGATATCGGTTGGGGTATTGTAGCAACAATGCATCGGAAGAAGATTTGCACACTCCAAAAAAAGTTTCTATGTACGTTTTACATCACATCCCGCTTCCGCCGAGAATGAGGAGGAGGAGGAGTGAAGGAAGGGAAAGGGAGGAAGGGGCAACTTGAGCCCATGTGTGAGCTAGCGTGCCGAAGTGAGATCACGGCGTTCTTGAGGTGCTTGGTGCGGTCCTGTAATGTAGTAGGCTGGTTACATTACACATTCACTAGCAGGGGTTTTCAGGCCAAGCAAGGACCCCTTACAAAAAAACAGAAAACTATTATATTGTGTAATGTGCTTGTGCAACACAATTTAATTTCATTATATTTTTGGAAAGAAAATATTTAACATGCATAATTTTATGAAACCATGTATATATTTATTTTTTGAGAAACCCTTCCATGCAGCTTGAAAATATACTTTCAAAGCTATAGCTCACCACATTTAGCTGATCTCACGTGACCTGTCTGTTTTGACCATTGAGAGATTTGTTTATGGAATTATAATTATTCCAATCCACAGGTTTTTCTTTTCATTGCTGTAGGCCTAATATAAATTTGGAACCTCAATATCTACGCTGTTTAAGCTTTAGCTCCGAGATGAGCTCTTCTCGGAGCTATAAACAGATGTGAGGTTACAAACGGAGATGCTTTAATATGGGATGGCTGCAAGTTCTGCTGCAGCTTTGATGGCTTCATAAATGTTGTGTCAAGATGTTTAAATTAAATGTTTGTTTGCTAAGCATATTATCTTTGCAAATGTGTTGGATTGATGTTATTGTGTATTTTTACTATTTTCAGACATTTACATTGTAAAGACAAAACAACAACAACAACAACGTTAATCACAAAGATTTGGCAGCCCCATTCTAGTAACCATTGGGGAGTGGGAACCCCTTAAGGGTCCCAGACCTCCTGTTGAGAACATGAGGTCCTTCCTTGCCATACTGTTAATTATTCAATAACTCAATCAATGTAATCTCTGTAGTGTTCAATTTCCTAAAAAAAATAGTTTATTTACACAAGTTGGTAGGCTATGTGAATAAGACCTTCTGACCTTCTGAATCCATCATACATAATTATGATACATGGTTTGCTATGCCTTGGTGTCTGTCATGTAGCCTACAAAAAGTATGTGGTTTTGTGACGGGACTCACGGGAAATCTTTTTTGCAGAGCATTCACCCAGGTGTCTGTGGTTTTGGGGTTATTATTCTCAATATTCTGTGAGGTTAGGGATAGGTTAAGGTTAATATTTTGTCATAGTTTTTGTGAGGTTAAGGTTAGGCTTAGTTAGGGTTTAGGCATAACCTGGGCGAAAGCTCTGCAAAAAAGGCAGTCCCTTTGGTGATGTGTGCCACAGCTTGCATTATGTGAGTGCATGCCTATGTGTACCAGCAGAGAGCAATAGAGGCTAACAGTAACCCAGTTGATATCCAGGCCAGGGTTCAGCACTAGTCAACTCACAGAGGTTGTTGTTTTCCTCACACTTTTGGTGGTGTAAACTGTAAAGTAACTATAGGAAGGTATAATGTACTATTTAAGTACAATTTTGAGGTACTTTGACTTTACTGAAGTATTTCAAAATATCAATTGTTTTACTTCTACTCATCAGAGGCAAATATTGTACTTTTACTCCACTACAATTATTTAAAAACTTTAGTATGAGAAAAATGAGAGTACTTTTACCACCACTGCATTTCACTCCATTCAAACCATAGCATCAACCTAACCTCTAGAGCTCTCTCTTCTACATCCCACCACCTCACCTCCACATTCTTTGCCCTGCCAGTGACCGGGCTCGGTCCATCCGTCTGTCCCAAACAACAGTATACAGTAATACAAATTAATGGCACGATTGCCATGGCATTTTCTGTGATTGGTGACGCCTGGCCTTTCCTCTAGTGCCACCCTTAGGCCATAAATGTTACACAAATTGACACAATATATGTCAAAACTATGCTACAGTGCTATATGGCATTGCATGTCAGTCCAGCCAGTTTGGGGATTTTACTGTAGACTTGTCTTGTTTTTAAAGATCAGGGTCAGTGGGGAGAGAGAGACCTACGCAGTATGCTCGCACACAGTATAAGGCCAGAGTGAGTCATGCAGGGCTCCAGAGACACGGTTCTTCACAATAACAATTAACACAGCTTTTATTATTTTGTTTCTCACACATTCATCAACTGGGTCACTTTCTGGGTCATCCGCATTAGCCGAACCCCCCCTGGCTTTGGCAGAACTCCCCAGTCCCCACCCCTATACCCCAGTGAGTGTGTGTCCATTACGTAACGTAACCAATCACAAGTCTCTATGGTGAGACCGAGACGTGTACTCTTAAACAAAGCTGTCACGCATGGATCATATAGATAGTGCTGGCCCTTACACAATGCAGGCACACAATGCACACACTTCTCCAAATCACATGATGAAATACATAGGCTACAATACCAAACATCTTGTTAGTGGAATGTTTTTTTTAGGACACTAACAGAGTAGAGATGTAGTTTGACCGAGTTTGATCTAGTGTGGGGCACTGGCCTGGGGCAGATTAAGTCAGTATTCCAAATCTTTGACTTGGTGGTACAAGCACCAAATTTGGCACACACATGCTTGGGAACCTACAGTATACTCTCGCGGAAATAGTCCATGGGCCACTGGGGTTGATATAGGTATAGATTCTGGTGGCAAATTCTAATGATGATTTTTATGTTCCCACATGCCCATGGTATCATTTAAGCCCTGGTAGCACTACCAACTTGGTAGCTTTCTACCTGTTACCACCACTTTTTTATGAGAAATAACCAATTAATTTTTATTAATCTTCATATCATATCCTTATAATGCAATTTAATATATTAAACTATGCCTGTAATTGATGGGGACTGAATTCTAAAACATTGTAATGCCAAAAAATGGTACTTGAATATAGAATAAAGGCATATAAGAGTAATTATTCAAAAAATAGGTAAAATTAGTAGTTTCGTTTTTTCCTTTGGTCATAAAAGGGGCTATATTTTCCGCAATATTACACTTAGAGACTTGCATTTAGCATTACGGTGTACCCATAAGACACCCTGATGTTGAAATATAACAATTATTAAACAAAACGTAGGTAATTATGGCATAGAATGAGCACCCCCCCAACCCCGGAAATTACCCTGCAGAAAGTTACAAGTTGCTGTACATTAATAGTTGTTATTCACAACATCATGAAATCTTATGTGCACATTTTAATGCCAATTGCAAATAATAACTTTCTAATAACACTGTCTAATAACACTTTCTAATAACACTTTCTAGTAACAACACTTTCAAAACCACGTGACTTCCATTGTAAAAGCATTGAGGCGGCCATGAAACACGGACGAAACAGAGCATGTTGATATGTGTGAATGAGGCCTGTGTCCGTCTTCCTCAATCCTTTTAGCCTCAATAGAAATTTATATTTGTACGTCTCTAAATGTTTTGATGAATTGAACAAGGTGGACCCTCTTGTAAACAAGTGTAATGCTTTATTGGGTCGTCCACTCACAGTCTTTGTATTGACTTGTACTGAAATGCAAACTGTTAATAAATATTTCAATCAATCAATCAATCAATCAATCAATCAATCAATAAATACATTTTCAATGGAAGTCACATGGTTTGACCAAACATTTGACCAATCTGTGTTCTACCAATCTGTGTTTGATGGGCGGAACACAGCACAGCCATCAAACACAAATGTTTGGTTCATGTGAGTCCAATTGGAATTGCATTGTGGCGGCCATTAAACACAGACCGAACACAGAAAATGCGTTTGATATGTGTGTATGATATAGCTGCATAATCCTAATCAAATAGGACAAATTGGAAGTTATAAACTAAAGACATTCCACTACAATTCCACTGTAATTTACATCAAGTGATCCCAAAAATGCAAACCTGTTAGATTTCATGGACTTCACAATAAAGTCCCTGTGTTACTCATTGCTTCTGTATTTATCAGCTATTGCAGAAATGGTGTGGTTGGTGGTGTTACAGCCAAGGTCAGGAGTGACCATAGTTGCGGCACACTTTTGAAGAAGATCATGTTGAGAAGGGAAATTCCACACTATGTTGATATTTTTTTGCCACACTTGTATTTTTGAAGTAATTAACCACATAACATAACATAACCCCGTTCCTATTCTGGGGCAAACATTTAGCAAAAATAGCAGTTCTGCAAGCTCACAACACGTTGCATTGTGACTGAGGCGGTGAGTTAATAGATCAGCTATGTTCAAAGATATTTATTAGTACAATAGACTAGAGCCCTAGAGAGCCCTGCTCACTGCCTCTAAACCAATCACGTGAATGAAGGTGCATGCATTTTGTCATTATGGTCCCACTTTCTGGGACAAACAGGTGACCTGTCAAAACTGTGTCATCTTTTAAATGCTTACAGTAAGAGCAACCTATTCTCTGTGGGCCAGGCCTTTGAAGTCAGTTAGTTAGTGTGTGTGTGTGTGTGTGTGTGTGTGTGTGTGTGTGTGTGTGTGTGTGTGTGTGTGTGTGTGTGTGTGTGTGTGTGTGTGCGCGCGTGCGTGCGTGTGTGTGTGTGTGTGTAATTCACTCTGTAGGTTACTTGCATTGGTTGCTACTCTGTACAGTGTAAAATAGCGTGTGTAACTGTAAGGTAATACGACAAATTGTGATTAATGTGTGACCACATCCTCTTGGGAAATAGCATGTTTCAAAACCAATGTCACTCATTTCTTGTCTTCTTCATTCTCTGTGAATACCAATGCTAGGTATAAATCTTTTTTGTGTGCTTGTTCTGCCTTTATTGATAGATTGAAAGTAGGTTGACAGGAAATAGGGAGAGAGAAGGGGGTGACACGCAGCAAAGGTCGTCGGGATCGGGAGTCGAACCCGCTGTCAAACTGGATTAACAGACTAGGTGCGCCCGCCTGCCCGGACCGCTTGGCTGGCTGGGGCCAAATTCCTTAGAAATTCAATATCAGGCAAATCTATACAGTATTATGGTTACAGATAAAAGCGCTGTATCTTCAGATGAAAATAATAATAAAATGTATAATTGTATATATTTTTGAGCAAGGCAAACAAAATGGCATTCCACTCAGCACATACAGTAGAGCTTTGTATACAGACAACAGAAGGCCTCCAGTACAGTCAGTGCTATGATGTCAATATTGTGGCCCGTCCAGTACCCTTTGTCGGAGTACTTGAAGGTCTATGACGTGACGTTAGTCATCAATGAATTACGTCACATGTAGCGTAAACGCCATGCGTTTCAACCAATCAGTGAAACCAATTAACACACACACACACACACACACACACACACACACACACACACACACACACACACGCACACACACACAGATTTGTTGATAGATTCACTGAAATAAACATCAACATATTTGAAGTGAATTAATAAGATGCAATGACTCATTCAACATCCCCCCAAAGCTTCACTCTTTAGCTTTTACTTCTAATCTACAGTATGCATAATGTATTCTAAATATTCCTTGGGGGGGGGGGGGGGGTTCTGTTCCCTATGGTTTTCATTCTCTGACTGTAGCTCACCCACATTGGAGACAAGTTATAACCGGCAACAGTGACGAAATGTTTTTCTAATCGTCATGGGGGCCCACCCATGCCGCCCGAGGAGTTAAGGTGCCAGACTTGGATGGTTAGAGTGGCGCGATTACATACAAAGTCAATGCAAGACGAGAATTGCGGGCGCAGTGCGGCCGCGGCGCGACCTGGTGCGGTACAAACGGGACGAACCTAGGCGAATATATATTCAGGTCCAATTCCTCATGGGGGCCGAGATCCCTGGTCCAATTCCTCATGGGGGCCCTGGCCCCCCGGCCCCCACAGACTCTACGTCACTGACCGGCAACCCAGTTCATGAACAACAATTGATCTTGAAACATGATATGTACGTGCACATATACATGTACAGGTACCAGTAGTGCATTCGTAACACACAATGTATATGATAAGGAAATGACTAAAAATGACAGTCACGTCTTTTTTCTAGTGCGTTTAGCTTTTTTTCATACCATAATTTTGGAAAGATATGATTTATGCAGTTATAGTTTATTAACAGTTTATTTACTGTTTTCTATGATGTATTATATTCTTCAAATTACCAAGTCCCTGTGGTGCAAAACATGATACAATAGCAAATGCAAGGAGAACATTTTACATCTACTTTATAAATATGAGCCAATCACACATTTTGGATCACAAGATAATTTCTTTTGAAAATTGGACTAGCCAACAAAAACTTTGTAAAGCACCTGTCCGACTTTGCATAATAATAAGCTTAATTTAGGACTTCCGTCTGTGCATAGCATACATTCCACGCTTTCATAATTCAGTCACAAGTCAGTAAGGAAGAGATCTCTTATTTCATGCTGTCAATGACATCACATCAGATTGCACTAACGTTGTGTGTGTGTGTGTGTGTGTGTGTGTGTGTGTGTGTGTGTGTGTGTGTGTGTGTGTGTGTGTGTGTGTGTGTGTGTGCGTGCGTGCGTGCGTGCGTGTGTGTGTGTGCGTGCGTGCGTGCGTGTGTGTGTGCACATGCGTGGGTGTGGTCACATGTGTCTCATATTCTGCTTTCTGTGTGTCAGTAGACTACACAGCAAAAGTGATTTAGTGTATGTGGGTGCTCACTCGATGTTGTCTCTAAGCTCTGCTTAAATCTAAAAACCTGTCTCAGCATGTGAAAACTGTTCCTCGATACTGACACAAAAAAACCTATACAAGCCTTCTTTGGACCATGCCTTTTAGTCACCCCTTCAAAGAAACCACAATGGGGATTGAACAAAGCTCAAGTCACACTCCTACAGTATTAGGCTATACCTATACTTAATAATCCTGGGTGGGGGACATTCAGACGCAGTGAATCATGCTAGTAAAATATCATTAACATTCCACACTTTTTTTTTCTCAAACCATCCTATTTATTCAAGGATGGTTATGTTTGCTGAGCCTACATAGCCTGGTTAACCACTCCCCCTTGAAATCACATTTGAGCCAACATGCCTGTACTACTGACTACTGACAGCACCCTGCTGGCTCCATCACATTTGCACAGTTGGGAGCAGCCCATTGCTTTGCTACCATGTGCTTATTATACCCTGGCCTAACATGACGGGTTGCACACCAAAGATCTACAAATGAGTTTATGAGCTTGTAGAACGCCATTATACAATGGAGTATAGCCTACCTACAAGACTACACCCGGTTTTCCTAGAAAACCACAGTCCTGGCCTCTGCATGGCTACTGAGGCAGCAGCTGAACAAGTAATGTGGGATTAACTGCTTTCATGAAGGGAACCTATAGCCCTGTTCAGATATAGTTTTCGATTTAGAAAATGAATGCTTGCCAACCACATTTTCCCCAACCAGCCTGGAGATCTAATATAATGACCTTCTGGGTCACCTGAGCTGCTGTTTCTGCAACACAGGGGTTCACATTAATTTCCAAAGTGCATTCAACACGTTTTCAACAACATTTCAGAAATATTGACTGTAAAAACTATGTGTAATCTATGCAGATATTAGAAAGGAGGGGCTCGTGGGGGGGGGGGGGGGGGGGGGGGTATGGAAGCTCTCCCCCCTATAATCTCTGATACTGGATATCAATCAGCATCATTAATAACTAGCTTTGTACGTACCATTTCTGACGTGTTGTCTACTCACATGTTTTATTAAAACTGTCAAATGGTGATTCAATCAAGATGAATAAAATAGATAAAAAAAAGACATGTTCCTTCACAGGTCACACACAGACATACCTGTAGTACATATACTGTACATACAGTAGTACATACCATGAATGCTTGCCACAGGTAGGACTGCATACCACAGTAGCACGGAACACGTACCGGACGTGTCTCAGGGATGACAAAGGTAGGTGCAGTTTCCAGAAGTCATAACTGTGATTGTGTGAAACTCTGTCTTCTCTCTCTGTGGAGGATTATGCAACTTCACAACTTCACATAGCAAAAAGGTGTAGTCGCATGCAGATATCATAACTTATTGAACTGGGATGTGTGAAAATTTGTTTGATTGATTTATAATTAAAAAATTGTATTAGCATTTTTAAGACCTACATACAAAGACATGACTTATGGTCATGAAGTGTGGGTCATGACCGAAACAATAAGGTCGCGAATACTAGCGGCATACAGGGGAAAGAAATGTCAGCCTCAGATCCCTGGGGGACCCCAATCAACCAAATACAAGTACATTAACAGTATTTCTAAGCAACATGCGCCTATTCCCATGCAAATCATGGGTGACAGATGGTATAATACAATCACTTTAATTCAGCTGATACTCTTTGAGGTAAATTAGCTTATGGCTAACTCTGGCCCATTTACGTGGATGTGAAAACTGACATACAAACTGCCATGCTGAAGGCCAAAACAACTAACTCCTTTTCTTATCTCTCCCTCAAAAAGCCTAATCATTCTGTACTGCTGAATGCTTTTAATGCTAATGCAGGAATAGAAACTTATTCTGTGTTTACGCTTCTTGAAGGTCACCCTGGATAAGAGCGTGAGAGCTCCTGACGCACCATGACTTACTTAAAACAATTTTGTGTCTTTGCACATGAGTGTAGTGTGAGTGTACTGTAAGTGTGTATGTGTGTTTACTACTGAGAAGATTATGTGGATAGAGTTTCAAATACGTAAATGCTTGGAAATACTAAATAATGGCACACCAAGAGGAAGCTGACTACAGTAATGTCAAGATTCAGTGTGTGTGTGTGTGTGTGTGTGTGTGTGTGTGTGTGTGTGTGTGTGCGTGCGTGCGTGCGTGCGTGCGTGCGTGCGTGCGTGCGTGCGTGCGTGCGTGTGTGTGTAGGTGGTTCGGGCATCTGGTCAGGTCCTCGAGGCACGTCCAACTGGAAGTAGACCCCGGGAAAGACCAAGGCACAGTTGGAGGAAATCGACTGGCCTTGGAACGTCTCGGGATCCCCCAGGAGGAAGTCACTAATTTTGCTCTGGAGAGGGAAGTCTGGAACACTCTGGTGGAGCTGTTGCCCCCGCGACACGACTACGGATAAGCGGTTGAAGATGGATGGATGGATGGATGGATGTATACAAAGACAGAAGCAAACAGAAATAAACCACAGATATATTGTACATACCTAGGTTCAAACATACAATAACAGATAATACCGTAACAGATAAGAGTAGGCTATAAATAAATAAATAGCTTGAAGACATGCGTATTTATGCATTTGTTGTTATTTCAATTCCCCTATGTGTATACAGAAATTGCACTCACTGCCACAACATGTGGAGGACCACGATACCCCTCCCAGTTCCACTCCCCGTTGAACAGGTCCCCCGACCAACCTGTAAGGCTTGCCAATGTACCACCAGAAATAAGTGATAGAGGAATCAAACCCCAGCTACACTAGCGATCCGGCATGTTCCCAACGGCCTTTGCTGTGTGTCACTCCCGTTTCCTAGCTGTCTAACACACCTCACTTCACTATCAATAAAGGCATAAAAAGCTCCATGATGGTAGTATCTCAAGACAGACTCAGAGCTCTACATAAAAACTATTGCCAATGGGTTCCCAGATTGCCATGGCGGTGGCATGGAAATGTACCCATGCACCACCTGGATGCCAAACCAGTCATTCTCAAAGGAAATCATGGCAGGATGTACACGTATAGTTGATTTTCTGTAATGTGGGTTTTCGATAGTCATTTACTGCACGTCATGCCTTGCTGTATCTTAGATCACACATAATCACGTAACCAAAGTTATGACTCTGGTGTGCCCATGCAGATGTGTGAGAACGAGATTATCATTGATAATCTATTGTTCACTGTTGAAGTTTTCTGAGAAATGTGACTCTCACATTTACAATTACTCCTTTCACACACATATCACATTTAACTATTAACTCCATTCATAAGTTAACACACACTCCTGTCCTGATGTGAGATCAAACAATATTGTTTTCTCTCTTGCAGAATTTCCTCCTTCCTTTTACACCCTTTCACCTCCTATCCAGCTAGCCTTTTCCACTCCTGTCACTCTCTCTCTCGTTCTTTCTCTTCCTTTCTGTATATGAACTGGTCCATGCTTCCGGCCAACAGTGACTCAGACTGTTGGAATGCTTTCTGAAACAGAGGGACAGAGAAAGGGCTGGAGAAGAGAGGAGAGGGTGTGGAGAGGAGAGCATATGACAGAGGAGAGGGGTGGAGGCATCGCAGGGGGGGCACATTTATGGTATCTCATGAGGATGTTTGAACATGCAGAAGTGATATACTGTGTGTATGTGTATTAGAGTTGAGAGCGTTTGAGAAGTTCTGGAATGGCTTTTTAACCACATAAAACATTGTGTCTCTGCTCTGAGCGTGTCATAATATTGTTGACCATCTTACAATAAATGCACCACGTCTCTGTACGTGTGTACGTCTGTAAGGCCACATGCATAACTCAAGAACTGTTCGCCCCCACCGACTTCCATTTCACACACACGTTCCACACCACCACAGGGAGTGCAGCGCCCGGCCTTGAGTTGGTCGGATCCACGGTTGTCCAGAATCACCACAAATGGCTCTGGTCAGGCTCTGCCAGTGGACCTAATGAGCTTTCAGGCCTATATTCATAGTCTAGTTTTCGGTGAATAGGTGACCACTGTGACCACTTATCGGTTTCTGAACTGCCCACAGCCCTCCTATGAGACACAGACTGAGTAGTCTGTGTCCCACTTCACCACTAAAAGTGATGAAGTGGTCCTTTAAGTCCCTTCATCTGTAGACTTCTCAGCCTCTGCCTCAGCCAATTGATTACCATGGCAACCTAGTATTCCATATACTAGGTTCCCAACTTGCATCGTTCCCAAGTAGGCAGGTGGCCGACGTTCACAGGTCTAGTTCAGTGAAAATAGGCAAGCATTCAGCAAAAAATAGATGATCTACATCTCACGACGAACGTGTATTTTACTATTTTTAACAGATTACTTTAGGCCCACAGGTTAGGGCAGGAATAGAAACTTATTCTGTGTTTACACTTCTTGAAGGTCACCCTGGATAAGAGCATGAGAGCTCCTGACGCACGATCACTTATTTAAAACAATTTTGTGTCTTTGCACATGAGTGTTAGTGTGGGTGTAAGTGTATCTATGTGACTGTGTGTTTACTACTGAGAAGATTATGTGGATAGAGTTTCAAATACGTAAATGCTTGAAAATACTAAATAATGGCTCTAGCACGCCAGGAGGAAGCTGACTACAGTAATTACATGGCAAGATTCAGATTCAGTGTGTGTGTGTGTGTGTGTGTGTGTGTGTGTGTGTGTGTGTCTGTGCGCATGCACGTGTGCGTGCGTGCGGGTATGTGTAAAGTCACAGCTTCCTGTTTCAAGGACAAACAACAACGCTGAGGAAGGCTGCACCTGGCTGAAACGCGTCCGTTGTCTCGTCAGAGAAAACGTGAAAACATTTTTCTTGTGTGCTGGCATTTCCTGGCATTTCCTTCTTTCAAACAAGGTTGTAGGCTTACAATGTCAAAACTAAAAATTACAATAATTTCTTTTGGAAATAAATGTGCATTATATTGATACATTGTGAAGTATATACTGTACTGAATTTTTTTATTGTATGAATTCATTATTCATCTACTTCTGATAGTTTCTGATAGTATGTTGGCTATGTTATCACCCATACCGATATATACATAGGCTACATGTACACACATGTCTGTGACAATGCCTTAATCTCTTATGTAATATCTAGATTGGATCCTTGAATAATGACTCTCAAATCCTCATGTGTGCTTGCATTCCTTCATGCAAACACACACTCACCACCGGCCCCACAACCCCCCCCCCCCCCCACACAAACATACACAGACCCATGATCATAAATCCTATCTATTCTTCATCATTCATCATACCCGCTATTAGCAACCTTCCGAAACCTGAAATGTTACAGCATCCGCATCACGCAGGACTCCCCTGTTGTCATCTTTTCCGGAGTCACCATGTTCATGTAGTGATGAAGAGGCTCATAAATTATGTCATGGTAACCCAAACATAAACATCCGCCTCAAACGGCATCCCCAAAAGCCCTGAGGTCATGTGATGGGGAAAGATATTACAAGGCACTCTTCCCATTGTAAAAAAAGCTTAAAAGGCTAGTTAATCTTTGAATACAGTCAACACACATATTTCGGGCAAACCTTTTGTATTGTTGATTGATTGAATACTTTATAAATCAGAAATGAAAACATGCACATGGTACAGTAAGAGATTAAGGCTAAAAGAACATGGCTTCATTACCCTGAAGATTAATAATCAATCTATAGCTAAAATCAGGATTGTCCCGCAAACCCAATCGGATCAGGTGATCGGAAATTGGGACCGATCACATAATTTTCAAATGATCTGAATCGGATCGGGAGCCAAAAAAACGTGATCGGGACATCCATAGTATGAATATTATATCCATATCATGATATTGGACTGGAAATTGTCTGTGATTTAGGATATTGTACTATTGTGATATGGCACAAGTGTTCTATAAAACATAAATATCGGTATCGGCAGATGCTCAAAATCAAATGATCGGTACATTCCTAGCTATAATAAATCAATATTTAATACATATATTTTTATATTGAGAAGAGTGCCTTCACTGCCATGGCATATGTTTGTTTTTGTATTTATTGAACCCTTTATTGAACCAAACAGCCCTTTCTAACAAATTATGTTTATTAGACTTTTTGTCTGTTGTCTGTAGTGCTTTCATCTCTCTAACAGAGGGGATGGGGGTTAATACTCACATATATGCATGTTTTTTTCTATGCCCCTCTCACATTCATTGATGTGCAATGTTTAGGTTGAGGTAATGCGTTGATAAACCATGAGATAATGTGTGTGTATGAACAAGGATCATGTCTGAACATGATGAATATTAATCATTAAAATAACAAAAGGAGTAACAAATCCCCCAGGGGTAGCTTTAAAGAGTTGTCCAGTTGCAAGATGTACTCTACAACTCATCTGCAGCTGCTGATAATGACTAACCATCTATGCTGATAATGACTAACCATCTATTAGCATATTAGCAAATTTACAGACTAAAGTCTGTACATTTATTGTCATCTTACAGTTATCCTTAAATTGATGTATTATTATTATTATTCTAGCATTATTCTAGCATTATTATTATTCGTCATCAATTTGAGGGAGCAGTTGTTCCTATTTATAAAATGTTATATATATATATATATATATATATATATATATATATCTACTATACAAGTGAAAAGGTGTACCCATACTCATTCTTCATGCTCTATCTCCGACCGAACCACACTTTCACCACACATCTCTATATGCAAAATAAATTCGGCACGCTCCCCGAACTGACATAGCCTATTTTTTAGCCGTTCAAGTGTCTTATTTGCTCGGCAAATATTACTTTTATGAAAATCATGATCGAGCCAGCAGATAAACGGGTGCCACAACACGCCGAGAAACAAGGAATTTAACCACGCTACTTGCATACACTGCAACTCGCTTACAATTCGCAAACCTGGCAACACCCTGCCTCATACGTCACCAGCTCTGTTCTGTCCGTTTTTGATGGGCGAGTGGACATTTAATGCAAATAAATTAATTATAGGTCCAGCAAGCAAATCATGATGGTCTGTTTGTGCTCAATAGGTCACAATAACATTCCGAAATTAGGTGTTGGGCTTTGTATGACATTTTCCCCAGTAGTAGTTGCATAATCTATCTCAGCTTTGGCTTGATAGCACACATGCTAACAGTGGTGAACACAACGTTAGCAGCATTTGATGACAGGTTGCCTTAGCAGCGTACAGTGTGCGCAGACCTAACGTCAGTTGTTTACCACAGAAACACACAATGTAACATTATAAACTCATGTAACCTTGCGTGTCTTGATTGCCCCTTTTTTATTTGACCAAGACAGACCATGCTAACGGTGTTAGCGCGTTAGCATCACACAGCTTATGACAATCCAAACGTTTTTAATGTGAGATGTTCTGGTGAGTTGGTGATCACAGAGGATTTTAATGCAAATAAATTAATTATAGGTCCAGCAAGCAAATCATGGTCTGTTTGTGCTCAATAGGTCACAATAACATTCCGAAATTAGGTGTTGTGCTTTCTATGACATTTTGGCCAGTAGTACTTTCATATCTGTCTCAGCTTTGGCTTGATGATAGCACATGCTAACAGTGGTGAACACAACGTTAGCAGCATTTGATGACAGGTTGCCATAGCAGCGTACAGTGTGCGCAGACCTAACGTCAGTTGTTTACCACAAAAACACACGATGTAACTTTATAAACTCATGTAACCTAACCTTGCGTGTCTTGATTGCCCGTTTTTTAAGACACACCATGCTAACGGTGTTAGCGCGTTAGCATCACACAGCTTATGACAATCCAAACGTTTTTAATGTGAGATGTTCTGGTGAGTTGATGATCACAGAGGATTGTGTATTATATCAACCTGGGATTTTATAATAGGCTATAAATTGCATTTTACATTTATTTTTGTCTCATGAAAAGCGTTAATGACCTGACAATGACAAAACAATTATCTTATTTCAATTGAAGTGAAAAACCATTTATTTTATTTCAATTTAAGTTCGTTAGCATCACACAGCTTACAGGCTCAGTGTTGCATGTAGAATACTTTCAAACATGACAATCCAAACGTTTTTAATGAGAGATGTTCTGGTGAGTTGGTGATCACAGAGGATTGTGTATTCTATCAACCTGGGATTTTATAATAGGCTATACATTGCATTTCACATTTATTTTTGACTCATGAAAAGCGTTAATGACCTGACAATGAAAAACCATTTCTTTTATTTCAATTGAAGTTTGCTTTGGACCAACACAACTACACACACTACAACTCGCTTTTCCAATAACCCATCCGTTACTACAGTGGCGGAACAACATTGGGCCGGGCCGGGGGGTGAGACAGCACGACCGGGCCTCAACGAACCTGACTCCCAACAGCGTCCCCCCCCCCCCCCCCCCCAAACGGGGAAAAAATAATTTATGCTAACAGTTGCTGCTAATTTGAGCAGGCGTACATGAACGAGAGAGGAGTTATATGTGTGAGGAGCTGATCACAGTCACAGATAGAGAGGAAAAGTGTTATATTTTGCCTATTATTTCTGCTATATATTATTGATCGCGTCTGTGTCTGTCTGTGACATTGCGCAGCAGTGCACACACACGAGAGAGAGAGATAGAGAGAGAGAGAGAGACGTAGAGAGAGAGAGGTGCTGCGTGTTAAAAAAAAATAGGCTACTACTCATCTTTGTGTTCTGTTTCAACAATATTGGACAAAGTTTGAGCCACAAACACATTGCTCTCTCTCTCTCTTCTCCTTTTCTATAAATTAAATAGGCCTATTCATGATTCTGCTTATAGAGAAGTAGCCTATGTTAGTTTGTTTTATGGACTTGAGAGCTACTTTCAAATCCCTTTCTCACAATCTACAACACAACGTTATCATTGTCATTGTGCTATAATAATAACTAATAACCCATCCGATGTGGAGTCAACTCCCGCCATTTCCTTCTTCCCATAGTGCGTGGCGAAGTAACTCTGGGATTGAGTGGCCGCGTAGCGGCCACGAAATTCTAGTATAATATATATATATATACACACACACAGTCACACACACACACACACACACACACACACACACACACACACACACGTAATTGTTATTATTATTATTATTATATTTTCATTTTGTACGATGCCAGATGTGTGGGCATCTTGCATTAGGTTACTGGGTCTATACCTATTATTATTATATACTAAATATTTTATAGGCGTCGGGCGACACTAATTAATTGTGGTTATATGAAAAGGCAGAAAACATGAATGGCATTATATATGAAAAGGCAGAAAACATGAATTGCATTTTAGAGATATTTTTATTTCTCATTAAATTAGTAGGCTACAATAAATAATAATACAATAAATAACAAATAATTGAATAAATAAATAAAATATTCTTCATGATTCAACAAACAATTGTGTCAGTTTCAAGTTCGACTATGCTTTGTGAGTTCTAAAAAGTAGTTTGCTTTGCTATTTGCCTGAGGACAAATTTCTACTTCTATTTGTGAGCACACAAACATATACAATTCAAGTGTTTACAGTTTCTTCTTTTCAAGTATTAGGCTAGCAGTAAATATGCATTCGGTTCAGTTCAGTTCAGTTCAGTTCAGTTCAGTTCAGTTCAGTTCAGTTCAGTCCTTCAAGTGTTCTTTCCACACCCAAGGTGAGCTAGTAAACATGTCTTGAGACTCTTGACATGCAGCTCGTTTCCCATGGGACGCCGGGCAGTGGGCACGGAGCGCAGCTCCACTCCGTACTAGTCCAGAGGAGGACACAGTCCATTCCAAAAACTCAGCACGGTTCTTCCGTGGCAATTGCGGATTTTCCAGTCCTTTTATTTAGTTACTATCGCTACCCAGTTTGTGATAGACCAGGAGGGCCACCACGTAGCCGTTTCTGGTGCTCTGCTGATACATGCGGCTCATCTCCGTCTCCAGACCGGGATTGGGGCAGGTGGTGTTGAGCAGAAACTGATCCCATGATGACGAGCGGAGACTGGACAGATCATCACAGTTCGGTGATGGGAGTGAAAGACCCTCGGAAGCGCCAGCAGCATCAGTTAGATGCCGCGCGTGTTCCTCTGCAGACTGGAAGGGGAGAACCTGGTAGTCGCTTGCCGGGCTGTCGCCACTACCCACCGGCGTGTCGATGCAGGGCTCCTCGTTGTAGATCTGCAAGGCCACCACGAGACACAGGACGATCAGCCAGCGCTTGACTGGGCTCCTCTCGACAGGTGGAAGGTGCATGCGGACTTTAGCTGGGTACATCACCCGGCCGGTACAGCGCTTCCTCGGCCGGATAGGAGCGTAGGAGCGCGCGGCGGTCGCCTGAGCTGGTATCCGCTCGAAGGTGAAGATTTCTGGCTCTCTACTCCGCGTAGCCATCATTCTGGGTACAGCGAAGTGTTCTGCCTGGGTTGTCTGAATAGACAGAGTCATGCTGTTTGATCTCGAGTACATTTTTAGCAGTTTTGTTCGAGTTTCTTTCGTCTTTTCCCCTGTAGCCGTGTTGTTCAGTTATATCTGAATGTAGTTGTATGGTGCGAGACCAAGGTTTATATCTAGTTTAAAGGTTTTAGGTACGCCCCTATGCTTGGTTAGCCACTCCCTGACAGTGAGCCAACGCTGCAACGCAACATTGCTCAACGATGAAAAGTACATTAAATTTTGCATTATTTCTAAAGACATGACTTCATCCTCGAGGCCTGCTAGACAGGATGAAGATAGTCTAGTATTTCCCATGACAGATCGAGTCAGCAACATTATGCGAATTAAATAAGCCTACTACAATAGACTATTAAAAAGTATTAAATTATTCCATACATTTTTTATGGATTGACAACATAATCGGAATGTGTTATGATTTTAGGATAGTGATAATACATTACTATAATGCAGAGCAACCCTGAATTTGATTTGGGAACAGATCTGATTCATATCATATGTTAAATTAAATTAAATTATATGAGCTAGTGGTTAGACCGTTTGTGGTTATAGGTATAGCAGCTTTATTGGATAATTAAAATTCCAATATTAAATGTCATTAAATGTAAATGTAACCAGCTTTCCACATGAATTAGGCTTATGCATGCATACATGTAATAATACTTCCTAAAGATGATAAGGAAATTATACTTAAATATGATGATATACTGTATGACTAACAAAAAGTGAGATGAAAGATAATGCAACCATGTTGCGTGCGTGCGTTTGACGTGCGTGCGCTTGTGTGTGTGTGTGTGTGTGTGTGTGTGTGTGTGTGTGTGTGTGTGTGTGTCAGTGTGTGTGTGTGTGTGTGTGTGTGTGTGTATGTGTGTGTGTGTGTGTGTGTGTAAAAGACTGACAGGTGCATAAAACAGAAACGATAAGGAAGAGCGTGCCAGACGCAGCCAGAGGGACCTATAGTGTTGAGCAAGTGAATCAGGAAGTATACTCTTTATTTATACCTGCTTTATAAAGTACTTGGTATCCAAAATATAGTAGTTTACTTGTATATTATATTAGGACTTCTGCTATATGCCTGCAACCTTCCTGGAAAAGGTGATGTACAATACAACCTGTTTAGCCAGCTCCTTGACACAATTCACCCTGTACTACCTCAGGAAGTACAGGGTTTAACATTTCAGTCATTTGATTTCTGTGGAAGTCTTAACAAGTCTTAGCCTGCCAAGAAAACATCCTTTCTGCGATAGCTGTTAGCTAAATATTCTTCTAAAGGTGAGAATAAAAACCTTCAACCAATGCAAGATGCTATTGCTAGCTTACTATAGATTGTTTACACAAAGTGTTATGAATGGTTTGGTCAAGTTATTCTTCTGTAACCTTTATCAAAGGCTAAAATCTAAACATAAGTCTAATTCAGGCCAAGAGTTTCACACTCAAATTGACTCAATTGTTTATCTGGTTCCTATAAAACATGTTGGTACATTATCCCTATACTGGCCTATACCTTGCTTGAGTTAGTGCTTCAGTACTGTGTATAAATGCTACTCCCCCTGAAGCACCAGCACTATCGTCACCCTTACACCTATGAAATTAACACCATTTACTTTTCATTGTTACTTGTATATTAATATTGAACCCCTTTCTACCTTTACATCTACAATCAGATCCATATTACAGTAGGCCTATAATACTCATTGCAACCTAAATCTACTGTATATCATGGCTGGACAAATGCACATCAAATCCTATTCTTGTGATAAAAAGTGCTATGCACGTTTATCTTTGCCCTGCACAAGGTCTATGATTCCCAAGTTTACAAGTTGAGAATATATCATTTACACAAGTTGGAAACCGTAACAAGTGAACAAGCACTGAATTGAGACCATGATATCTTTGCCCAATATTAGATTTTATCCACGGGAATAATAACAAGTGTAAAAAATAATAATAATGAGTGTGACACTTTTATGGCCAAATCAATCAACTCAGTGCACAAGAGCTCCAGCCAAGACAGACCCCCCTCCCACAGACAGAGCCTGCAAGGGATGAATGTCAACATAAACAGTGGAACAAAATTAAAATACAGCTAGAAGGATGGATGTGTCTTTCTGCAAGGAAACACACCATGCAGCACAATCATATCTGATGATAGATAGATGACAGATAGAGGGGAAAGCATATAGGGCGGCCTATATAAAAATATATTTTATCTTTAATCACTATTCATTTATAGTCTAAATTAAACCTTAGTTCTACAAAGCCAGTATGATTATTGGTGAAATAAAGTGCAAGGCATGCCATGTGTAGAATTTCCAGTGCAAATGTAGCCCCCAATAAGGGCATACGCTCACAGTGACTGGTGCTATAGCAGCGTGAGCTGAGCCGTGTGGAGTACACTATATGCACGTGGCAGCATGAGCTGCACTTTGATTGGTCTGCCTTTGTGGGGGTACAGATATAGAGATAATACTGTTAACTGTTCTAGATCAGTGGTTCTCAACCTTTTCTCAACGCCTCACAACTCTTTTGTAATTATGTAATTTACCTCTCCCGCATATACGAAAATAACTGCAGCACATATTTGTCGGGAGTGTGGATGTTCCTTTTCATTTCACACAGTGTTTGGTTAGCCTGTGGCAGCAGGAATGTTATTGGCGTGTTGGTCTGAAACCTGGAGCTGGTTTCCCTTCCGGCTTATAGGTATGATATGTTTGCTCAAGCACACGCCAAGGATGCCCTGGGTATGTGTCACATCTCTAAGATTATACTGTAAAGACACAGACACTAAACCGCCCACATAACCAACACCCAGCACTGGGAACCTTGACAGTGTGTCTGGGTGGTTGGCGGTTGGTAGTACTGTGAAGAGCAGTGGGAGAATCTTGACACAACATTCATCAGAGCAATGCAGGCGGTCTACTGTAGTACTGATTGCCATATATGGGAATCTTTGGGTTTGGCCGCTCTCTGAACCCAACCTGAGTGAACTGAAATTAGTTTAATATTCTAGCGTACCCCCTTCTGACTTTCTATAAATTAGCCAAGTGTTATTCTAGAATGCTATATCTGGATCCAATGCTCTAGTATTCTAGTGTATTATTGATAATCATTATCATTATAATGTCCATTTGACATAATAGATTTGTGTGTATATAGCCCCATATTATTACAATTAGTTTGATTTAGCTTCAGTCATTTCTTTTCTGGAATTAGCCTTTCCATCTCATTATACGTATCCTATTGCAATGACTCAAACATAATATTATTCCATGTCTGACCATTGGCTGACAGTAACTGACCTAACCTCCTGCAGTCTGTTGGGTGTTTGAAGTTATTCATTTGACGGTCAGTGTTGTTCTAGTCATATGGAAAGGGAGCGGGAAGCTTGTTTCCTCTCAGCCAGCCCAGTTCACCCCCAGTATTACAGTATGTGTGCTCAAATGTATGTGTGTGTGTGTGTGTGTGTGTGTGTGTGTGTGTGTGTGTGTGTGTGTGTGTGTGTGTGTGTGTCTGTGCGTCTGTGCGTGTGTGTTTTTGTGTGTGTGTGTGTGTGTGTGTGTCTGTGCTTTTTGTTTACACAGTTTTTCTTGTAATTCTTGTCTATACCCTGAACCACATAGTCGTCTGTAAAAGCTGTCCGGGCTGCCAGCCGTTGCTTTGATTAGTTGTTTGAAGTTTCCAGGATGAAGTGGACACACACACACACACACACACACGCACACGCCATTGGTTGAAATAATCACATGGCTGCCAGGCAGCCGGGTCATTGTGGCGATGATGTGATAATATGTTCATTGTTGTGAGATAATTCTCATCAATGTGCCCTTTGGTTGGTTAAACTGGCTTGTCGCCATGCAAACCAGCCTACGTGCAGAACCAGAACAGACAATGACTGTTGTAGTACACATGCGCTCAGGGGTCAGTACGGTGCCTGTACCCCACTCTTCCTTTACCTACAGTATACCCCACAGGAAGTTTTCTCTCCATTTTATATATGGGAACATTTTCATTAGAATCCTGCCCTGCAGACATGGCTCAACCAGTTGTAAGTGTTGAGTTTTCATGCCACTTCTCTGCCCCCTCCTTTGTGTGTGTCTCATGTACTCTGATTTACTGTGTATATGTACTGTACTTTAGCAGCAACATTACAGTAATATCCTTCATTAAATGTAGCCATACTGGATGTCATTCAGCAGCAATAGTAGCATTGCATTTCAGAAGTCTTGCATATCCTACATTCGAGACTAACACTGCAGCAACAGAGTGGTGAGCAAATAAAATCAGGAACTTCTATGATAATGTTCTATGATTAAATGTTGAGAGTGGGGCACTAGCGGAGAGAAAAGTTTCCTCTGTCCTATTTCATCATCGCTTTCATCACTTTCCTTTCGAACTGTGATTGCTGCAATGTTTCTAAGGGGAGGGTAATCTCACCCAATCCCTGTTATGGCAGAGTTGGGGAGAGGGTGCATGGGTTCATCCTGTGAGCGGACCATAGACTGTAGACATGCTGCTTTTCACAACTAGCCCGATCCAGACCAAAAGTAAACTCAAGCTTTTGGCATGAGTAACTTGGCTGTCATACTGGAACAACCGTCGCTGCCTGGTAGCCTACTACTGTTCAGCAGAGCATGTTTAGTTTTCTCTTCTTTTACAATAATCCCTGGGGGTAATAGAGGAAGTCCAGTTGTCTTTGAACTGGCCTGATGATGGTGCTGGTGGTGAGCACCTATATGTACAGTAGCAGACACAACAACAAGATGCTAAAACTTGAAGAACAAAGAAGATAGCACATTTTCTGTTCTCATTTCCAATTTTGTCCAATCTGTATGTTAATACAATATAACGTATACAATTGGGGTGGTTGTACAGTATTTTGTCTCCCTGCCCTTCTATTGTCAAAAGTCATGTCTCATCTTTCACCTGATGGTCAAGATTCAATTTATCCCCATAGCAAGCAGGCCAGCTCTATTAGCTCAATTGTAAAACTGTCAGCACTAGAAGAGGAAAGTTACATAGTGCTGCTTTAAGAGTTTAAAATGGAAGCCCTTAAGGCTCACTTCAAAGTCTTCAAGCACACTTGTCTTGAAAGTGGCTTGAAATGAGCCTAAGGGTTCTATTTATGTTCCACTCCACAGGACCCTCAAGAACCTATACCAAAAAACAAAGGTTTGGTTCGGAGGTATGTGAATGCACCTTGATGTGAACAGGTTCACCTTGATGTCCTGAGGTGCTGGTCGTGTCTCTGTCCACCTCTTGACCAAACCTCAACTCCACCTGATGAATTGAAAATGGAGGACCCTGATGTAAACAAGTCTTAGTGCTTTTTCTGGTTTTATCCTCGTATAGTTTTTGTATTGATCTGTACTTTCGTTGAAATGTACCCATTCTACATACTGTGAATAAAATGTTCAATCAATCAATCAATCAAACCTTGGCCTTTCAGAACCCGACTAGGCCACTTTGCCAGTTATTGGCTCTGTAACTATAACTGAACTAACACAGTTTAAACCATTTGGAAGCCTCTCTTAGCCTGGAATCCAGACATAATATTGCTCCTTTTATCTTTTGGATTCTTTCCACTTACAAAAGTCAAACAATCAGTCTGGATTCCAGGCATGTGCAGCCAAATACCGTACAATTGGACGGAAACCACCGTTGATTCCAGGTGCGTAGCTACGGGTGGGCCCGGGTGGGCCACCCATCGAATGTTTTTTCTTTTCTTTTAATAAATACATAATAGGTTTCATAAAGTCGGTTCATTTTCACTAATAATGTGCCTAGACTAGTTTTTTGTAGAAGAGGCAAACTTATTGTTTATGCCATTTGCTTTGATATCATACTGTTGATTATCGTGTATTAATCTAGTAAATTAATACTATTACACTAAAAAGGATAAAGATGAAGGCAAAACAGACCTTTTTATAGTACAATAATGTTTCAAGTTTACACATAAAAAACAAATTACACAACACAAACACTTTATTTTAAGAACACACCCAAATCAAATCATATTATGGGGTGCATGTTCAATCAATTATTCCATAAAAGCAAACGGCATAAACAATATTAGTTACAAAGTCTACAAAAAGAAAACGTACAAGTTAGCGTTCTCTTGTATCATACCATACTACTATACATATATGTTACCCATCAGACTATCCAGGCATCCAGCATATCCACCTTGGAGGAGTGTCGGTAGGCCAATTACAGGCAGGTGGGGCGCTACCATGCCTGTGCTCGGAAACAAACGGAATTCACGCGTCTTAGACTATAGGATACGAGTTGTTGTTGTTACGTCCACTTCCTGCCTAAGTCCATGAGACTGCTGCTACAGATCTAGCCATGTGGAGATGTTTACGTTTTGTTTAATCATCTTTCTCGTCCCGGGCCATAGCACGCCGAAAGATCTGATAAACTAAAAATAGACTCTCGAGGAGGAGGTTGCGATGACAATACTGTGGATTATGCTTTTCTAAATCTTCCGAAGTTCCGACACCTCAGCAACAAGGTATTTGGAATGGAAGCTTGTTTTGTGATTTCCACTTAGTTTCAAACAAAAGGATATTTATTTCTGTAGCTTTTGAATGAAGACATGTGACTGTGTGTGACAGTATTTGAAGCGTTTCAGTGAGTCTGTCTGTCTTGTTAACTAAAGGTAAAAATAATAACTGCCTGGCTGTCACTCTGGGGGCAATAACTGAAATATGGCAAATAAATAACAGATTTTATTTGCGTGGCCACCACACGTCCGCGCGAGGCCCATCTAGAATCGCATGCTGCGCCATTGGTTGAGTCAATACATTTCTTTCACACATTTCATGAAAGGTCACACAAAGAAATAATGGTATACTGACGAAAAATGGAAACTTGTAAGAGTTATTGGCGTCAAATAGGATGCAAAAGACTCATTGTTATAGGACAAACCTTAAAGCTGACAACAGCTAGCCTGTTCTTAGCATGCCTGTTCATGTATTCTGTCTATAACCTATAATGAACTTGGTTGAGACATGTCATTGGACCATTTAAGCTGGAATGTTTCCAAAAGGAAAGGGAGTTACACACAAGAACATCAAAGAGAGCATTCAACCTTAACCTGTTGATTGACAGCTGTGACTTCCAACTCTGTGTGTAGCCTGGGATGATTAGTCAAACTGATGTTTCAACAAGTGTCTTACTCACTTAAGCAGGTAAAACACACCACCCTATATGACCAATGACTGCAGCTTTGTGATTTGACTTTAAAACACAGAATCAGATCTAAATCGTTTGTATCGCCAGCAGGGGGGCAGTCAGACAGATATTTTGTGAAGCTACTAAGGAAATCGGGAATTCCTGAAAGTTCATATAATGGCCTGTTGTGGCGCTGTCATTGGGCCCAAAAAAACCCATAGCCCCATATAAGTCCATGTATTTGGGCCCAACTTCACCTAGACTGTATTACCTTAATAAACATGGTCATGAATACTTTCTGCTTCCAGTCACTATAAAGTCTCATTTCTAATGTCATAATATTCTTTTTGGAAAATTATGGTCCCATTTATAAAATAAAATACCATAAAGTCGCGTATGTTTTGAGGGGCGTGGCTACCGTTACAGTCTATGATCGGGATTCCCCACCCACTCGAGTCAAAATAAAAACCAACAGAGAAGAAGCCTCGTTGTCTGGGCCAGCCAATGGCCAGCTGGGCCAAAACGGATCTAGAAAGATGGCGATGTACAATTCAAGGACTGACAGGCTTCATTTTACGTTCATGTTAGACCCGCGGAACGCTTTGTCCATATTTTTTACAGTCTATGATCGCCAGATATGTTTGCCAGTGGCGTGCACAGATAGACACTAGGGGGTGCACTACCTGCCCTTTCCCTCTGGACAGCAATGTACCCTTTTGAAAAAACAAACAAACAGTGTACAGTATGTGGACCATGGTGACATTGATCAATTCTTGATTTAAAAAAAAGCTTCTAATATATTATTTATACACCAAAATCTATAAATCTCACACTATTAAGGAAACTGGCTGGTTCCACGCGCTACACAAGGTGCCCTTTTTTCACTTGAGCACCTGCCCCTCTAAATGTCTGTGGCTGTGCACGCTACTGATGTTTGCACAATCAAGGAAGAATTGTCTCGAGGAAGCTGGTGCATTACAGCAAAACAATGCAACTGTTTGAAGTATGAGAGGCTCACATATATAGCTCATTTGGTATAGGCTGAGTCTCCATGTACTGATTTCAAGACACCTATTACTTCTCTAATTGACACTTTCTTTTTTGTGTTCATGCACAGACGAAGCAACAGACAAGTCAACAGAAGCTCAGTAATAGTCTGTACCTGCAGCCAGGGATGGATGACATCATTTTGCAACATAGTAATTTTGTTTTGTAGCTTTTAAGCCATTAAAACCGAGAAAGCACTTCGTGCCGCGTTATGAGCTTGTATTGTATGAGCTGCTATTTTTTTCCAACTCAAATCTTTGCTTCTCCCTGGAACGAAATATTTTGAGATGGGGGTCCGTCGCCAAATTTGACATGAAAAGGTTTGAGAACCACTGACATAGAAACATGTTTTTCAGAAAACAGAACATTTGTATAATCTGTTTTAGGTCCAAACCACACCAGTTGCAACAAAACAGTTTTAAGGTCAACCACACCAATGCAACTCCTTGCAACTGCCATTGGGGATAATGGTTGCAAGTATAGTGGTGTGGCGAATCATGGGTGCGGTTTGGGCTTTAATGGGTTAACATGATGTCATGTTTTCGACTCACCTGCCTCATTACCTCCCCCCTCTCTCTCCCTGTGCCATCTCTCTCTGTAGAACTGATACTGTATTATAAGGATGTGCATGTCGCTCTATAGTGAGATCATGCGGGGTGTCTGGTGGTCTGACTGGTCTTATATGGTAACAGGTACAGAAACACATCAACACATACATACCAGAGCATGATGATCGAGTGATGAGAGAGATCAGTTTGATACTGTTCAGATGGAGGGGATTTGCATTGTTACTATTGGTATCCTATTCTTAGACCTTTCTGGTGATCCTGTAGAACTTGGTGCTGGTGTTTCAAACAATATCAGTTCTGCCTTCAGATTATGTGTACATTTGTGTGTGACTTTGGACACAACGTTGAAAACAACACTCAGACATAATTCTTTAAAGAAAAGTAACAATCTGTTATTTTGTTGACAAAATATTGCCACATTAACCATGCAAGGATGGAAGGAGGAAGATTAAAGTAAAACTGATCTTGTCATTATGATTGAGAGTTAGGTGTGTGACTGAATGTCGTCAGTGTGGTGGTCAGATAAGAAAATGGCATGGAGAAAGGAAGATGACAAATGTATGACTCTTTGAACTCTGTGAATTTAACAGGAAGTCTGACAGTTGGTTTTGACTCATAGGTGTGTATAAATTATGTGACCACAGATGATGTAGTGTGCATGTGTACACGTGTGTGTGTGTGTGTGTGTGTGTGTGTGTGTGTGTGTGTAAATGTGGGTGCTTTTAATGTGTACAGGTCCAGATGTGAGACACATTACAATGACACAATGTCACAATGCGGAAAGGAAAAGGATGAAAGTCCATAATCACCTCACCTGCTACACAGTGTACAGTGATGGAGTGTTGTGTTGAGAGTGTGTTCTCTGTGGTTCCTTCCCATAGTCTTTAACAGAGGCACTGATACAGCAGCATTCCTGTCAGCCTTGCTGACACCTGCAGGGTAATTGGCACACCCATGTGTGTTTCAATGAAAAAATCAAGTTTAATGTAATAGAGGGTATGCGCATGCTTAAAGTGAATGGCACATCGAGTGGCAAATCGAGTGGCAAAGCAACATGCAAAGTGAGTTTAACATTGTTTAACGTTGTTTAATGCAATCAGATTGCTTTTCTGTTTGAATGTATGGGCTGTCAAGGCCAGAAAATAGTTTTTTGCCACTCAGTAGGCATTCCTGCACAACTTCCGGGTTTGATGATGATGTCACGCTATTGAATACTTTATTAGACCGAAATGTAAACAGCAACAGAGTACAGTCAAACACTGGTCTAAAAGGATAGCACCAACGAAAGTCCCCGCAGTCTTGTTTCCTATTCGGGTCGGTATCAGTACTATGCTCAGTGTTAATTGAACTCAATATGACAAAATATCAAAACAAGAAACATTGTTCACTATGTAGCAGGGCTATATTATGAAATGACTACACCGCCCTCACAAATAGGAGTGAGGGATCCTACAAAGACTTTAACCATCCATATTCTGAACAATGTAACTGAACAAGGTAAGGTTCCCCAATTTAGTACGCGGTTCAGAATGAACAGAACCAGCGGCTCGTGTAAAAAAAGGTGTACATGTAGAAAAATGTATTCAAGTTAAAAATAAATACAGAAGGAAAGAGGGGTTATTATAACTGGGAAATCATGATCCTAAAAGTGGGACTGAGCCCAAGGGAAGGTGATATAGGGTGAAGGCTTCAGGGCCTGGGTCCTCCGAACTAAACATACACAGCAAATAAACCAATCAAAACAATACAAATACTCAAAACTATAGTATTCACAGCAAACAAAAATCCAAACCATGCACTATTAATTAATGGCCCTGTATACACAGGTCCTCAACACCAGTCTGTAAGTACAGAGGATAAATTAGGTTAACAGTTGACTAACATTGTCCCCCTGTCAAAAACACTCTTAAAACCCATTCCCCTACCTTTACTGACTCCTGCAGTGTCCCAGCTCTCCCCTTACAAAACATCACATCACCACACCACCGGCCGAACTCTAAACAGAATATAAAATGTCACAAAAATATATCCCCATATAATAAAATTAATTATCAAAGTATCAATCTTTGTTTGCGTTTGTCTTGGTTGTACACATCTTGCCTCCAGGTCCCCAACAAACACTCACATCTGGCTTACGGCCAAAATGAGGTCTCAAACCTACCCCTTTTATGCACTACCCTACCCTTAAAAGCGCAGTGCTACAATTAGAAAAATCACACCTGTGTGAACTGAGCGGTGCAACTATACATCCAGAACCCCAGGAAAGCGCCCATGGTACTTGCCCGGTTCCGGCGAGCCGCCCCAGGTCCGAAACGGTCAAGGAATAACAGAGTTACCATGTGGGGGTCCCTGGGGGTCCCCGGAACATCCAGAGCCCCAGGAACGGCCCAGGGCTGGTACTGTAGTGTACTCTATGCCACTTTACTCTGCGCTGTACTCTACTGGCCACTTTAGGTGTTGCAGCTGTCCGTGCTCAGACATACATACATATACACTCACACATTGCTGCGTAATGGAGTGGTTAGGCACCACTCATGGCCATCTCCATTCACAGTGGAGAAACGTATGCACAGTGCACACACGTATGCACACCCACACTTTCACTAGAGTTGAAGTGCCAGACATGTGCTCACACACAGTAGTGGTGGTCATCTAATGTTTTCTCTTTCAGTGTGGGCTGAATGAGGGACTACCTTTCCTTTCATACAGTCTGTCTATGTCTGAGTCAGCACAGCAACTTTTACCCCACCTTACACTATAAACACACACACACACACACACACACACACACACACTAAGACTCATGCATAACGCTATTTCCCAGACTGGTGGAGGAAATGTCTGTGCATATTGGCTGATGACGACAGCAGGGGTTTCGGGTTTCAGAGGTGGCAGTCGGCCAAATCCAAAACAGCTGGATCCTCTGTCTGACTACAATGAGAGAGAGACGAATGAGAAAGAGGGACGGGAAGAGAGGAAAAAATAGAAAGGGGGCCAGGAAGAGAGAGTGGGAGAGAGCCAGGTCATTGAATTTGGTTTCATGCTGGCTTTTTCACTGTAAGACACACACATACTGTAAATTGCGTGCTTTATTGAATGGCTTTTTAAACCTCAAAGGAACATCAAGAATAAAAATGCTGACATCGATTTAACAAAGATATCTGTTACACCCAAACTGTACAAAAAAGTAATTATGAAACCGCAGGTAGTAAAAAGTGGTGCTGGCCCCACATGCCAGTTGTCACTTCTCGTTCCAATACTGACTAGTAGAATGTTTCTTGCATGTCAGATTCAAATGTTGGAATACCAATCCATTATATCCATGAGTTGTTCCAACACATACAGTACAAACTGAAGTCATCTATAAGCATCTCTAAGCATCATCATCCAGTGGTAAGTGTCAAAGTGGACCGGCAATATCTGCACTATTCATGCAAGTTGTCCACCATGTCATAGTGCATTGTCCTACACATCCAAATAAACCTCAAGATGAGTTTGAGTTTGAGTTTGAATCTTTATTTCGGTCATTTTTACAAAATAGGTTGAAGCAATTTACATTGCTCAATTTACATTACTTAGTCAACGCAGTGACTAGTTAACCGAAAAGGTATGGGCTGAAGCATAAAGCTTATTTTGCCCACCTTTTTATATAATACAAATAATAATAATAATAATAGTCTGTGATCATTAATCACATTAGCATAATTTATGAAAAACACAAATGAAAAAAAAAGAGTAATATCATAGAAATATTACTAAAACAGAATAGGAAAAATAAATATAACAAAAGTAAACAAGATGTTGATTTACATTTGTCCTTATTATAACATACTATAATATAATATATAATAATATAAATATGAATATAAATATAGATAAACATAAATATAACCATAAATAGATTTCTACATATAACCATAATTATCTAAATGTCTATACATAAATGTTTTTATTTTATTTTTTATTTTTTAAGATGCTAAACCTCAGCATTCAAGACAATATGAATAACATCTGCTCAGGCAGCACCTACAACAAGATGGCATCCCCTTTTGCTTTGCGTCATACATATCTGTCATTGTCACAGTCTTTGTGGCCACTATTTAATATTTGATTCTTATACATAGGTCAGTTCAGTTGGAGAGACCTGGCATGGATGAATTGATGGAATGGATGGCATGAACAGCCCATTGTCATTGAGATGGACCTGAATTAGGCCACCACACACTCCATCTGGGACCCTGATGCCCCTGACACCGTCTGCACCCTCCACTGTTCCTCCACAGTCCCAACCTTGCTCCTTGCTGCTGCAACTGGGATCCCACCCCGCCCCTCTTGGGGTTGAGGCGCTGCTGCATCTGGACTGTAGATTTGGAGCTCCTGGGATACTGGAGAAGAGAAGAGAATGTGTGTTAGTTTTCAGATGCTTCAGAAAATAAGATAGAAGAAGAGCATATGCTTTGGTGAAATTGTAGCTATAGTGCAGAATCTGGAAACTTATGGCATGTTTGATGTGTTTCTAGTTTCTAGGTATTGCTGCACAAATGTTATTAAAAGCCTGGAAAAATGATATTGTTATAGGATAGACACAAGGATAGAGATGATGAAGAATAACACATACAGACCTGGGCAGGTCTCCTCAGTGTAAATCTGGAGGAAGAGGAGTACCAAGAGGAGTCGCAGCCAGCGCCTTGCTGGGTCTGGGGCCTCCCTCTGTGGCGGGGGCCGCCTGCTCAGGGAGGGGGGATACAGCACCCTAAGGGGCCTCCGTCCACGAGGCCGGAGGGGTGGGACAGGACGGAGGGGTTCGGCATTGAGGGGGGAAGAGGTGTCGGGAAGGGGAGCACCACTCCTGTCCAAGGGCCCCACAGCGACAGGGAGCACTCTCCAATAGGAGGCGGACGCGGAAGAGGAGGAGGAATTCATGGAGCCAGGAATGTCCTGTCTTGCCATAATTAGCCTATTGATCTTAGTTTTTATTGGAGACAGGATTCTTTGTGTCCAGCAGTCAGTCTGTTTCTTCCTCTTGTATCACAGTATTCTTCCTCTCACAGCCAGCTGTTGGCCTTCTTGCCGGAATGGTGGTGGTTGACAGTTACCTTCTTGAATTTCTAGGTAGAGCTATCTGATCAAGCGCACTTGGTTGGTCTGTCACGTCGTTATCTTCCTGATCTCACGAATGCAGATCCGCTTGATTTTCTGCTGGTAGTAACTTTTTCCTGCTTAGCCCGTCAGTCTTTATTCAGGTGCCAACTTCTCCACGATGCTATCACTCCCCCTACAGTACAGTACGTATGCACTGATACAGTACCTCTCTAGCTTGCTCTATCGCCAACAGAATCTCTACATTGCATAGTATCTGATTCGATTCCTGGTCCTCTCTATTCCATGTCTTCTTCCATGGAAAGGCTCTTTAAATAGTTCCAAAGAAGGTGTGGACAGCTTGCCTGTGGCCAGGTAATCTCCACCCATCATGGAATTGTTGTGGTTGTGGGTAAAATTATTTTTAGACACACGCAAACAGCCCTTTTAAACCCATTTCAGGGGGTGCTCCTCCTCACCCTCTCTACTCCTTCCCCTTTCTCCCTTTCTCTACTGTCTCCACTCTGCATTCCTCTAGTGAGCTCCTTGGTACAGTTCCATCAGAGGCTGTGACCATTTAGATTTTAGGGTCTTTGTTGAAATGTAGAATTGTGTTCCAGCAGCAGGCAAATAACCTCCAATCAACCCCAAACAAATTGTGATAGGATTACATGATAGGATTAAATACATGCAGGAGTTTGCATCAATCAATCAATCAATCAATCAATGATTCTCATAAGTTTTACACCCATTATTTTTTGAGGAACACTAGCCCTACTATGCAGCCCTCCTATGCATGTGTGTTTGTAGCACGGAATGTGATGATTCCATTGGCTGAGCATGGAATCTGATGTATGATGATAACTTCACTTCACACAAGTGTGATTTTTAATTTATTATTCTTTTAAGAGATTAAACATCACTATATGTCTGTATGTGTATTGTTCATCCCACATTTCCTTCACAAACAATAAACCAGTCAGGTTAGATAAAGATGTCCGTTAAAGATCTAGTTAAAGATTAATATTATGGCTCTGATAAAAAAGAAATCACACTCATGTGAAGTAAGGGGGCGCTCTTATCATCCTACTTCATCATACATTAGCCAATCAAATTATCACATTCCGTGCTACAAACACATTCCGTGCTAAAACACACATACTTACACACTGAAAGAACTTTATATTACTTTTTAATGAAGTGTTTACTGTAGCAACCCATAATTGCTCCAATGATCAAAAGTGGAAGACTGATTGTCCTGCACAGTTCCCAGAGGAATGAATGCACCTGTATGGATCTGAAGGTGAAAGTGTCAACAGAAAGAGCAGCACTGTCACCTCTTTAACTAAAACTGAGATGTTTGTTGACAGAAAAAGCACATTGTGTTGAATCAAGTCGCCTCAGGCCTACGGCAGCCTGTCTAACCCTGGTTTGATTATGAAATTAAAAGGTCATGAACCTCTCTCTCCCCCTTTCCCTCTGTGTGACCCCATAGTTCTTTTCATCTCCTCTACTCTCATCCCCATTCTTCTCCACTTCTCTTTTCTCCACACAAACCCTCTGTATATGGATACATATGGCAGTGTGTTTGCACTCATGTCTATGTAAAAACTTTACATAGACATACATAGAAATTATTACAATATTATTTGTTGCATTTGTTGCTAAAATGATCTCCTGTGTCTTGTGTCTTTGCGTGTAGTGTGGAGTGTTGCATTCTGTGTCCCAGCCCAGAGCTGTCTCCTCGGGCTGCGACCACAAAAGAAATACAGAGAAACTTCTGGAATGTCTCAGAATCCCTTTGATCCTCTGTTTGCCCTCGCTTACAGCACGCAACACACACACTGCATGCAACATACTGTAAGTGAACACACAAAGTGCAGACGGTAAAGAACCTAGGCAGCAAAGAAACAGAGACAACAGGCTCCTCTGTCAGACGCTGAACTCACCACCCAACACGCAACTCAAGGCACAGCACGCAATATAATAACCCTCTGGGTCTCAGTGCACTCATTTGAACTTTTGCTCTCACGTTTGGAGCACCATTTGGTTTCATGATGGCTTTTCATAGCATTTTGCAAATGTTTCATGACTCGTTATATGTTGAGAAAGTGTGAGGATTATATCACTGCTGTCCTGTCCTGAACTCTTGCCTTCAGACTCAACTTTATAGTTGTATTTGCACTTTGTTATTTAACCTTACAGTGTTTGTGTTTGTTTTGACTGCTTCTATGCATGTTTTTATTCTGCTTACAACACAACTATACACAGCAAAACCTTCAGTGTTAATTTAACTCTGAGAGTGTACAAATGTACCGGTAACGGCTTTCCACACATTGTTTACCAGAATATGCAGAACACCTACTAAAAGAAATAGACTGTGATGGACAAATCCCTCTTCACACAGTGTTGACACTATTTTCAATTAGCAGGGTGCAAGAAATAGTCTCGGCCAAGCCTTCAGCCTGGCACTCCTTCGGCCTGGCGGAGACAATGAAGCAGAAGAAAGGGAGAAGGCCAGGGCCAAGAATAAGGTGAATATGTAATACTAGAATTTCATGCCCGCTTCGCGAGCACTCATTCCAGATTACGTTGCCGCGCACTATGGGAAGAAGGAAATTGCCTGCAGGCTATTCCTGTGTGTGCGTGCAGCCGTGTGTATGTGTACTGGGCAGTTGGCCGTCAGGCGAAAAGAGGCAAAGCGATATGTGTAATGTTAATATTTCGCCACGAACCAAGTAGTGACAAAGAACAATGTTGATGTAAGTAAGGGAATCGCTGTGTCAGTGATATTTTAAATACAGACATTTAGAAGGAATAAGCTAAATCCAATTCCTCCCCTTCCTTGTTTGTGTCTTCTCCTGCGAGAGCGGAGAGACGGAGAGAACGCTGCAGATTCTGAATTTCTGAGAGCTAGTGACGTGTGAGCCAGGGGCGGGCCTGGTGTGAGAGCTGGTGACTCTGATTGGCTTGCCACATCTTTTCCGCACATCTTTTTCCGAACATGTTTTAATTGGCTGGGCCGCACATCTTTTGGCCACGTGACCAACTTTACAATTGTTAAAATAGATGTCTGTAGTATAGGGTTAAATTGATTGATTGATTGATTGATTGATTAATTAATTAATTAAGATCACCTTCCCCAGACACAGATATTCTCGATACTCACAGAATATATACAGACAAAAAACCGGACTAGACTGGAGTTCTCTATTGAATTAATGTCATAGTGAATTCATTGCAAATGCATCAATGCACAAGCATGTGATCATATGAGAATGTTGATTTGAGAGACAATGTCCCTTCCTTCCAATCCCAGTTTTGTGGTTAGTACAATTATCTTATGACCCGTCTCCTGTCAGCACACTGCTGATATAGCAGGGCGCATGCTTTTAGGTCCAGCCAAGTCTTGCTTGAAATTCATGAAAAGCAACCTCTCTGACCAATTTAGGATTGTTGGGCCCATCAGTTGCCTGGATGTACAAGACAACAACAACAATAAAAGCTGTTTCACTGAAATTATAGCTGGCTTCCAATGTTTGAATACATCAAGCAGTTGGAATAGATGATAGACCCATGCTGAACATGCTTATTTCAGTGAGTCTGTACAGTAAGAAAAAAGCTTTTCTTAAGCTTATATAACAAACAAAAACGGGTTTGCGACTGTGAACTTCAGTACAGGCACCCCCCCTGTCTCTTTTACACTCACAGTTCAGTTCACACAGTTCCTCACACTATTCCTGACTCCTTTCACTGATTCTTTCTGTGATTCATTAAGGGTGTGGTATTAATCTCACGGCCTTTCACTGCTCAATGGGAAGGGTTGTGTGTGTGTGTGTGTGTGTGTGTGTGTGTGTGTGTGTGTGTGTGTGTGTGTGTGTGTGTGCACGTTTTCCAGGCAGCATGGCGTGACTAGAGCTCCCTACATAGATGACTGTCAGATTTGAGCTGTTTAACTGACTGGGGTAAAACACAGTAATTAGCTCATTAAGATAGTGTTGGCAGGGCAGCCATAGGGGTAATACCTCCCCCTGTCTGTTCATAGACCTACAGTATAGGTTGCATGACTAGGATAGTGTGTTTGTTTGTGTGTTATACTTACGTGGGTGTATATGTTAGCGTTATGGTATGAATCATTTTTGTGATATTTGCAAACAAGTGAGATGCACAGCTGAAGAATTACTGATAGTAAATAAGATTCTGGATAAGGTGAAAATGAGTATAACAGTATAGCGATGCACAGATATGGAAATGATGGGCTGATATCAGTGCACCTGCATCCCTATTATCTGACCATTTTGTTACCAATATAAGCCCTCTGTCCTAACTGTCCATACCCTAGTTTTGGTGCAATACAATAGTCCCCCTGGTCTTCTCATAATACCAGTCCCTAAAAAAGCCAATACAAGCACAATGAATGATTTTAGACCAGTGGCACTGACTTCAGTGGTAATGAACAGCTTGGAAAAGCTGGTTTACAGTGGATGCTGCAGTGGCACTGGAACTTCATTCTACACTGGAACACCTGGACAAATTGACATACTGTATGTACAGCTTTCAATACAATACGGCATATGAAGCAAACTGTGAAACTAGCAAACCTCGTATAGAGTAAACTCTACTCCCTGTGCACGCATGATTGTGTTTCCACCCAGATGAATAACATCATAATAAAGTATGGCAATGGCACGACCATCCTGGGCCTTATTAAGGGAGGAAACAGCCAGGTAAGTGTACAGAGAACGGGGTGCATACATTGGTTAGATATACTAACAGTCCGACAGGCATTAGTCCGTTAGTCCGACAACACTGTCGCTCCCGACATGCGTGGCTGGTTACAACTAACCCGTGGCCTGTTACAACTCACCCGTGGCTCCCGACATGTGTGGCAGCCTTAAAACTAACCTGTGGCAGGTTTAAACTAACCCGTGGGTCCCGTCATATGTGGCAGGTTAAAACTAACCTGTGGCTTCCTGTGAGGTTACATTTAGGGTTTGGGTTTTGGGTAGGGTGTCGGACTAATAAGGTCTGTCCAAACACAAGCACCCCACAAGCACCCTACTAGGTTTTGCGTGTGTTAGTGTGTTAGACAGTGAGTAAGTAACATAATAAACTCATGCAGTGAGTACTAGTCCTATTACTCTGTGGGAGAGCACTAAAGTTTTCCCTATAAGGATGTGGGACAGAAAATGGCTCATTTTCTATTTGTTTAGGGGGAGAGGAAAGAAGGAAAAGATGGAGTGAGACAACACAGTCCATACATGTGCAGGCATACATGCGTGTGTGCGTGTGCATGCAGGTCATTTTAGGTGTGCATACTGCAAAATCTGCAAAAGCAATGCTTAGTAGAGTGAGTGTACTACAATCATGGTGTAGATCCTCCTTCTGATATAGACATATCTTCTAGGTCTACTCTAGGCTAGGAGTTGTCCTTTCTGTTCTCAACCACACAACCGGTCTCGACCTGCCGGAGTCTAAAACTCTGTCTGCCACGTATATAGAGGTGCATCTGTGTGTGTGAAACAGTGCATGGCATGTTTGCTTTCTTTTATATAATTCTTTATTGTGGAAAGTTCCCTGGTTCAATCCCTGGCTTCTCATGGCTTCGCGTCAGGGTGTCCTTGAGTAAGACATTGAACCCCTAACTGTTCCCCATGTGTTTCTGTCAGTAGTAATATCTCCATATGCAAGTCTGAAGAGACTTCTTTCTCTTTCCCTCTTTATCCTATCAGTAAGTTATGCAGTAAAACTGTAAATCTTCGGGCATAACATACACATTTATTATTTGAAAAGGTAAACATCAATGATTGGTGGTTCAGTCAATTAAAGTCAAGTCAGGTTTAACCACTTAATTGCATATAGCACTTACACTATTATTGTCTCAACTTTTACTGGCACTCATTTACCAAAGGAAAAAAACAACACCCTATGTCCTTAACTGTAAATCGAACAAGGAGAAAACTCCCCCCCCCCCCCCCCCCCCCCCCAAAAAAAAACAACCTTTGACTGGAAAAGAAAAGGAAGTAGCAGCAGGAAGGAGCCTCACAATAGAGGGAAGCCCCAATGGCCCAAGCCAGACAGCCGTGTAATACTATATATGTAGTAGGTGCTGAGAGGGCAATATCCAAATTGCTAAACAAGAAAAAGAATACAACTATTGTTATGGAGACTTGTCCTACCTTAATTTTCAAGTCGCCGGCTCAGAGACGGTGTAGTAGTTCAGACGCACATTCAAGGGTCCATTATTGTTTGCACACAGCGTTGTTTATAAAACAACGACGATCAGCTTCGCTGTGTGTATGTGTGTGTGTGTGTGTAAATAAATCAGTGTAAATGTAAGAGTTCAATATAACGTAAACAAAACTATTCTCTTCTTATTTCTTCTTTCTATTGTGTTGTGGACTTGTTTATAATTATGTGGTCAAAAAACTGTTTGCTGCCGTCCTCACTCACGCGTGTGCGTGTCCAAACATTTCCCCCACTGTCACACCCTCTCTCTCTTCCTTATCAAGAGGTTCCATCCTGCTGTGTGAGCTGTGGGCCTGTGCTGTGGCAACTATTTCATAGCCCAAACAGCGGGGGGCAGCAACGAGTGTCCAAGCAAATCAATAAATAAGATAGAAATAACTAAATTGGCTCTAACATACCGGCCCCTAATTGTTAGCCGTCTAGGAGATCAATTACTTAAAAAACAAAAGAATGAGCCAATGAATCAAAACAAAATTAAATACCTCCTCCTCCACCAACGGAGTTCCTTTCCCTGTGTGTAAAACAATTTATGAGATACTTCTGAGTACATGTATTTTCCAGAGAACATAGGAATCAAAATGTTTTATTAAGATTGGATATCACTCAATGACAAGCCGCTAGGTTTACCACTTTTACTTGCCGCAATCCAGAAGTTATTTAAATAAAGCAAATAAAGTGATATTTAAAAACCAATCTGTTTGGTAGAGTATATGGTAATATCCTAATACACTAGTTCTCTCTGCACTGGTTGGGGAGAGAGAGACTGGTGTCTCCCTATATACTCTTAGACTGGTGTTTGGTAGGACTGGTTCACATGGACACTAATATGGACAATAAACATTTGTGATTTCAATGTGTCATCCTTGATAATTTAATTAAGATTCATTGTACTGTATGAGGGATAATAATGCAAAAATGCACAGTGTTGATGGATAGACAGCAACGATTCAATGTAATGTATTGTAGCACAATAAATCAGTCATTAACATCTCATTTGCAGTGTTTTGCTAATCTCTTGACACTGTTTCCACTCAGCAGTGGTGATAAGAATTACTCAGTCAGTGTGTTATGGCACCAAAATCTTTTTATGTATTTGCCAAAGCAAAGGTAGCAATAGCCTACATCCAGTGATGTAATGTGTGTAGAATGCTAATGTTATCCGGTGTGAGTGCATGAGTGTGTGCGTTTGTCTGTGGTGTGTATTGTAGTAGGCTAATTATTGACTGTGTGGGCAGACACTCCTTAACAACGGAAGTAGCATTGAAACAGGTTTGTTTCTTTTGCGAACTTGTGGCTTTATTGAGTCTATATTTGAACGGGCTGTGTGAGACGTTATTCTCCATCTCTTCATGTCTCATATAAACCTTAAAAATCATCTTGAAAAACTACAAATCAATAATGACAAATCATGAATTATATCATATTTCCTGTGCATGCTAACAGCTGACCAAGGACCTCAATTATGTTATAACTTATTTTCCATATTTGTTAACATTTTGCTCCTTTTTGTTTGTTTCTTTGTTTCTTTTATAATCACAGAGCAATCAACCCTCCAAGCTATTGTAATGGAATATGCATCCCACCAGGCCAAATACAACACTAATGTCCCTTTGGCTTACCGGAACTACACACACACACGCCATCAAGTATGAGGCGAGAGAAGAACATTGACATTGTCTGCGTGGGCACGTAGGCTGATAGAATGAACATTTCTAAAAAAAATCAACATTTTGTTATGGTCACGTAGCTCTGGTCCATAGCCTTATTAATGATGCGAAGCCTGCGGAGCTACTTCAGGCAGGCAACTTGTGAGCGCGCCTACCTGATCAGGTGACTAGTCTCAACTCTCATGCACTTTACCTCTGCCTACGGTACATGTTCTTTCCTGGCTTCTCTCCGGCGCTGTGTGGTCATGCACTGTTGCTGCTGTCTCCTTGCCTCGCTCACTGCTAACCTGCTGCTCATGTAGTTTTTGCAAATCCCACCACCTCCCCAGCATCCACCTGTATACAGGCTCTGTTTCTAGATCCCCTACAGGGAATGAATAGGGACAGAGCCCTGATGCCAATCTATGCTCAATTATGCTCAATAAATATATATTCTAAATTCACTCTAACTATAAGAGTTATCTGACTGAACTGCTCTTGTTGCATTAGAGCAGGGATTTTCAACTGCTTATGAACCAGGGACCACCACGCTGACTAAGAATCAACCTGGGGACCACCACCCTGACTAAGAATCAACCTGGGGACCACCACCCTGACTAAGAATCAACCTGAGGACCACCAACCTGACTAAGAATCAACCTGAGGACCACCACCCTGACTAAGAATCAACATGAGGACCACCACCCTGACTAAGAATCAACCTGGGGACCACCACCCTGACTAAGAATCAACATGGGGACCACCACCCTGACTAAGAATCAACCTGGGGACCACCACCCTGACTAAGAATCAACATGAGGACCACCACCCTGACTAAGAATCAACCTGAGGACCACCACCCTGACTAAGAATCAACATGAGGACCACCACCCTGACTAAGAATCAACATGAGGACCACCACCCTGACTAAGAATCAACCTGGGGACCACCACCCTGACTAAGAATCAACATGGGGACCACCACCCTGACTAAGAATCAACCTGGGGACCACCACCCTGACTAAGAATCAACATGAGGACCACCACCCTGACTAAGAATCAACCTGAGGACCACCACCCTGACTAAGAATCAACCTGGGGACCACCACCCTGACTAAGAATCAACCTGGGGACCACCACCCTGACTAAGAATCAACATGAGGACCACCACCCTGACTAAGAATCAACCTGAGGACCACCACCCTGACTAAGAATCAACATGGGGACCACCACCCTGACTAAGAATCAACCTGGGGACCACTGTTGAGTTGGGTGAGGGGATATTAAAATTAATATCACATTTGTTAATTTGAGGTGAATTAAATCAAGCCCTTACAGTCAGTAATTTAACTGGCATATGCTAGTCGTCCGGAGCTATTCCTTTCCCATGGTTGCCCTTACTCTGTTCTCTTAACCTTCCATATTAAACTCATAATGGCAGACACATGCAATTGCATGATTATATGGGCACATTTGACATTTCCTAATAGACTCAACCAGTCAATCCGGTTCACTTTCCCTTGAAATTCAAACTCGTTTTGTTTCGTTTGAAATTTCTTTATTTAGGAATACCCCATTGAGATACAGTATCTCGTTTTCGAGAGGGTCCTAACTACAACTTCAATACAATACACAATTTACACAAAAAAGGAGAAAAACAAAACACAAAACAAAACAAACAAACAAACACAAAACACAAACAGGGTATTACAATATGCAAGCATAATAGCAAAGATATGGATCATTTGTTCTGTCAGATATGACTGTCACTTTCGTTGGTCAGCATTAGAGTACAGTTGATTAAACACATATGTACATATCCAGTGCATACATATACACGTGAAACACATATACACTGTTTATATATTCATTGAGAGTAACTATAAATACACTAAGTGAAGTATATAATATAGTGTATAAATAAATTGAGTAAATAAGTTGAGGAGCAAGTCATCATGGCCTCATGTGCAGGAGGTCGTAAGGTAAGAAGACAGTGCACTTTTGAACATGTTGAAAGGAGAGACGATGAAATTGTTAGAATATTAGTTGGTAAGTTGTTCCAGTCAGAGGGAGCTTTAAACATAAATGCATTCTTACCTAATGTATTGGAGACTATGGGAACAGAAAAATAAGGTTGAATGGAATGCCTCAGTTGGTAATTGGTGGTGGGTGGTTCTAGATACTGTTTTAGATATTGAGGATAATTGAGGTGTATGCATTTAAAAATAAACTGAATCCAGTGACACTGTCTTCTTACAGTAAGAGAGGGCAACTGAAGATTTTCATACATGATACAATGGTGAGTTGTGAAAGGGCAACCTAAGATGAATCTGCACAGTTTGTTATAGACAATATTGAGAGTATTCAGGTTTGTTTTAGATGCGGTTAAATACACAACATCTGCATAATCGAGTATCGGTAAAATAAGCTGTATGACTAGTCTTTTCCTAACTGAGAATGTAAAACAGTTTCTGGAGCGATAAAGAACACCAATGCTAAAGTTAACTTTTCTTACAATATGATCAATGTGACATTTAAACGAAAGTTCAGTATCCAGCCACATGCCCAAATATTTGGTGTGTTCAACTGCATGGCCAGGGACCACATGCAATACCTTCACGGACCACCAGTGGTCCACGGACCACCAGTTGAAAACCTCTGCATTAGAGCTATGGACCAGAGCTAATGGTCACGGTAAATTCAAGGAGGCTGCCATTGATTACACTGTTTAACAAGTAAAATGGAAAAAGGGAATTGGTTGGATATGTTGCCATGGCAAAGCTATTATTTAGGCCAACATTGAGTTGAAGAATACTGTACAACTTTCTGAGTTTCATCTACTGCAACAAATTGTTATTTCCATGACCGCATTATCAAGATTCTATGGCAGTCTTCTCACAATATATTGACACTATTTAGCATTCCCAATTTCTTACTTTTCTTAGTTTTCTATGAACCAATATTGTAGCTATACAATCTTTGTGTGACAACGTCCTTGTTATTTTTCATTGTTTTATAAAGGTGAAGTTAAGTGTGTATTTGTTGTCATTGATAGATGACAGAAAAAAGAGGAACCGTGGACTGGAGGGTACCTGGGCCAAAGACTATGCCTGGGCCTCAGAAGTGGTGGGCGATTGTTTTTTTCAGAATTTCATATTACATTTGAAACTAAATTGTATAATACTAGCCTTCAATATAGATGCATGCAAGTCAAAACAAGTCATCAACTTTTTAAGTGCTTCTTAAATTATTAATAAAAAGTATTATTTTTAGGAGGGCTTTAGCAACAAAAGTTTCCTATCCACTTCCTATTTACTTGCAAAAAAGAGATTTCCTAAGAGATTTGTGGGATACTTTTACAATAATAAATAAAACATGTTCTAGACATTCTAATGATCACATTATTTACTTACTTTTATCAGGGTTAAAGGTCAAAGGTCTATAGGTTAAAAATTGTTAAAAGGTCCAGAGATTTTTAATTTGTGTGAATTTCAGCCTCTGTGGGGGGGGTTTTATATGCAAATATCATGACCAATGGCATTGCAATGAACATCAATGATGACGTTGAAGAAAAAATATATTAATTAATTAATTAAAATATGTTGTATTATTGCAACGTTGGGCTATCTAGACAATAAAATTTCTCCTAAAACGTTTCCTATGTAGAAAAGTTGAGGATTCAAAGATGTGAATTGAATTGACATATAGGCACTGGTGAACTGTAATGATTAAAAAATGACTTGCGCCAAGTCTGTAATATTTTGGCTTGATTGATTGAATACTTGATTGAGTACTAGGAAAGTACAGTTCAATGCAGGGTCTGCTAAGAGCATTTAAAGCCAAGAAAGCCTATGGCTTGTTTCCATTGGGGTCCTTCATACTCACTTGAACAGAACAAGGGAACATAAAAATCTGGCAGTGTGATAAATCCCAACTTTCTAACCTCAAGGTTTTTGGCAAACCTTGGTCTTGAGGCACGCCTGTCTGTGCATGAGTGATATGGAATATTCCTCAGATTCTAACTTCCTGTCTCTTTACAAAAAAAATAAAAGAACTGACACCCTGGTTTTACGTCAGCAAAATGTCACGCTCACTTCCTAAACATCCTTCCCAGTACTAACGTTGACCCCTTCTGTATTTCCACAGGACCACTCATACATTAATGACCAGTCCTGCTGTCAGGCCAGGCTATGACTGTCATACCATTGGATATATTGAAACTAAGCAAAATAAACTTTCCATCTATTCCATCATTGTTGATGTGGCTATTCTCCCTGTAGATGGGGTCTCACTCAGTTATACTCAGGCCTGTACTTTTCCATGACACTTTTTGGCTAGTCACGGAATTAATGTTAGAGCACCACTTGGTGGATGGTATTGGGAATGCTCTCAAGTTTTTAGGCAATTCAGATGGTGTTGGTCTTGTCTTTAAGTGTTTTTAATGTGTTATTATAGATACAAATGACAGTGCATGGCTTCATTCTAAGTCCTGAGTGTCATAGCCAAGTTCAAGCCCAAATAGGGATTGTCCACAGGTGTGAGTGCTTGTCATTGATTTGTGTCTGCCCACATATATCTCATATATCTATATATACACATACATACACCTGTACTGCTGCTATCCAATATATCTGACGAAGGCCACAGAGGCCGAAACGTTTTTTTTTTTTTACCACGCCTTGGTAAATAAGGTTTTTGGGGAGCTTTCAAAACGGTGTGCAGAGTGCAGACTTATTTTTTCTTTTGCAGGTTTTCCAGAATGATCATCACATGCACAGTAATGTATACTTGCCCTGCATGGCTGGGGGGGATGCTAAAAGGATGCACCGACTGTTCAGCTAGACCAAATCGTCCCTAAGGACAATGCAGCAGATGATCAATAAACAAGATTAATACACAAAGACATCTTTACAGAGAAACTTATAGCCATAGGCCTACTGTATATTTAGAAAGTCATATCATACTACGCACTGTACGTACAGTAATTCTTGCTTTTTGCTAGTTTCCTACTAGGGGAGTTCATAGAGGAATTTAATTAAGGCTTTTAGGAGAAATTCATTGATTGTGCAACTTTTGATAAATCATCTTGCAATCATAAATACACAAATTAAGTTTATTTCCTAATGCATGGTAAAACAGGTGATTATAAAACAATGACAGTTTGAGAGAAAATTGCAATTACACATGCACGAACACACAAACCATTGAAAAAAAATCTAAAATCTAGTCTATAATCTACTAGTGAAGAACTGGCATTATGAATCGTTTTTTTACTGTGTTGACAAAGGTGGTGCGAATTCCACTGTTGCAGTTATTATATACTGCCTTAATTTTCCAAATTCATTGTAGGTGGATCAAATTAAATGTTCATCATGTTTATAGAAAATGTAATTCCTCAACCAACAATAAGCTTTTTTTCCCCTTAAAGCTCAAAGCTGTATGTCTTATGTCCTTTGAATACCTCTCCCAATAGAGAATTACAATAGTTATCACCACTGAGTTAGAATAAAGATGACGGCACATCTCGTTTCTTGTGCCCAATTCAGTGCTCCATTATTAATTAAACCTTAGGTGTCCTACCCGACCAACAGGGTTGAAATGTATCAGTGGAAGTGAAGGTACACTTCTGTACCTCCAAACATTGTTTATGTGCTAGTTTTCTGAATGAAGATACTCTACCATACAGATTAAAATAAAGTGTGATTAAAATAAGTCCATACAGCCTTTGTTGGGAGTGTATCGTTAGACAATATTGGAACTGAATAAACAATCCACTAATGAGCAGATTGAAATGAAGCTAGTCCTGGCTGCATTCTTACACACCTCAGTTCATTTTTACTGCATCAGAAAGTCTTCATTTGCATGGGGAGGGGGGGGGGGGGGGAACTGAATCAAAGGTCACCCGACTCCCTATACCCAGTGGTGGTGTAGAAAAGGCTACAGAAGAGGGTGAGAGTTAAAAAGATGGAGAATAAAAGATATAAGGAGATGGCTGTGCTTTGTGGGTACACATTAGTTTCTCCAAATTTAAAAAGAGTCAAGACAGTTAAATAAGTATAAATATACAATAAACAAGTATTCAAACATTAATATTTTTGTGCATTAAGCCATCATGACAAACTAAAACGAACTCATAATATCCAGAGAGCAAAATGCTTCACTGTCACATTCATGAAACATCAAATCAATTAATGCAATTCTCTCTATACGCACTCAGCTTTGTTTGAAGGCAATGAGGAAGATGACAATGCCAGTCAGAATCACCATCATAAACACCACTGATGTCAAGAGGAAGGCTCGGCATGCTGGCCTGGCTGTTAGTCTTAGCAGTGCTCCTCCTACACCCCTCTCCTCACCTCTCCTCCCAGCACGAGCAGGGAGGGGAGGGCTGGGGAGCCCAACATCCTGGCTGACAGACCTGAGAGAGGCCAGTGACCTTTGTCCCTGTGGTCGGTGACCTGCAGGTACCCTTTTTGAAGAGAAAGAGAAAGTTGATGGAAAAGGATAAAACACCATGAGCACGCTTAATAAAAATGCATTGCATTTTTGGGGAAACTGAAGAACATTCCTCCCCAAATGAGAATTATATGGCAAAGAACATCACATGTAATTGAAGGTCAATGTCAATTGATTACTCCCCACACATTTCTGTGTTGTCACTGCTGTTGTATGCCTTCATCCCACTTCTCCCACCCAACACTCCCTGCTGACAGGTACCGCCCACATACTTCTTTACCCCTGTACTTCCGGTTAGACCCTCTCGGCAATAGTTCTTCAAGAACTATTGCCGATTGAGTATATTATCTAAATTCTAGATACTATACTCAATGAAATTAACAATCAGACCTTTTGATCTTCAGCTTTCCCTTTCTCCTGTTGAAACGGATGCTGTAGACCCTGTGCATGGCGGCAGGTAGGTAGGACAACACGTCAGAGTCTGTGGTCAGCTTGGGCAACCCCAAGACTGGCAGGGGGGTGAGACTGCGGCACAGTGGGCACTGGATCCTGTTGGGCTGTGCCGACTTGACGTTAATACGTGCTAAACACTCCAGGCAGAATGTGTGTTTACACTGAAGCATCTTGGGACAGCGGAAGACATTATTAAACTGGCTGAAACAGATGGCACACTCCAGGTCAGGGCAGGGATCCTCAAAGTGCTGTGGTGAAGGCAGAAACAGGGTTGGAGAGAGGGAGAGAGAGGGGGATTGGTTGACAACTACCGACATCTGGGAGGAGTCTGCGGTTGAAACAGGAAGTAAGGACATGTAACTGTTTGGTATAGGGGCTTGGTTCAGGCCTGGGTCTTGAGTTCGAGCTGTACCAGGGACTGGTGATTGGTTGATATTTAGGACTGCATCTTGAGCTGTACCAGGGACTGGTGATCGGTTGATATTTAGGACTGCATCTTGAGCTGGACCAGGGACTAGTGATCGATTGATATTTAGGACTGCAACTTGAGCTGGAGAAGAGTAGAGGTTTGAGTTAGCGACTCGGGTTGGGTTTTGAACTAGAAATGAGTCTTGATAAGGTGTTTGTTGGTGGGGATGTGTATAGAAAGTATGTCTGGTATCGACAACTGCATTAGATGTTGGGGTTGAAGTTGGTGATACGGTGTGGTAAGGGTAATTTGTGTTAATATTAACAAGTGGGGAGAGGTACAGTGGAGGGCCGGTTAAGGAGACCGGAGAGACAGAAGCAGCAGCATTGTGTGGTGAGGGACTGGAGTTCATGATTGGAGTTCTGTACGGATTCATGTCAAGAGAGGAGGAGGGCGTCGGAGGAAGTGGAGAGGTCATACAGGAATCGAAGATAATGTAGATGACTAGAAGTAGGATGAAGACAGAATAATCCTAAATAAAATATGGAGGTGTGATGGAGAAGGGTAGAGTTGGATGCTGTGCCTTCACAGCAGCTGCATGAATGGATTGAAAGGATGGAGGTTTTCCTATCACTTCAGTCTTCAGGAGGCACAGATATGAAGAACACAGACCTTGGAGATACAGTGGGGTTCCAAATCTGAAGAGAAAACATGAAACGTAAGACTTCAGATTTCAAATTAACATGATAAAATAAATGGTGTATTCCACTTTAGTCAGAATCTAACAAACCCTGATGGTGTTCTTAGGGTTCGGTCCCAACAAACTTTAATTCTGCCCATGCCGCAGATTCTGCCTATGCTTTTCAATGGGAACGGAGTGGTTTGTTGCCATTCGAGGATGTCTGCAAAATAACTCTCCTTTCCCATTGAAAAGCATTGGCAGAATATATGTCACATATAGTATATGTGAAAAGTACCAGGTGAGGACAATGTCCAGGAATGAATAAGTATCATTGTACTACTGCTCTGTTTTATTCATTCTTACCAAACGGCACAATGGGCACATACATTTGCATCATACAGTTTACAAATGATAAGCAAAACAACTGGTCAGTAAGTTTTAACTGTTACCACTGTCCTCTGTAGCCTATATTTGCATGTGAATTATAATTTTAGCAGGAACAACATCTCAGCACAGACTGTTCTCTGTGCCTTATACATTTTCCACTCGGTTTGGGTTCATTCAGGAATGTAAAATTGACAACTGTACATCATTCCAATTCTCCTATTACACCCAGTGTAATTTATACCCAGAAGAAAACTATGATAAACCTTGTTGAGACACCATAACGGCACTGCACTACCTACTAGCTTCATTCTTACATTATTCAGTCAGACACATGGTGCCTGAGGTGAAATGCAAAGAAGCACTAACAAAGTTGGACATACTGTAGCCCTCCCTTTTTGCATATTAACATTGCTAAGACGCTACACTAAAGGCCAGATCGCACCAATGCAAGGTTTAATTTGGACTGGCCTTAAAACCGTTTTCTTCTCTTGTGTATCGTCGTCATATGCCCAGCTCAGTGTCGCAAAGCCACGCTCTTGTCTCTGGTCACTTGGAAGAGGCCAGCCTCTGAAGGAGGTCTGTACAGAGGACCGGTGGTCATTATGTGGTCAGCAGTCTGCTCAGGCTCGCCACTCGCATACTGCGCTGTATGCCAGGCCCCACTCCGTCATGGAGAATTTGAAGCGACCAACCCCAGTACGGAGACGGTTCAGCAGGTTTTACTTCGACTCCATCTCCCAGGTCTTGGATGTAGTGGTGCAGACATGTGGGCTCAGCCGACTCCCATTCCTGCTTCCAGGAAGTTGCCAAGGTTAATTAAATAAGGTTAGGAAGTGAAGACCATACGGTGGACTCCATGTTGCTTCCTGGAAGGAAAGAAACATGCGCAATTGAGACCAAGAAAGCTGAACGCAGAAGTGTTGGCTGCATACAGCCCATTTCCTTCCAGGGAGCAACATGGAGTCCACCGTATGGTTTTCGCTTCCTAACCTTATTTAATTAACCTTGGAAGTTGCCAGCCATGCACTTGTAGACAGGTCTTCTGGGATGAAACCAAGCATCTCTTGTTGTAGGGGTGGCGGGACTTGAGTCTGCTTGGGGGTGCTGCCTTAGTTCAGTAACTTCAGTTAGTTGTTTCGTTCAGGATATTATGCCATGTCATAAGTCATATGCTCAAGTGCGAGGGTAGCAGTCTCTCTTCAGAGGCCGGCTAGGCCTGGCAGGTAAGACACAGGGGTGGGCTTCAGGCAGCCAGTTATGAACCATAATCATCATCTATCAAAACAGTTTTGTTGCAAGGAGTTGCGACTAGTTGCATTGGTGTGTTAAGCATAAAGGGATATTTCACCCCAACTGTCTTGGGTGTTCACAAAAGCCTGAGTAGATGACATTTGTTTTTTAAGTAGCCTAAGCATAGAAGGAAAAGAGGCCCACATAATGCTTCCAGTTATTTTGAACATTTGAGGCCTAACTGTCAAAGATATTAAGTGAGATTTATTAATTTGTCTTTTTATTCAGGACATGGCAGACAACTAGACACATACGTGCACTGCTAACTCTAGCAGAAGGTTGGCCTACTAGCCCTAGTGATTAGAGGACCATAACACAGGACCCATGATACCATACAGTCATAGTTTCCCCATAGCAATAACACATTCACCCCATACAACAGTCAACAGCTAATATGTTTCCATCAACATAGATGTGAGCAAGATACTGAACCCCTACAAACAACTCCCTCTTGATATGGGCCTATTATGTGTGAAGTTATTAAAGAAGCCACAACCATAATCCCTGGGGCTGCATCCTGTTCTATAAAGTTGTTTATGACCTTGTATGGGGTTAATTATTTCCTTGCATGTCTGTAAACACATTTCTTTTACATCTGACCTAGGAGTACCATGTCTACACCTGCCTGCTTCAATGCATTTTCTGCCCTTAATCCCGTGTTTCGGTTCAGTCTGGAATCTGAAATGAAGATCCCTCTACAATTTACAAGTAGGCTAATTTACAGTAGTTTACATTTGAAGATGGGTTTTTGTGAATTTCGCTCTTGGCTCTCATCCTGACTGAGCATCCTCATACCAAATTGCCAACCGCATCCGACCACAAATACAATATACTACAGTACACCCTCTAAAGTTTAAACATCAGCCACTAAGGTGTAGCTGAGCCTGAAATACTTCTGTAGCTGTCCTTTTAGCTGACAAGAGGGTGTTTATACTCCTTCCTTCAAACTGGTCACTGGAGGTCAGCAGTTTTAAACTAGGGGTAGCCAGGCCTAAATTAATTAAGCACCTTACCTTTTTGGTCAGTCCCGTTTGTTTTCTTGTATCGCTCCACATGACATAACCATGCAGCATCGAGCGTAAAGTTTGTCCTTATGCTCCCTGAACCATGGCTAGTGAATCTACTTTGTTCGAGTTTCTCCTGCCTTTCTTTGTCCTTCTCTCTTGTGGCAGTGAGTCGGCATTTGAATAGTTGAATAAAACAAGGAAACTAAGCATGTACCGGTATGCTAATCAAGGCAAAATGTGCGCGGCTGTGCCTGCTGCATATGCGTAACTTTCTCGCTCCAACCCACACAGCTGGAGAGAGTTGACGGTGTTGATTAATGACTCATTCGTTTTCAAATGCCTGTTGGTTGAGAGTAAAATACTCTCAACAGCATTTGAAAACTAATTTAAAACGTATCCAACTCAAAATGTTAACTAAAACTAAACTATCATTAAACATGTTACTTTCATTCCCATACATTTTAGTGTGGTTTGGAATATTACAAATTAACTATTTATTCCACTTTTTGAATTGAACTATAGCCATCAGTCATCATGGATCACACGATATGACAGTCAGGTTTCAGGTAGGCCATTCAACGCAGTTTCAGTTGAGGGGTGTGGACAAAAATCACAGGGGGGGGGGGGGATGCGCACCGGGAATGTGGTCAGTGTGTTGAGTGTGTTGGGCGGTGACGTCACACACGCAATCATCACACCGATTCACACTGGACAACCCCAGTTTCAGGGTAGGGTCGCTCAGCTGTGCGGGCACTCGGCACACTCGGTGCGCAGCGCACTGGATTTTCGAACGACAACGCACCGTGAGTGCACTGAATAAACGAAGGACAAGAGAGCTGCGCACACCATGCAGTCACCGCCAGTGCGTTCAGGGCGCATTTCCGAATGCTTCTGAATCTTAATATGGCACATAATCTGGACGTCAGTGAGGTCAGATAGAGTTGCTGCACTTGCTGGCCAGCTCCATATAGGCTTATGCAGATCTAGTATGTCAAACCATATATGGTATCCAGGGTTTGATGAGGTCAGTGTCGTGATCTTCATATATGGAGATCCAGGTGATGATAGTCAGCTCCACATATGGAGATCCATGTGTTGTACTAACTTGGTTCATTTGCAAGTGTGACTCGCGTCGCAGCAATCACACTGGTTATCATATTGTTACAATATGGCCATTGACATTCATATTTCTCCTGTTTCATTGACCAGAAAATGCACAATGAAAAACAGGTATGGCCAGGGTTCATGGCCATATACTGTATAGCGTGTCTTGAGTGTAGACTCTACACTCAAGACACGCTATATATGGCCATACTGTAGACTAGAGGGTTTGATCATGTCAGATCAACATCGTTGATCTTCATATATGGAGACGGCCTGCATATATGGAGTGTGTACGAGGCATGATGTCACGAGGCGTCGGAGGCGTGATGGACTGACAACTATATTGAGGCGTGAGCCGCGTGACTGTCGGAGCGACGGACAGGTTTTTCAGGTTGCGACCTATGGTCGCAATAAAAATGTTTAAATCTTGTTTGACATGGCGCGTGACATCATCACCATACCCGGAATTATGCGGGAACGCTTACTGCAGGCAAAAAACTACTTTCTGACCTTGACAGCCGATATACATCCAAACAGAAATGTGATCTGATTGCATTAAACAACTTTAAACGATGTTAAAGTCACTTTGCCACTCAATTTGTCACTGACTTTATGCATGCGCATACCCTGTATAGTCTATATACCGATGATGAAGACAGACAGAAATGGTGCCATCTTATGAGCATTTAACCGAGGACCAATTATGAAGACTAGAGGTCTTCATAAATGCCCATTAGCCAAATGTAATATTATATAGCCATGGATGATTGATAGGTTGTAATAATGTGGATAAGTGATCCTGTTTCAGAAGAACTCAATTGAAATTGTACAAGAAAATACATCTAGCACCATGTGTTTACAGGATACATCTTTCTTAATGTAAAATAAAGGTAAAATAAAAGCTAGAAGCTAGAAAAACTCTTAAATTGTGTAGCCCATGTTTTAATAACACTAAAAGTTAGGCCCCTGTCACACCTTTGAAACAGCCGTCTTATGGCCTATTGTTTAATTAACTTAAGTACTCTGGCTGAACATTATAGTACACACACACACACACACACACACACACACACACACACACACACACACACACACACACATTTAACATATTTATTTGCATTCACATTTTACAAGAAATGTCTTGAACACAAACAATAGTGGATGCGTAAACTTGAAAAAACTTTACAAGTGCTTCAGGTTACAGATCACGGGTACAGAAAGCATCGCCTTCTCCATATATGGCGACTGCCAATTATTGCAGAATTTTGCCGATGCCTTAGCTCTCGGCTTGGGCATGCCAGACACACACACACACACACACACACACACACACACACACCACACACACACTCCGAGAACAGCCTGCAGTCTTTAGTCGAATCGGGTGCAGAGAAGAGGTGTGTCAGGATATCACTGTACGGGTAGAAATGGGGCTGAGGCTGTCCAAAAACAGTGGCGAAAGCCCTTTTCACAGTATAGTTTCCAAAAAGTAAAGGTATCAGAACCAAGCTACAGACAATAAACTTAGGACAGGCACATATCATTTTAAGACCGGGGTGCAACAACTGCTTCAATCAGGCTTAAATAAAAATCTGCTTTGAAAGAGCATTGGAAGATAATGCCTTTATTTGAGTAACACATGAGTCACATTTGGCTGATGGTCTTCAGGTCTTGGAGCCTGTGTCTCGAGTGCCCCCTGCTTCTGCAGTGCCCCCTGCTTCTGCAGTGTCCCCTGCTTCCGCATTGTCCCCTGCTTCCGCAGTGTCCACTGCTTCCGCAGTGTCCCCTCCTGGTAGTAGTCGAATAGCTCTCTTGGTGATTTTTTGGAACGTAGGGATGGAGAGGTAGTAGACAACAGGATTCAACATGCTGTTGAGATAGGTCAGGGTAAGAGTGAAGTAAAATGGTTCGTCCAGTATTTCCAGGTCGTCATGATGATCGTCATGATGGTCATGATGGTCATGATGGTCATGATGGTCATGATAGTTATGATGTTCAGCTGCAGAATGGCTGTTGATCCAGGTCAGTACCTGTGTAATGTTACTTGGGAGGAAGCAGACAATGAAGACGGCTACCACAGTAGTGATGAGCCACAGAGCCTTTTTGATCTTGGCATTTTGAGCCAGTTGTCCCCTTCTCAGATGAGCAATGATTTGGAAAGTGCAGTAGAGTATTACAACCAGTGGCAGCCAGAAGGAGAGTACAAACACAGATCTATGCCACGTCAAATTAAACCACTTAAAATTGGACTGATCCTCTACCAACTGAACCGTAAAGCTCTCGCAGTGGATTGTATTGTTTCTTGTTATAGCCAGGAGATGAGCAGTCATTGAGATAGTGACCACCCACAGTCCAACTGCACAGCATACTGCTTTGTAGATACTTAAAGAATTGATGGGATGGTGGGGGTGCACCACACGCACATACCTGTCCACAGCAACAGCCAATAAGAACATAATACTTCCAGTGCGGTTCATTGCAAACATGAAGAGATTAATGTTGCAGAAAGTATCACCAAACATCCAGTTCATCTCAAAGAAGTAGTAGATTGCACGGAATGGAAGAGCTGCCATGAGCAAGAAGTCAGCCAGTGCCAGGTTGAATAGGAGGACAGTACTACTCTTCCAGGGCTTCAGGTGGAAACAGAAGATCCAGAGAGCCAGGCCATTACCGACAACACCCAGAATAAACTCAATGATTAGTACTGGAGGTAGCAGTTTGATGAGCCAATTTCCATTGAAATGGAAGAGGTGCATTTTTATTAGGTCTCGATTTGTTGGTCCACTAAATAAGCAAATTCCTATTGCATTGCATGCTTATAAGAGGTGGCACTTACTGAGCATAGACGCACTGTGGTTGAATGATGACGCTTTTAGTCAGTTACAGGAAACCCACCCATATGTTTCTTTTCATTAGAAGTTTGTTTTTTGCACAGAACATCCCCAAAATGTAGTCATTTACTGACACTGTGTGCATGTTAGTAATTAAAAAAAGAACATCTCTGCGATGTGAGTGAGTGTGCATAATGCATATAGCCAACACCAACTCGGTGGTGGTGTTGGCTATATGCACTTTTTCCTAATATCCTAATATCTTCCTAATATCAAGCATCAGGTTCCGGACCGCTGCCATGCCTCAGTGTGTCCACATAAGTGCTGCGTCCCCTTCCCATCCTAGTTGTGCCTTAAGTTGTCTCCCACAGTATCAGTGGCCTGTGCCTGACACAGTGCCGAGCCAGCCTAATCCTTCTCTTTCTGTTCTTGCCCGTGACCGTAGACACTACTAGACAGGGGATATAAAAAAATCTGGGAATAAATTCCTTAGCAAGAAATGTCTTCACCAATGTGTTTGAACGGGTGTCTATAGTAGCATATTTCACAAAAACTGAAATTCAGTTTCCCTAGGCCTATAGGGGAATCTGTGACAGCTGATGAAAGTTGGGATACCCTTAACCTACCTTATGGGAAAAAGCATGTGAGCTGCACCGCAGGTTGCTGCAATTTCCTTGGCACAAGGGGAAACTAAGAGAAATGGAAAATTACGTTTCACATTGCCGGTATCGGGAATCAAACCTGCTGCATCCCTCTGTTTCCCAAGCGGGGAGTTGTGTCGCTTGTTATTGAGAAAAAGGAACGGTGAGGTGGGGGGTTGCGGGGGAACACAACGTGAAATGGTTTCGCAAAAAGTGTGTCGCCGCAAGCAGTCACAGCATGGATGAATATAAACTGAGAACACCTCATGTCAGAGGATTACTTTAAGTTGTTGATGTACACTTTAAAACAGCTTTGGACAACATTATACTATTATACATTATACTATACTTAATAATACTATTTTCCATGAGCTTGTAACTTGTAAGAGGAGACCCTGTCCTTCGGACATGGGTATTGGGTAGGGAGGCCGTCTGGGAAACCAAAGGTCTTGGGTTCAATTCCCATTCCCGGCTATGTGTAGAGATGTCTATGAGCAAGACATTTAACCCATAACTGTTCCTCCCTGAGCTCTCATCTTAGCAGCCATTATCTGAGAGAAGCTGAAAACTGAATTTCCTTCACTCAGCTTCTGAGTGAAGTTGAAAACTGAATTTCATAGCCTATGGCATGCAATGAGCTGAAAAGGTGGGCTTGGACAATATTCTGCCAAGAAGTGGTTTTGGTGAAAAAGAAATGCTTGCTATGAATTCAGAAAAATTGTTTGACCCCTCACATGCGAGCAAAATTAAATGTTGTATTTTTTACCCGCATAAGGTAACCGAACTTTCAGCAGCTGTCACAGATTCCCCTAGGGGAACTCCAGTCTTTGTGAGATGTGTTAGACTACCTGTGGTAGGGCAGACTGAAATGTTTATTTTTTTCCCTTTTCTGCTCTCACACCAAGGTGCCAGACACAAGTAAGTAAAGTAACACCGAAATTCAACAGAGTTGCAAAACATCATACCACACAGGAAATACAATTACAAAGAAAAAAAAGGGGCATTTATAAAGTACTGTATATTGTGCACCCCCAAATTGATTGATTGATTGATTGATTGATTGATTAATACTTTATTAGTGCTGAAGGCCTGTGCCAGGCAGCTGGCGGGGGTGTACACGCACATCTTTAACAGCTCCCTCGCACAGGAAATAGTCCCCCGGTCTTTCAAGTCTTCAGTCATCATACCAATCCCTAAAAAATGTATATGATGCCATTGCCATATTTAAATAATACCATGATGATGCCTGTAAAAACTTTAAGAATATATAAATTATTTTTATAAAAACCAATAAATACGACATACCTCAAATAATGGTAACTAAATGTATACAGTAGTAAGCCTATAGTATAATCTAGTATAAATAGGAGGCATATCATTGATGATAATCATGAAAACATCAGTGCAGGGTAGTCATAGAGTCAATGAAGTCATGAATTGGGGAGGGGAATGGGAATGGGGAGTGGTGCATGGGTGTTACAGAACCTTGCAAGGCTGGTTTTGATGCTACAAAACCTTCAGCCTGAGGGAATCTTGATCATTATGATTATTCTTATTATTTGCCCCCCATGCTGATTGAACAGTGCCTGGTAGATGTGTTATGCCTGCCAGTATTGAGCTGTGGAATTTATGAACGAGCCTGGGGCGTGCACCTGGACTTCATTTATGATGTTTGGACATTTGGACATTTTCTAGGATGGTCTCTTGGAGGGTCTTGTGTACTAAGCACTCAGAAAAATAATTTACTTTCAAAGAATAATGGTCTATCCCCCCTTTATTTTATTGGGCAGATATAAACATACACACAGTAAAATCCTATAAAATCTTTAATGTGTGGAGAAGCAAGTTCAAGGGAAGAAGAGGGAACTGGGAGAAGGGAGACACAATATTGTAGATACAATCGCAGTTGTGTGTACGTTTTCTATTTGTCCAGGCACTGACACAAACAATGCTGATACATTTGTTTTGAGCTAGTCTGAGTCATGCACCACATTCATTATACACACACTTTCCCTTTCTTCTCAAGCTTAGATAATTACCTTGCAACTGCAGTCCTCTAGGGTCAGTCCAGACCTGAGGCATCAGTTGAACCTCACCTGGTCTTTCTCACCTCTCTTGTCTGTCCTGGTAAATGAAGTGCCTTTCAAGTTATATCCATTATGGGGTAAAACATTATGTGATGGTAACATACAAGCTGCTTTAGCAGATAACTAACCATTATTTGAAGGTCCTTTTCTAATCTAAATATCCCGTTTGCTGGTTAACCAATGTTAAGAAGTTCGCTTAGGATCTAGGATTCTATTTTAAAATATCTGTCAATTAAAAAAATATGTTCCTCGCAATGGATACAGATAAATACATTCTTCTTACCTGAAAACATCAGTAAATTAAGTTCAGCTGGGCTTTATAGCACTCAGGGGGCCCTAACTTGCAAGTAGGCCCCCAAAACATCCAGATTTATAGAGGTTTCCTACAGTTTTATAAGGCCTTATGGTTTTTAAGTGTCACATCTGGGTCAGGAGGCCCAGAATTCCTAGCAGAACCCTCCTGGCTATTGTACGGGCGTCTACATGTCTGGTCTCACAGGGACACTATAAATGTAGGAGCTCTAACACACAACAGGCCAGTCACAACACACTGAACAGAATTTGGTCCTGATTTGCTGATCAACATGTATACGATGAGACTAGCCACCTTCACCTGTGAGTATGCACATATTATCAATAAGGATCAAGTCATGGTGTTTAGTTCAGTTCATTTTCTGTGCGCGCACACACCAAACTGCACGCATGTCCAGGACAAATCTGTTACCTCTCTGCTGTGTTTTACCAATAGCAATTGGTCTATTTAGGATGAACATTTGGCAGAGCAAAGAAATAATTAGTAGTCTAACTAACCCTATTTGCGTTCCTTTTCAGTGCTAGCCGCAGCCTGGTATTTCACCACTGCTCGTAAGTATTTCTTTTTTATTTGAACTATTTGTTTTAGCCATTTAAATGCTTTATTCATAGGTCAGTGTAGAAAGATAGAAAGCCAAGGGCAGAGGGAGAGGACATGCAAAAGCTCTGATTTTAACCCAGGTCCTCGCTCTCACAATGAGTACAATGGTCAGTGCACTAACTGGCTGAGTTTTTAACTGAAGAAGTAATAGTGGTTAGGAGACACCAATATTTTACCTAAAGGGGCTTCTTTTATCAGAACAAACACTGGGAGAATTAACTTTGTCTTTTTAAGTTATGGTTAGTAATATTATCTTATGGTTTTGATTATATTATGGGCGGCCCTGAAGTAAAAATGAAATGAAAATGAAACTCACTAAATACTTGAAACCCTGATTAACCTTAGAAGTGGTGACACTCCTGCAAATTGGACAAGATTTGTCTTTATAATTATTTCAGGTATACAACCATGCTTATCATACTTACAAATAACTAATACTGGTAGGATAAACCATGGTTCCATGTGATAGCTAATGTTATAATCACCCAGCCGGCACACACTACCTGTCTGTCAAACCAGACGAGGGTTCAGTAGGCTACTTAGAGTTTACAACAGCTAATACAGATTTTCATTAATCATTACAATAGCATGTTTCACCATCAGTAGGCTAGAGTTGTGATCTGAGTCATCTGACGGTCTGACCACTGTGTTTTTTTTAACAGAGGGAGTTGTGATCTATACCTGTCACAATGATACTGCCGAAATTAATTGTGGTAAGAACACAGGCAAACACACGCACACGCACACGCGCGCGCGCGCACACACACACACACACACACACACACACACACACACACACACACACACACACACACACACACACACACACACACACACACACACACACACACAATATTGTAGAACATGATCTCTTCTTCACGCTGACCAAGTCTCCTCTCCTGTCCTCCTCATATTTGGCAGATGTTGGCAGTAAGATCAAGTTAAATCACATCCTGTACAAGGTAGGGGTTGGGACGCGTTGCGGAGAGGGAAAGCGCCACCCAGAGGACGGACCAGACAACTACTGCTCCTTCCCTTGGGCAGAGATGGTGGTAGAGGACCTGTAAGATGTGACATTTTATAGCTTGTTTTTACTTTAAAATTACCTCATATTTTTGGACAATTATACAATTAATGGTGATGGAGTATTAAGGAATAGTTGCTTGTACAGGCAAGTTTTAAAAATGAATCTAATAGATGCAAAGTCAAAAGTTGATTGGTGATGAGTAAGACTACATAATGTCGTTGCTGCCGGGCAGGAACCTTTGAATGTCAAGACAAGATTTGTAATGTTTTTTATTTATTTAATTAATGCCTAAATGCCCTAATGCGTTCAAGATTGTTGCGCAAAATTAGTATAAAATAGCCAATCTACAAGCTTTAATTTAGCTAATTTTGTTTAACATTTTGAAAATGAATATGAAAGAACACATTTCATCAAGAACTTGTGACTAATTAAATAAGCTACATTGGATACATTTTTTCCCATTTCCTGTCTGTCTGTCCATTCAGGTGTACCAACAAGAGGTCATGTAAGGTCCCTGTGACAGAGATGGTTTTTGGGGAGTACCCTTGTAAGGAGGCCACCAGATACCTGGAGATCAGCTATGAATGTGCCAAACCCGAAAAGAAACCTGAGACTGAATGTAAGACACCCACACACGACACACACAGACACACACACACACACACACACACACACACACACACACACACACACACACACACACACACACACACACACACACACACACACTAAAGAATAACGGTATTGACAATGCAGATTCAGCCCCTAGTAATTTCTCTAAACAAATGAGACAATATTTAGTATCGAAATCAGGTATAGGTCACAGTTCATTTCAAAATAATAATATAACATAGGCCTAATACTTATTTATTTCTTCTTTTTTAGGAGACGCTGCGGCTGAACACACAGGAGTGTGACTTTCAGGATTCAAGATTCATAACTTTATTGTTCGTTACCATAGACAGATCAGGCTGAATGATGTACTCCGCTCAATATGTGGGTTCTAAAAGGGAGATTTAATTCCTGTAAAATTGCATATTTCACATATAATTTCACCCATGTAATGCTTTTAGATTTTTTTAAAGCCCAAATCACCAAGTCGCCTAAGCATGTTGTAAACTCGTTGCCTGTAAGTTATCATTCAGCAATAGCCTACTTTAAGCTGTGTTTTTTATTTTCAACTTTTCTTTTCTTTTTTCTTTCGCGGCATGAAGAGTTGAAGACATGGTCGTTCATACTCATTCATTCTTAAACCAAATGCATTAGAGCTTACACTTTTGTATAACATTTTATTTTTTATGCATAATAAATATACAGCATACAGCATACAGTCAAATGCCAATTTGGTTGTTGCCCCCTTTTTTCTACCTCTGTCTACTTACATATACTACTGTAATAAAGTAGAAATGTGATCACCAGTTCCTTGGTCTGTGTTGTCTGTAATTTTTGAGGGGCACTAGTGCCCCTCCTATATAAACAGCTATAGTTTCTGTCTGAACACAAACATTAAATGCCACTGACAATGAATGGAGAATTTACGCACAAATGCAAACCCTTGGCCACTATTATTGGTGACGTAACTAAGGTATGTTTCAAGGTCGGTATGAGGTCAATAATGGTTTTAAAGGATTTAGCGCCTAGTAATGTGGGTAAGAGCTAGTAAGAGCACCCCTCACTTCACACGGGTGTGATTTTTATATAGATAACTTAAGTAGCTGACAAAATCATAACAAATGGGAGAACAATCATAAGTAATTTGGTAATGACAAAATGTTTCAGAACAGAAATTACAGAATCATCTATTTCGTCAAACGGTTAAATTCAAGAAAAGGTTCATCATCCTCTTAGTGACTTTGCTGGCATGATATCATCAATACAATGCAGCTACAGTAGGTCTGATATCATCAATACAATGCAGCTACAGTAGGTCTGATATCATCAATACAATACAGCTACAGTAGGTCTGCCAAATAATGTGTGGACCACTCAAGACTGATGGTTTGTGCCATTGTTGTGACTTAATTGTGACCATATTCACCCAGAGAATATATATAATGTTGCACAGTACACTTTGAATACCGGGTTGAGATAAAGAGAAGCAGAGACGTGTTTTCAGGTTAAAAGAATGGTTAACTCAAGGAAGAATAAAATACTTAATAAAGGTTTCACTGCAAGAAGGTCATGTCACAAAACATTACTATTAACCAGAGCTAAAATAATGATAATATTAATAATATGAATATTCATATTCACATTCATATTCATAATAAAATACATCACATGGCATTACATTTAACAGGCTTCATGACATTGACCCGCAATGAAAGTATGGAAGGAGGCACAGGAGCATGGTTTCTATTTACTGCACCGTGCTGCTAAGATCCGGTCTAGTCTAGAGCCCGCCCACTCCTCTGGCGATGCGTGATGCGTGCAAGCAAGCACGGTTTGCACATCCGCTCTAAAACCAGGACGGATCTAGCCTGGTTTCCAGCCCATAGACCCCCCGGATCAGCAACCTGCAAAGCAAATGGATCCCGGTCTAAATAGTATAGGTGCGGGAACGAAACCTTTCCTCTTCATCCAGAGGAGAAACGAAAGTAAAACCTAACACTCCACTTCTGCCTTCTGGGCTCTGGCTCAAAGTCTCTTCTGCGTCTTTACTTAAACTCGCTTTACTGTCGAATGAAAGAGTTTAACAATGGACGAGTACCCTTACGCAGTGTTAGTGGAAGGCGAATGGACATCTGTTCAGGCTAAGGCGATCAAGAACAAACTTCAGATCTATTTTCAGAGTAAAAAGAAGTCGGACGGAGGGGACTGTAGGGTCGAGACATCCGGTGATGACTCCGCTAGAGCGACGGTGTTCTTTAAATGCGACGAGGGTGACTATTCTGTTTTAAATGTTTTATTTTTATACCGTCCACTGACATATTACACGCCTACCTTTATATCTTGTCTGTGTGTGCATGAGCTTTGACTCTCGGGACCTATGGACCTTTTCTGTATTTGAGACGTTGGTAACAAAATACAGAAAAGTTAACCAAGGGCCCCAAAAGGGCCTTGACTGTGCTCAATTAAAATGTTTTTTAAATGTTCTATGACTATTAGCCTACCACTAGATTGCCTTGTTTTATTCCGAGATAACTATTATTAAACTGTAATATACACCGTGGGTATTTGAGTTTAATACAATTTATTTTATAGTAAAAAAGAGAGTCCTTGCCAGGGATGATCACGAAATTAACATTGAGAAGGCAAGTGTAAAGTTGCACCTGTCACCTGCCACCAAGGATGACACAGAAAAGCTTTCACAACAAGTGAGTATATAAACTATAGTTCTCTCTCTCTCTCTCTCTCTCTCTCTCTCTGTGTGTGTGTGTGTGTGTGTGTGTGTGTGTGCGCGCGCGGTTGCTTTAATTTTGTCAAATGTAACACGGGGACAGGTCACAGGTATGCTACATGTATTGTGATCCACTTATGTTGTAACTGTGTGTGAGACTAATCTTTTGACCCAGACCCACCATGTCAACTTTTTGGAGTGTACAGTATGTTGCTTTAGCTTTACTAACTGTTTTACTGCCATGCACACGTAGCCTGGTTAATAAACCAGACTAATATCGCACGTGGCCGCCCCATTTCTCTGGTGTAGGAAATGGGCGTACAATTGAGCCTCTCCAGACCGTAATCCGCCGGCAGGCAATTTTCTTTTTTCGGTCTGGTTTATTAACCAGGCTAATGCACACGCCCATGCAGTCAGGTGGAAATCATGTCATGTGCAGATAAAAAAAGGTCTTCTGACATTTACAGCACATTTATAATAGCCCATGGTTTCAATGAATCATATAACCACTTCAGAGTATTATTGACAATGATAATAAGTAATTCAGTTATATAAAATGAAAAATAATAATGTCAGGTAATGTGAATTCCACATACAATACATAATAAAAAAGATATATAAATGTGATAAACACGAAAATAATAAATATTTTTAACTGTATTTGTTCATGGTTCGACTTTCACAAATATGTAGTTAATTTAGATAGGCTAGTTGTTTATAAATTATTTTTGGTTATTGGAATTCCAATCACCAGTCGTATTTATCTAAACTATACCCCTGACCTTTGTTACGCTACACTGAATGCCATCAGTGTCTTATCAAGATTGTTGTTTGTGCTTCAGCTGTCCATATCCTTCTGGCTATTGGACTGTTTAACTTGCTACATGTTTTTACATTTTTGTTGATTATTATTATGTCTTTGTGTGTTGAATGAGTTTAATGACCCTTGATACTTGCTAACTCCACAAGTTTCATACTTGGCATAGGTGCCAGTTTGACAATATAAGCCTTATTTTCTTATTTTCTTTGGAGATATGTTATTTTATTTGTTGTTATTAGCCTATTATACAATATGTGTTTAAACAGTGATGTCATTGTTGTGACAATATCCTCCTTTTTTCTCCAGACCCCTCCAAAAGTTGACAATGTTGCAGGTAAGATAATTTAAAAATATTTGTGTTTCACATCTGAACATTTTAAGTACTGCAGTAGGGACACTGATGGATGAGTGTTTAAGGCACATACAGTTCTATCAATATTAACTAAGGCAGAAAAGCCCCCAAAATAGCTTTCAAAAAGTTCTACATTAGAATAAGCTAAAATTTCCTCGTGACACCTCCATATATGAAGATCACTACACTGATCTCATCAAACCCTGGATAGCCATATATGGAGAAGACTGGATCATCACCTAGATCTGCTGCATATATGGAGCCGGCCAGCAACTCTACATCTGACCTCCATAACCCTTAGATCTCCATATATGGAGCTGACCTGTGCTGACATTCCATATGTCTGACATTCCTCTTCGATGTCTCCCTTTTGACTTATACCTGTCTATTGAAACTCTAGACTGGCCCGCCCCAAAGTTATTAGTGCAGCCACGCCCGGCAGCCAGCGAAAACTAGAGTTCTCAACAGGCCCTAAAATTAAGCCCCAGCCCTACCTGGGCCCTCATCAAACCTGTACACTCAAGACATATATAGATTTTAGCCGAAGAGATCGAAAATCTTAAACGTGAATAACTCTTGATCTAAATCATTCCGTCCAATTCTAAGAAAAGATTATGTGACGACGGCCCATCGCGGTCCCGTCGCTAGTCGCGTACCCTCTCGTTGTTGTCGATCGCATCGAGAGTGTTTTGGCTACATTTAGCTACTTCAGCCCAATCTGAGAATCCCATCGTCAAATATTCGGGAAAACAGCGCCTCCGCTGTTGTTCCTCGAAATTAGACTCTGGGGGCAAGCTCTGTTTAGAATTTCGATCAACCGGAAAAGGCCCTTGCTTTTCCGCCGAGTTCCACTACTACCGCTGTGCCGCACTGTTTTCATTCCTACTTTCAACCATTCCTTTGCGGAACAAAACATGGATGTAACGGAGGAGGAAATTTTTGCTAGTGTGCTAAGGAGAGTTGCTGTTCTACACAATGTTGAACATATCAAACCGCTTCAGCACATTTGTTTGAAATATTTAATCGATCGACGAGATGTTTTATTATGTTTACCTACTGGTTTTGGAAAAAGCCTCGTATATCAAGTAGGGATGTCAGTAACGGATAGTTTCCCAACCGGTTAGCCGACAGGATTAACCGGGTCATTAACGGATAGTGGTTGATTTTTTTCTTTTTTTTAATAGGCTACCCCAAATGTAATATGCATGTATAGGCTACATAATTAAAGTTGGTAGACGAATGGTATACATTTATTTATGCTCCTTTTTTAAAAGACAAACAAAAAAGCAACATTTAACAATATAAATAAATTGTTGTAGGCTTAATCATCAATAAACATCGCATCTGCGCGTCTACAGTAGTCCTACAGAGGTCCGCCGGTTCTAGTCCAAAACATAAATAAATCCAGTCCAGATCTGAGCAACTTATACCTATAAAGCCACTGGACGCATGGGCTAAGCCTTTTTTTATTATTAAGGAAGATCAGCAAGCATGTCACCGTGTTCCGTTTGTTGACTTTTCGCTGACGAGAAAACCCTCAAACATCGATAGCACATGGCTAACTTGATAGCCGTAAGCCGTGCCAGTGTGGGGAGACGGATAAGAGGAGGAAGCGGCAGCGGCTGTAAACGTTCTCCCTCCAGGCCAAATGGCCAATAATGGAATTAATAATGCCAAGTAGGTCTCTGCATTTATACGGTTGACATGTGTTCATCTCGTCTCGCTGTCACCTGCTTACATTTCGACTACCGCAAGTCCGCAAAGCTACCCTTGTAGCCAACTAGCCAGAAGTACAACAGAGAACTTTGGGACATTGAGGGGGCAGAAAACCGAGCCAGAGCGCTGTTCATGCAGCCTGGAGTGTGACAAGCTGGGCGGCGCAAATAAGAACAATTTTAGGCATGTGTGCAACATGACAACTGTTTTAAAGTATTGTACAGTGACAAGTACAGTCTCTGTAATGTTTATGTTGTACTATTACTAAAAACGATCTAAAATAAAGGGATTTAAGATCAGAACACGTATTTATTATTATGCAAATTAATCGTTAAAGCTGATAAAAATATCCGGATGTTTTTTAACGGTCGGCTAACCGGTTAGCCGGTTGTTTGGTGTTGTTTGTTGACCAGAGGAAGCCATGTTCAATAATAAGAAGCGTGTATAGGTTTGCTTCCAGTGGGACGAAATTTCCTAGCCGCACACACATGTAAATCCCGCCCACTAAATGTGATTGGGTGATTGCGCGGCTGACTTCCTGAACTACAGCGTCCATACTTGTAGGCCAGTGATACGTTTCTTTCTACTGCTTGCCGACAGACTAGTTGACGCGAGGCAACAGTCTGTCTTGAGAGACTACTTCAGCCACATCCGGGATAGCATCCGATCTGTCGCTAAATGTGCTCCGCTGCTATAAATCGCTGGGTGCTATGATTTAATGGATTAAATAACCCCAGGCGTTCGGGGTGTTAATGCCTGCAACGTTGCTACCAGATGTATTGTACTGTACATCTATGTGACAACATACATGTGTGCCTTGGATCTATTGTATGTCATCCCTATCATTGCTTTTGTGTATAAATAAAGTATGAAAGGGCCTTTTTAAAGTATGAAAGGGACATATTCTCACGTCTGTTTAGTTTGGAATATTGAGAGGTCGGAATAATGGCTGGACACCCTTTATACAAGATCTGAATGAACTAAACTGAGGTGAATGAATATATCTGTTAGATTTGGTGAACAATCCAGCTGATGCTGATGACGGATCTGGACTCGGAGGCTCTAGAGGTGAGGATTTCTTTTTTATCCCACGATTTTGTAACCCATTTTTCATCTCTGTGTCAATTATCTAATGTTATCCTGGGCTCTACACACCCTCCGCCAACCTGGGGAGAGCAACGGACTTGAACTCATGCTACCTTCATACATGAGTGTCCAAGTCACTCCTTTACACCTGATGGGGGAGTTTCCCTGGTTGGACGTAGCGCGTGGAAGGAACACGTTATTCCAACCAGTTCCTTTCCCCTCCATCAGGCGCCCCGGCTGGCCAGGGGGAGGCAATTTAGAGACCAGGATTACTGCATGTTTTTTGTGAGGGTAGAACATGCACGGGGAGAACATGCAAACTCCACACAGAAAGGCCCTTTCGCCAACCCCGCCTTGGGTATGGGTATGGGCACTGATGACGCGGAGAAAGCACGCCGCCAGCACCCACAGCGTCCCCAGCGGGAATCGAACCCAGGATATTATAGCTGTGAGGCGACAGCACTACCGACTGTGCCACCGTGCCCCCAAGCAAAATTATTGATAATGTTTTTTCCCCTTTACCTCAGAGTTAGTGTCTGCACATGGTGCTGCCATTGTTCTGGAAAACATCCCTGAGCACATGAACATAGACATGCTGTCCATGTTGGTGGAAACCGTATCTGGGCTTGATGAAGGGAGCTTTAGTTTGGAGATCATCTGGGAGACAAAGAAAGCTGTGGTGACCCTCAACAATCCCACTGGTAGGAACAAACTTAGGGCTCTATCTTCGTTCGAGCATTCTAAAGGCACTATTTGGGGAATTATCATTGGAGAAGGGACGTTCCCGCACTAAAGTGGCTATTTTGGTCACCTGTCTAAATCCCTAAAACTACCCTTTACATTATGCATTACAATAATGAAACCAATCACCGTGCTACAGGCCATTGCCTTTAAGGGATCGCTTATCCGTTGCCCGTTATGCCCAGTGCTATATTGCTTCATAGCCTTGGCGTGGTGCGCGCCGCTCTATACCAAACTAATTTGGCATACAGCTTTATAACTCCACTATGCGCCTTCCCAAATGTGTGTGACCAAAATAGCAATTTAGGGGAAAGCGTGCCAACTGGTATTTACCCATGACCACACGCAAGTATAGGAGCAAGCTCCTATACTCGTAATTTTCGGCAGGGACGAAAATCTAGCCCGTAGTCTACATTACACCTGTTTCTTTACTTGATATAAGTGACCTTGTGGCTACTCATTTGTCATGGAATTACTAGGGTTGAATTTGTTCTCTCTGAAAGGTCATGATATCTAATTCATGGTATGCGTAGTATGAGGAAGAAAAGGTAATAGCATGAATGGATTTAGTGAAAGATTCTGCAGGAAACATGACAGTATGATGTCGAATGATACTGATACAGTGACGTTTTCTTTAGTTGTCGACAGATTTATGCAAGCTAGTATGGGAAATGAGAAGTTCAAGAGGTATGGGCTGGCTGCAAGGCAGCTGGAAAGAACACAGGCTGTCCGAGTGGAGAACCTCACACCGGTTGTTATTAAAGGTACACATCTCTATACTGAACATGTTTTATTGATTTGTAGACATTTACCTGGTGTAAACCTAGCTCTGGTCTGGTTCATAGCCTTACTGCTTCTGATTCTGCCCTGCAGTAAGGCTCTGCTACTTTCGCTTTTAAATCTCACATGGAACTCAGACCAGCCTCTCCTCTTTAGTGGAAATCTCAAGAACGTTTGACCTACTCACCAATACAAAGACGGGTTGTGTCATTAGAAAGCCTACTTTTTTAGTGGAAGCACTCTGAGCCACATGTATAAACTGTACTTTTTGGCCAGAAATTGAAATTTTTGCCTTTGTTTTGGTGAGTAGCAAAAACGTTTATTTATTTATTTTATATTTACACTAAATAGGAGAGGCTGGTCTGAGTTCCATGTGAGATTTAAAAGTGAAAGTAGCAGAGCCTTACTGCAGGGCAGAATCAGAAGCAGTAAGGCTATGGACCAGAGCTAGTGTAAACCTAACGTCAATGCCTGGCAGCACACAGTGGTTGAATGACTTACTATCTTGCTTCTATATTCTTAAGAGTTGTATTTATTGATTTGTTTGTTTGTTGTGTTACTCCTGAGTCCTGAATAAATGGATGGATTTACTCAGCCAGCATGTGACGTGAAAACAAGACTTGTGAGATTTGACTATTACACAGTGGTTAATGATATGAATGTGTCCTGTACTGATAAGATAATGCACCTCTATGTACCACAGCACCTCAAAGGCCCTAAAAACAAGGCTCCAGACTTCCCAAAACAAACTGGTCAGGCTACTACTTGGCCTCACTCCCCGAACCCACCTCACCCCAGCCCACTTTGACAGGACAAAGTACAGCATCTAGCAATGGGTCTGGTCCACAAGCTTAGCTACACCACCAAGATACCATTACCCATGTACCTGTCTAAATACTTCCTTAATGTCAACGAAGTCAACACCCACAACACCAGAGGGAGTGCAACCCAGATTCGGCACAAACAAGGGACTAAATTAATTTTGCTCCTATGCCACCAAAATGTGGAACGCCCTAACAACAATCATTAAGACATTGCGAATCCCTTGACTCATTCAAAACCGCTCTCAAAGGGCACCTACGGACGGCTGCAATTCAAAACTGGCCCCCGTAAAATCTGAATCCCTCCCTCACTGAATATGTTTTATTCCCTTTTTACCTCTCATGACGATTTCCTGTTTTGGCTATATAGAAGTGTATCTCTAAATGTTCTGAATTTCTGATGAATTGAAAATGGTGGATTGTAAAAAAGTATAATGCTTTATGGTGTCGTCCACAGTTTTGTATGGAGTTGTGCTTGAAATGTACTGTACTTCTGCAAACTGTTAATAAATACTTCAATCAATCAATCAATCAATCAATGGTGTAAAATGAACATGAATTTTACAAATTAATTTTGCAGAAATATTGGAACTCTACTTTGAGAAGAACTGGACTCAACCAGTCAGCATCAGCATGATCACTGAGGAAAAAGCAGCTGTTGTCACCTTCGATGATCCTAAAGGTGAAAAAGGTTAATGGTTACCAAGCCATTATACTAAATATATAACAAGCTATCAGTACACAATTAAGTATGCACATTATGTATTTGATTTACACCAAATTAAATTTAAATGATTTGGTAATTGTATTATAACTATAAATTATTAAATTAACAGATTCAATATACACTACACCTACTGTCACTTTCCTATACTCAATTATCCTGATACTTTTCCAATTACTACCTTTCCAGTTGCAGAGACAATCTCCAAGATAGAAGACCATATTATATGCAAGGTCCCTGTCCAGGTGTACCCCTTCTATGAGTCTCTGGGCACTGCCCTGTATGGCAAAGACAGACCATCATGGAAGATGCCTGAACCTTTCACAGAGAGTGTCCACCCCCCTGTCTGGAAATTTCTCCTCATGAAGAAACAGCTAAATGCCATCAACCAACAAATGTGCCCTTACTTCTGCAATGTGGAATTAGAAAGCCCTGAGGCAAAGCTCAGTCCTCTGCCAAGTCTATTGAAGCAAAAGGGTCTGACGGAAAGACAGGTGGATGAGTGGAAAAACAATGCTTCAGAGGCCTTCAGAAAGCTCTTGAGTCAATACACTGCTTTTGACTGTGTAGTGAATATACCTGCTTGGAAGATGATGGAGAAAGATATCCGTTCAGTAGTGAGAGAAGACGCAGTGCTGGTGTTGGATGCACCAAAAGGGATGCTGACTGTGGCAGGGCAGGCGGAAGATGTGAACCGGATCCGAGGTCCTGTACAGGATATCATCCTCAATGCTGTGCGGCAGATAGAGAGGCAGCAGCAGAGCGTATCAGAGGCAATGGACATGTGCCCGCCCAAATACTATATCCTACAGCAGGAAGGGTTGCTAAAAGCGGTGTCAGATATCTCTCAGGAGTTGCACCTATCCTATCAAGATCCCACCAAGACACTGACCATTTCGGGCCTTGAAGCAGAGGTCTCTAAAGTGAAGTGTTGGATCTTGGAGAGAGAGGTCAGAATGTGTAAGAAACCCCTGGATGATGTGGACCCATGTCTCCTAGACTTCTTCAAGTCAGTTGATGCCATGGAAATGTCGCAGAACTTATTCACATCTCAGGGAACCTGTGCGATTTACAGCACGGACGGAAGCAGGGTTCTTCTCACAGGAAGTTCTGAGAATGCTCTGATCGATGCAGAGCGGAAGATGAGGACTGTGTTTTCAATGCAGTCTCTGCATGTGCAGGATGCGAAGGTACTAAGAATGCCTGAGTGGAAGGAGTTGAACTTAAAGCTGGTGGAAACCTACAACACCTCAAAGACGAAAGCGGTGCTTATAAATCTCCACCCAGAAGGAAGAGGCACAATAACAGTGTCCGGCTTCCTCAACCCAGTCAAAGAGGTCGCCCGCATCCTGGAGGAATTTATTGTAAATTACTCACAAGTTGAAGAAACCATCCGCGTCAAGTCCAATGCTGTGGTCCAGTTCATCCAGGAGAGAAAAAGACAAGAATGGACCAGTTTTGCTTTGACAAATGAAGTAATGGTCCATTTTGATCCCAGCCGGCCAAGAATCAACATTTCTGGTGCACGTCTCCATGTCCAGAAATACAAGACCTCCCTACAAAGTTTGGTGGCGGCTCTCTTCACCGATGCACACACAGTGGACAAGCCTGGGGCTAAGAAGTACTTCCTCTCTCAAGAGAGCAAGTTCCTTACGTTAATCAGAGACGCTGACTGTGTGGTGGTGCTTCAGCAGGACAAGGAACAGGAGTATGATGAAGATGAAGACAACTATGAGGATGAAGGCGGAGTTGGAGGATCGATCTACTGTGAAGTTCAGACGGCCTCGGGACTCCTGGTCTCGGTCTCACGGACTGATATCTGTAGCTTCAGGGTGGATGCTGTAGTCAATGCTGCCAACGAGGACTTGAAGCACATCGGAGGTGTAGCTCTGGCGCTGCTCAAGGCCGCTGGGCCACAACTCCAGAAACTCTGCGATGACTACATTGCCAGGAATGGACGTCTGCGACCTGGGGATGCCATTGTGACAGATTCATGCAACCTGCCATGCAAGTATGTAGTTCATGCTGTCGGCCCTCGGTTCTCTGATTCAGACAGGAAGACGGCAGTGTCACGGCTAAACCTGGCCATTCAGGAGAGCTTGAGGCAGGCAGCGCTGAATAACTGCTCTACTATTGCCTTGCCGGCAGTGAGTTCTGGGGTGTTTGGCTTTCCTCTTGAGCTTTGTGCTGAAACTATCGTTCAGGCTGTACGGGAATACTGCAATACTGAGAAAGATCCCGGTTTGCTGACTGAGATCCACCTGACGGACAACAATGACCAGACTGTGAGGGCTCTAGCCAAGGCTGTTAACAATAAGTTCATAGACCTCCAGCCAAAGATGACTCTACCGCGACAGGGAAGCACCAGACAAGCTGGATATTCAAGGTATAAATAAAGTGAATGAATTTACAATCTTCTAGAGGACATGCCTGGTTGTCGTCGTAATGGCAATTAAACAGGATGAATTATAATAAAAATGTGTTTGTTTCTTTGCTTTGGTCTTGAACAAATTTCACATTTTTTGAAAAGGCTGAACAATGTATCCTCAAAATAATACTACATGTATGGTAAAACAAAATAACTACTATGCTACTACAGTTCTGCAGCACATTATATCTTTTGTTCACATTTCTTCTCCCAGTGGGCATCATGGACAAGGACAGTGGGGAGCCAGAGGACAATCAGGGTCCAGGAATCTGACAGGTAGTGGAGGGGGCAGGGGGAGAGAACAAGGAGCATCTGGAGGGAAAGAGGGCCAGCATGGACCCAGAGGAGCTCCTACCCCCAGAGGACACCTTCGGTTTGGTGGGGAAGACAGAGGGTAAAGAAAAGGCTTGTCTGCTTTGTCCTATACTTTGTCCTAAAACTCTTTAGTGTTATAATTGCACTACTGAGTAATATGCTTGGTAATAAATACAGCAGTAGTAACTACTAACTACTAAGTACTATTCTCGTTTCCTGGCAGCATTCTCTCTCTACAGCAATTCTGGGCTTTGAAATTAGCCAACATACAAGCTCACAACACGTCACTATATGTTGTGACTTGGTAGTCAGTACTGTAGATTTGCTATTTATGGCGAATCTGCCCCTATGTTTGTCAAATGTTCGCCTATAATGACGTGCCCAGAATAGGTTCCCTAGTTCAAGTCATTGTTCATTTATTTTGTGATTTGTAACAGGTATAGGAGACTAGACCATGAAAGAGACCTTGAAACCAAACACACACAAGAAGGACTGAAGATTTGTCTCAGAAAGGGAAACATCCAGGATCAGGCTGTAAGTGTGCATATTTAATTATAGAATATATCCTGTGCACTGGACCTTTTTGACAACTGACTTTGTACCTACCTAACTCTAAAACTGGAATGTGGAAATTCTATAAGTGAGGCGTAGTCAAATAAGACCCTTTCCACACGAGAACGGCTTGGGCTGTTAGCATCCACATTGCGGTTATGTTAATTACGCATGTCGTCCAGACGAGAGCGGCGGGGCGTTCCGGACACCCAGAGAAAGCTGTAGTAGTGTAGGCTATATTATGCATGGCCTGTAAAATGTATATGTGGCATTGTGGCATAATAATCATTCAGTAAGCTACTGGGCATAATCAACTGTAGCTGATGTTTTTCTTTCTTTTCATTACAAATCATTCAAATACAATTTGAATTATTTTACATAGGCCCACTAATATTCTCATAACTACCCTATTCTGCCAGAAGTAGGCTACAAACTATACATACTGTAATCATGAGATTCATATAGTTTGCAGATCTTAAAGCTCACAACACGGCACGATGCATTGTGACTTTGGAGATTGAATATATTTGGTGCGCAACACCGCTGAACGTCAGATAATTGCTCATTGATTCCACCTGCTACCTTGTGCATGAAAAGACAGCGCTATACCTTTGCCTAATCTGCAGCTAGTTAACAAGATAAATTGCACATAGGCTACCAGTGAAAACAGCTGTTTATAAAGGAATATGGACAGTAAATGATGTGTTTATCCTACCTGGGGTCTCTCAATGCAAAGCCGTTTTGAAGTTACACAAAGGCTTTGCCGTGACATTTTGGCTGCTTGCTTGCAAAGAATATAATTTAGAGAGCAAGTTGAAGCATGGATAGCACCTTCAGAATGTTTAATTTCCACCCAAGAAGACGAAGCACTTTGACGAGGTCCATGCGTGCTGTGCACTGCACAGGAGAAACCTGCCTGTGAGAGGGACGGACAGACAGCTGTGACTGCGTGCTGCCCATCTTAGATATTAAGCCTATATACTAATCTATTCTACACTACACCATTATAGTAACAATAATGTAGATCATCCGGATGTCTTTCCAGATTGGTAATCACCATAATTTATAGCTGTTCTCCGAAAATAGCTCATCTACAAACTCACAGGCTGCAGATCGGCTATTTATAGAGATTTATAGACATTATGTGCAAATAAAATAATAAAATTGCTGTGATACTGGAGGTAGAAAGCCTGGTGACGTGAGGTTAGTTTGGAGGGGGCGAGGGGACTGGCGGCACCATTTCGTTATTGATTTTCATTTTCTATCACACTTGGTTCCCAGACTGATGTCATTGTCAACACCATCTCTGAAAACCTAAACCTGGACTCAGGAGCCGTTTCCAAAGCCATTTTGGAGAGAGCCGGCCCGAGGCTCCAGTCTGCGGTCAAACAAGAAGCCATGACAGCCCCAGTTCTTGATGTCATTGTAACAGCTGGATTCAGCCTGAAGTGTCAAAAGGTCTTCCATACCATCTGCCCCGGCTGGGACAACGGGGCCGGGCAGGCTGAGGAGGTAAATTAATGGTGTAGTTATATGAACTCAGGGTTAGGGGTCCAATTCATTGGTTAACCTAATGATAATAAGATGAAGTCAAACTTTATTTGTACCTAATGATAGATTGTTGGAGTAATGCCCAAAGCACAAAAAAGAAAATAAAAAAAAGGAGAAAATCTGTATAAAGGAAGAGAAGATACACACAGTATAACCTGTGACCTCAAAGGAAATATTTAGTTACAATGCCAATATTCTACCCATTCATTCCTGTACAGTTCAGTAAACTTGAAATACTTTTGAAATTAATAAGGGTAATAATAATAATAACTGACCTTGCTTTCCTACAGTTGCTTACATCAACCATTTTCCCCACTTTTCTCCTTTGATTAGATTACATATGAATCTTAATGATAAATAACATCATAATATTATGATATGTTTTCATAAACCTGCGTATGCAAAAATACGCCATTCTACAACTGCATTCAATAATATTTATGCTGTCATTTTGTTCCAGAACTTTAAATCCATCATCAGATATTGCCTTGAAGAGGCAGAGAGGCTCAGAATGGCGTCGGTGTCTTTCCCAGCGATTGGCACCGGTCACATGCGTTTCCCTAAGTCTCTGGTGTCTAGAACCCTGCTGGAGGAGATCCACCTCTACAGCCAGAGCAGAAAGCCCCAGTATCTGAGAGAGGTGGCTGTGGTGCTGCACCCTAGTGACACAGAGACTGTGGAAGTGAGTATCTGAGAGAGGTGGCTGTGGTGCTGCACCCTAGTGACACAGAGACTGTGGAAGTGAGTTCTGTGGTGCTGCACCCTAGTGACACAGAGACTAGAGAGATGGCTGTGGTGCTGCACCCTAGTGATACAGAGACTGTGGAAGTGAGTTCTGTGGTGCTGCACCCTAGTGACACAGAGACTAGAGAGATGGCTGTGGTGCTGCACCCTAGTGATACAGAGACTGTGGAAGTGAGTTCTGTGGTGCTGCACCCTAGTGACACAGAGACTAGAGAGATGGCTGTGGTGCTGCACCCTAGTGATACAGAGACTGTGGAAGTGAGTTCTGTGGTGCTGCACCCTAGTGACACAGAGACTAGAGAGGTGGCTGTGGTGCTGCACCCTAGTGACACAGAGACTAGAGAGATGGCTATGGTGCTGCACCCTAGTGACACAGAGACTAGAGAGATGGCTGTGGTGCTGCACCCTAGTGACACAGAGACTAGAGAGATGGCTGTGGTGCTCAGTGTTGGGCATCGTTACTTTCTAAAGTAACGTCGTTAGGTTACTGGATTACTGCCTATAAAAAGAATCCCTTACCGTTACAGATTACCTTCTGAGAAAAGTAACAAGTTAGATTATTTTCCGTTATTTTCCGTTACCCGACAATTAAAACCCATTTTTTTATGCTTGCGCAAGTTGGTTACATTGTATTAGGCTACTGCCTACAGTCATTGCGCCGCATTATCATGGCCCGGTTAAAAACGAGAATGATACACACCATGAACTGACCATAGACAATATCCCCTTACCAGCTCTCTCTTTATTAATGAATATAATTCGCCACAATCGTATACACGTAGGACTGGACAGAAAGAGAGTGCAGAGAGTACAGACAATATGCCATACTAGGCTGTTACGCTGCGCTCTGATGCCCTCTCCACGCCACGCACCGTGGCACATGAACAACAACAACTCCACGTGGACCCATGACAACCCACGTATGAATTAGATAGTTTATAAGAAATGGCACGGCGGCCATCCTTGCAGGCAGTGACAGTAACAGAATGAGAATCCTATAGGCTGTAACCTGTTCATTTTGGGGGGTATCAACAACAGCCTGTTGTTGATGATGAATGATATTATGAAGCTTAACAATTAATTAGTACTCACCTAATGACGCCGCCACGGAGGATATACCATGTTTAACATAATTCCAAAGTGTTTAGCCTACATTGTTTAAGTCATAGACGCATACGCTTTTTATGAACTTTGGCTAAAAGCATGTTATGGTATGTATGGTATGTTATGTCATGGTAGCTGGCTACAACCGAAACAACTTCCTCTTCCTCTTCAAAATAAAAGCTGCTTGTAACAATACTTTTATTTCTTAAGTGAACTACAGGATGTATAGTACATGGTATAGTGGGCTTGGAAGGATAAATAACACAGAAGGCAGGAGAAATAAACTCCGCAGGCAGTCGGGGCATTATTATTTTTTAATCTTGCCAACAAAATGAACAGGGACACATTATAATAACGGGATTACTTTTTTGGAAAAGTAACTAAGTAACTAACTACTAAATTGCAAAACGAACTAGTTAGTTTATTCCGTTACCAATAAAAGTAGTCCGTTACATAACGTCGTTATTAATAGCGCCGTTACACCCAACACTGGTGGTGCTGCACCCTAGTGACACAGAGACTTTGGTGCTGCATCCTAGTGACACAGATACTGTGGAAGTGAGTTCCATTTCAATTCACTTAGTTCACCATAGGCCTAATTTATGCTGTCAATACACGTGACGTAACAGATTTTTCAAAAATAGCAGACCTACAAGCTTGTAGCGCGAGTGGCGCGCTTACCGCGCTATGAGCTTGTAGATCTGCTATTTTTCTATAGCAAAATTATATCAATGTTTAAAACACCAAAAGGGGTTCCCGCTCAAAACTATTTTTCAAAAAAATTCAAAAATAGCAGATGTATATGCTCGCTGTGAGCTTGTATATCTGCTATTTCTGAATAGCCAACGGTCAAATCTAACTGTCTGTATGCTGGTCATTTAAAAGTAGAAATGACCATTCTAGCATTGCCACCTTTCCAGAACGTGTCAGTTTTGATTATTGTCCTGTTCTTGTTTATCAGAGTTTTACCAGGGAGTTCAAAGGTCAGAAGCAGGGAAATCATCAGGGAGCACATTCCTTTGACCGGCCATCACCCTCTCGCTCTGCTGTCCAATCCCAGCAGACCACTGGTATGATTTTCCACATCACTTTGTATATCTTTTCTTTCTTTGTTGATGAGGATTTGTTGAAGGGTTTAGCACATTTTGGACCTACACATGACAGGTCTGTGCCTAGAGGTGGAGGTCTAACCACTATCTACACTTTGCATTTGACCTCTATTCATCACTGGAAGGTTTTCTTTGCATGTATGAATTTATTTATTGGAACAATTGAAGTTATACATATAGTTATATATATATATGTGTGTGTGTGTGTGTGTGTGTGTGTGTGTGTGTGTGTGTGTGTGTGTGTGTGTCAGCATCCTTCAGCCAGGTGTCATCCCCCTCTCTCGGCATGTACCAGATGAAGATGGGTCAGCTAAACTTAGAGATCTCGTCTGGAGACATCACCAAGGACACCAGTGATGTTATCATCAACTCCTCCAACTCCTCCTTCAACCTCAAAACAGGTGACTATGACCTTTAACCATTAAACTCATGGTGAGAGAGAGTTAGGGGGTCACTATACAGACAGTATTCTACTCTAGTCAATATACTGTTGTTGTCTTGATGTATGGCTTGTATCAAGGAATAGAGGAAGGTGAGTTTCTGTCGCAAAATATTAGTTGCTTGTTTCAAAAAGGACAATATTTTGTCATTTTGATCTAGGTGTTTCCAAGGCCATTTTAGACGGCGCTGGATTGCAAGTGGAGTTGGAATGCTCAGCATCTGGTATGTTTTCATTTGAGGGTGTTTTATTTTTGAGGGAGCTTTCCGTGTTTCTGTAAACACAAACATTGAAGACAAAAGTGAGTACAGAAAAGTGGAGGAGCAAATTGTGATTGGCCGGATTGACATTGTGATGATTTGATTGGCTGAGCACGGAGTGTGTATATGATGTATGATGATAAGAGCAACCCTCACTTCACACGCAGGTGATGTTAATTATGTGAACCATACACGTACTGTAGTTTATCAGTGCTCTCGTACACCCATACTGTATGTTTCAGACACTTTTACAACTGCCATTGTAAAATTATACAATATATATATCTACAGTAAATCCATATAGACACAGTATATAGATGTGTTTATCAATTATGTAATATCTTTCTGAAAATAGATTCTGTTTATCATTGTGTTTTCCATTAACTTTGGGCCTTTCTGCAGTTCATTCTCCTGATAACCAGTCACCATCCACTAGTATACTGACCTCAGCAGGACTTCTCCCTAGTCGACACATTCTTCACATCATAGGGCAGAATGACCCTAGCAGGATCAAAGATGTGGTCTACCGTGTGCTGATGTTCTGTGAAGAACAAAAATTCACCTCCGTCGCCTTCCCTGCCCTTGGAACAGGTCTGTGTACTGCTCAACACTGTTACGTTGATGTACCTAATGTACATAATTACCACATTATGCATTCCGATTACATTATTGAGGGCCCCTCCTATATACAGAATTAATGTTTGTTTTTAGTTAAAAATCACACCCGTGTGAAGTGAGGGGCGCTAATATATTAAAGTCTAACTCATGTTGATTAGGTGATGTAATGGTGATGTAAAACAAACAAACACATTTTATAATACAATATAATATACCATGAAATGTTCATGAATGAGGTTGAATATGTGAGCATTGCTGCTCCATTCATTACTGCTTACACCTTGTTTAGTGACAGTGTGTGACCTCATTTGTAGCAGTTAATCACTGTATCCAACTTTGCTCAGGTGACAGTTTGGTCCAAATGAAAGCCATAATTGTAAGAGTCAAGTTGGCCACAGCCAAACTTGAAATGTTGGGGCTTCTCAACATGCATGCCTAGATTCACCAATTTTCTAGCAAGGATCCTGATTCTCTCATTGTTCAAAATGTGTTCGGTGTGTCAGATATGCCTGTTCATCAGTCATCCATATTTGTTAGTTTGTCCATCTGTGTGTCTTTATTAGGTCAGGGAGGTGCCAATCCCACAGCTGTGGCAGAGGCCATGATAGAGGCTGTGGTGGAGTTTGTGAGGAAGAAGCACCAGCGTTATGTCCACAGTGTGAAGATCCTGGTGTTCCAGCCAGCCATGATGAAGGAATTCCACAACAGCATGAGGAGGAGAGAAGGTCAAGATGTAGAGGAGAAGAACGTCTTGACGAAGTTCGTGGGTATGTCACACAAGATCTGTTATTATTACGGCAAGGCTCTGGAGCCTAGGAGGTTACTGTAGCTGTCTATTAACACTTTTTCAGGATAAAGGCTAGCGATCAGCGATCCCGTTTTATATTATTAAAAAGGACCTAAAGACGTGTCCACACGTCTGAGGCACCCCACGGTTTTATTTGAGAGGACGTGTGGACATGTCTTTAGCATCCTAAATCACTTTCACACATGCACGGTATTATGGACGTTTACCAGACTTTAAACAGAGGGGCTGTATGTAGGCTCAGTACGATCGGACTTGCAACAGACTTTATGCAGGCAATGTCCAATTTGGCTGAAACCGCTGTACCAGTTTATTAATTCTGCTTTTTATTAGAGTTTGAGATGTAAATATTCACCGAACAAACTTCCATGATCAATGGCTCATAAGCGAAACAAAACACAAACGTCTCAATTCAAGCTACATGGACATTTTCCAGTGTTCATATGAGAAAGGCTTTAGAAAGATCTGTGTGCCTGTGTTTGCAGAGCTAATCTTGCAAACCACTGGACTGATCGCCAACACAACAATGTGTTGTTCTTATGTTGTTCTTTCTCTTATGTCAGATAAAGTTACTTCGTTCTTTCTGGGTCCCAATGAGGAGCGTGCCACCAGCAGAAGCTTGACGTTGGAACGAGAGGAGTTTGAGCCTGCAGTATTCCACCTGTGTGCTGAAAGCTCCCAGGTAAAAAACACTGCAGCCTGCATAGAAATGCAGACCATTTAGCAACTGATCGTACCGGGCAGCTCCTGCTTGTGAGTGTGAAGGTGAAGGAGGATCTCAGTTTCATAAGTATATACTAACCCCCACCTGTAGGCTCTGGGCCTGGCTAAGAAGAAGATTGAGGAGCTGATAGTGGCTGAGCAGGACAAGAGAACCATCACTGACTCCTTCATAAGTCACCTATCAAAAGTGGATATGGACCAGCTCAGTGCCATGCAGAAGAGGTTGACCGTCAGTATCCATCTGGAGAGGAAGGAAGAGGAGGCCTGCATTCAGCTGGAGGGGCTTACCAGGGACGTCCACTCAGCAGAGTCAGCTATAAGGTCAGAACAACACTTACCTATTTAACCCATTTAGCTCTACTTTGTCTGTTCAACATATCTAGGTTTTTGGAAGAACATGATTTATTTTTGCCTTTTTAGAAATACTTTGTTAGGTCTGAATGTGCCCCCTTCCTCACCCAACTGTGTGTGTGTGTGTGTGTGTGTGTGTGTGTGTGTGTGTGTGTGTGTGTGTGTGTGTGTGTGTGTGTGTGTGTGTGTGTGTGTGTGTGTGTGTGTGTGTGTGTGTGTGTGTGTGTGTGTGTGTGTGTGTGTGTGTGTGTGTGTGTGTGTGTGTGTGTGTGTGTGTGTGTGTGTGTGTGTGTGTGTGTGTGTGTGTGTGTGTGTGTGTGTGTGTGTGTGTGTGTGTGTGTGTGTGTGTGTGTGTGCGCGCGTGCGTGAAAAGAAACAAGGGGAAAAAAAGGAAATACATTAAGCAGTCACTGTATTTCCTTTTATTTCCCCCATAATCATGAAATCATTCAATCACATGCAGCAGCAGTCCACCTAGAGAAACGAACACGTTTCGGCACGCAGGCCTTCTGCAGGGTTTCAAACTTATTACCAAGATTGGACCATTTGACATCCAAAGCAATAGAAGACATTTAGAAAGTGTAAAAACTGCTTACTGTTGTTGATCTGTATAATATTATTTACATTTACATACAAATTGTACTCTAATACAATCTCCAAATCATGATTCAGCTTTTTCTCAGAACGTTTCTAAAATTAAAGTTTTGTAAAAGAAAATGTGTATTTTCTTGTTAAATATTCTTAAAATTTTGTCAGGGACCTGATCCGGAATGCAGAGAGGACAGAAAATCGCAGACAGAAAGCCATCATGGCAAGTGAACTGGTTAAGTGGCAATACCAAGACCAGCACACTGGGCCAACAGCCTTCGACATATTGACCAACTATGACCTTGAGGAGGCACGAGCTCGCAAGCAAAGCGTGAAAATAAAAATTTACCACCAAGACTATACTGCTGATGTGCAGCAAATGAAAGCAACTAAAATCCAAGGGCAGGGACACATTGAATTAATCCGTAAAGAGCAGAAAGGTAAGTAAATATAATATTGAAATAGTTTAAATTGTGTAATGCTTAACAACACACTTGTTTTCACACCCTGGGCTTAGAGTTGTGGTTACATTGGGGCAGAAAAACACACAGAATGACCATGTTATTGACTCATGACAGGATGTCATTCTGAGCACATTTCTTTCTCCATTTATACACACATTTTTGTATCCAATAGCACAGATTCCAATACTTAAACTAAACTATTGAACACATTTTTGCAGATGAGACCGCTCTGCCTGCAAATTGGGAAGACATGAAAGGCTCACTTATGGTTCCTGTAAAACAGGGGTCCAAGGAATACAGTGACGTGGAGAGAGAATGCACAAAGACTGGACTCAGCATAAACATCATCAGCGTATGTTCACATCATATGTTACTAATGATTAAAACATCAAACTGTGTTATTGCAATACTCACATAAATTCAACACGTTTGCAAAATATGTGTACCAAGAACTGGCGGACCCATATGCAGACATACAAAGTTCTAAAGTTCAAGGGTGTTTATTCAAACAAATTTGGAATGAGGAGGGACAGGTGGTAGGCAGGCAGAGCAGAGCAACAGGCAAGTAGGTAGGTAGGCGGTAACATGTCATTGTTCTGAGTTCTGACCTCCCGTTAGTCCGACCCATTACTAACACTATCCCAAATCCTCAATAACCTCAGTCTTAACCGGGCATGCCTCAGTCTTAACTGGACATGTAAGTCCCCTAACCTCATATCAGTCTTAACTGGCCATGTAGGACAGGGATGTCATTGTATTATTATTACTTGCGCAAGCAGAGCGTGCAAGTAATGTTTTGTGTCAGGTGCTACGATGCGTATGTCCCTTAGCATCATGTCCCGTACCAGCATATGACGTGATGAAGTACCAATGTACCAATGCCAGGGTATAATTGGTTGTCGATGGTGACGTAATGATGATATGTTTCAGTGTCGGGTGGATTAAAGGTAATGCCTCTATGGATACATGTATGTAATCTGACACCACTGCCATATCAAGCACAAGTAATCATTACGTCATACGCTGCCACGGGACATATGCAAGCAGACCGTGCAAGTAGTGTTTTTCGTCAGGTGCTGATGCGTATGTCCCGTACCAGCATATGACGTGATGAAGATATGTACCAATGCCAGGGTATAATTGTTTTTTTGATAGTGACGTAATGATGACTGTAACCACAGTATACCGCTAATCAATTTACAAATTACATATACATAGAGGCATTTCCTTTAATCCACCTGACACTGAAACATATCTTTATTACATCACCATTGAGAGCCAGTTATACCAGTACTTGCACGCTCTGCTTGCGCACTAGTAGGCCATATATATATATATATATATATATATATATTTATGGCCTACTTGGGTGCAACAAGCAAGTAGGCACTCGACAGGGTGCAGTTCTAGTTGTTATTATTATTATTATTATTGACTGTTAAACAACAGCTAAATAAAAAAGAAATGCACTCGAGTTTAATCTGGCACCTTCAGAGCACCTCAGCACAAAATGATTACTTCCCAGCACTCCTTTATGTTCTCTGAATGCCCACTGCACGCATGCACGCACCACCCCCATTGAGAAACACTAATATAGACAAACCATTGTGTTAACAGATTGAACGTGTCCAAAACAAGACACTGTGGCAGAGCTACCACCTGATGAAGAAGCGTCTGGAGGAGAAGAACCAACGTACGAACAATGAGATGCTGCTCTTCCATGGAACAGCCTCCACCTCCATTGATCTCATCAACTCTCAGGGCTTCAACCGCAGCTATGCAGGGCAACATGGTAAACAATACTTATGTACATTTCTGCTTTTTCCTTCACAGAGACAGTTGTTGGTCCAACATCTGGATTAAAGGAGACATAACATTAGGCTTCTGGGCTGCAGACAAGGCTACTTTGAAAGTAGCTATATTGACAATAATATCATACAGCCAACGTGGAATTTTGCTGCGTGGGTAGTGTTGTCGAAAATATCGATATATCGATAAATATCGATTCTGAAAAATTAAAACGGTTCGATATGACTTTTCCATAGTATCGATACTGTCCCGCTCCGTCCTCCCGTTGGTTGAGACCATGCTCCCCAGCACACACAAAGAGTACAGCCCCCTCCAAACTGAGCCTTGAGGGAGGGGCCGTCACCGTCAGTCCTGAGTCCTCCTCCTGAGTCAGACAGAGCACAGCGCAGCAGCACTCACAGACAGTACTACACGGTGTCGTTCTCTCTGTGACAAGTTCTGTCTCCACGCTGTGTTAACTTCTTTAACGCTCGTATTTCTTTATGTAAGATAAAGAATCCGATGTACACGGAGAGATAAAGAGGACAGTTGCAAAAGCAGTTTTCCAAATATCGTATCGAAGTTGAAAATCCAGTATCGTGACAACACTACGCGTGGGTGGAGCTTCATTTCTATCCACCAGCTGTCTAAAAACCAGGAAGAGACTCCTGTCACGAGCAGCTTTTTGCCGCGCCTTGACGCCCATATGTGCTTACAGTCAGTGCAGGCATACTGGTGCGTCACGAAGATGCCAAAAGCCGCTCGTGGCAGGCGTCTCTTCCTGGTTTTTAGACAGCTGGTGGATGGAAATGAAGCTCCACCCTCCAGATTCCTGGAAATGCTTGCCCCCGCGGCATTCTGCCGTGTGGGTGGAGCTTCATTTCCATCCACCAGCTGTCTAAAAACCAGGAGGAGATGCCTGCCACAAGCGCTTTTTGCCGCGCATGGAAGTCCAAGTGTGCTTACACCCGTCTCTCACTCTGGGCACACCTAAGCTTCCATGCGCGGCCAAAATAATCTGTCTGCCGGCGTCTCTTCCGGGATTTTAGACAGCTGGTGGATGGAAATGAAGCTCCACCCACTCCACCCCGCTTTTTCCGGGAATCTGGCCGACGCGGCATTCTGCCTGTCTGAGCAAATCGGTATGTTGGTGGGAACCCTTGGCCAATAAGGGACCACCATTCTTGATGATGATGTACGATGATTACAGTGCCCCTCACTTCACACTTCCTTGTTATTTCTTCAGGTGCAATGATTGGCAATGGCTCTTACTTCGCTGTGGACCCCAAGTACTCAGCAGGTAGCTATGCCAAGTTAGACAAAAGTGGGAAGCGTCGCATGTACCTAGCCAGGGTTCTGGTTGGAGACTTCGCAAAAGGAGCAGCTGGCATGATCGTACCTCCTCAAAGGGGCACTGGGAACACTGCAGACCTTTTTGACAGCGTCACCGACAATGTAACCACGCCAACAATGTTTGTTGTTTTCTCTGATATACAAGCATACCCAGAGTATCTTATCACATTTAAATGAATCCCAGTGGTTGTAAGCGTACTTAGCAATAGTGTTGGGTAGGGTAAGCAATTGTTTGGTGGAGGAGAGGTTAGGTGCAAGTGTTTGATGTTCTAGGTCTCGAGGTCTGGCTCCTGTTTCAGACCTACACTTATATTTTTATTTGAAGGAGAGTACACAGTCTAATCTGCCTTGTATTTTTTCTTTATTGATGGGGATAGTACACATGCTGAAAGAGAGGGAGTTTGGCAGACTACAAAACTTTACTTGTTTTATGAGTGTCCCTTTTTGTGCGGTAGCCACTGCTAATTGACTATACTGCAGGAATTAGTGTTTGAAAGATCTTAATATTAAGGAGAATTGAGTAATAGAAACACTAAGTGTAATAATAGTAACATTATGTTTGTCTGTTCTTTCAACAAGAATGTATCACATTTGAGGGGGAAGGTTTCTGAATAAAAAACAGCATTAGCATTAGTCACTGGAACTACCAAGCTCTGCTATCTGCATGTTTGTTCGAAGCTAGTCATAACCATTCGTATTATGCAAGGCCCAATGTTGAACACTAGAACGATAAGATTCAAGATGTTATTAACATAAAATGTTTGCAATATAAAGCAAAGCAATCACCTTCAACCTAAGTGTACTTATAAATAAACTAATATCAAACTTCATACAGGAATATTGTCTTTCGTTTAGATCAAAATAAATTCTATACACTACACACTGAACACTGACTGCCACCCTGTTGTGTAAATATGTTTAGGTTATAGTTACAAGGTCAAAGCACCACCTTTAGATTAGAATAAAAGCTGACATAAAAATGGAAAAATCTGAAACAATTAGTACTGTATATCAGGGATACTCAAATAGATTTACCTGTGGGCCACATTACAAAAATGGCAAGGGGCCAGGGGCCAGTAGATAAAATTACGACATTAATGATACTTGATAACTTCTCTTTCAATTGCTTTATTTTCGCAAAATGTATCAAAGTACAATGTGCATGCACACAATATGTAAATAAATGTGTTACATTTTCTTGCATAAACACAAAGATCTGTTTCCATAACTGCACAAATTATTGCACATAACATGAGTAGCTGTTATAATAACAATAACATAACATGAATAGCTCTTTGCCTGCCTGCCTGCCTGCCTGCCTGTCTGTCTGTCTGTCCATGAGTAGTTATTTGTCTGTCTGTCAATGAGTAGCTGTCTTACTGTCTGCCTGTCTATGAGTAGCTGTCTGCCTGCCTGTCTATGAGTAGCTGTCTGTCTGCCTGCCTGCCTGTCCAATTGTCCATGAGTAGCTGTCTGTCTGCCTGTCTGAGTAGCTGTCTGCCTGCCTGCCTAATTGTCCATGAGTAGCTGTCTGTCTGCCTGTCTATGAGTAGCTGTCTGCCTGCCTGCCTAATTGTCCATGAGTAGCTGTCTGTCTGCCTGTCTATGAGTAGCTGTCTGCTTTCCTGCCTGTCCAATTGTCCATGAATAGCTGTCTGTCTGTCTATGAGTAGCTGTCTGCCTGCCTGCCCAATTGTCTATGAGTAGCTGTCTGTCTGTCTATGAGTAGCTGTCTGCCTTCCTGCCTGTCCAATTGTCCATGAGTAGCTGTCTGTCTGTCTATGAGTAGCTGTCTGCCTTCCTGCCTGTCCAATTGTCCATGAGTAGCTGTCTGCCTGCCTGTCCAATTCTCCATGAGTAGCTGTCTGTCTGCCTGTCTATGAGTAGCTGTCTGACTGCCTGCCTGTCCAATTCTCCATGAGTAGCTGTCTGTCTGTCTGCCTGTCTATGAGTAGCTGCCTGCCTGCCAGCCAACAAGTTGGTTAACAGAAAATAAATTGTTATGGCTGAGTAAAATAAAATACAATAAACACAATTTGCCTGAAAATAGATTACCCAGCTATGACCTTTTTCATGAAAAAAAAATGAGTAGTGATATGGCTGACTGAGTAAAATAAAACAATCTACCTGAAAATAGATAGCTATAAGTGAAGAGCAATTTCCGCAATTACCATTTCCGCAATTTCCTCAATTTCCATTTCCGCAATTTCCGCAATTACCATTTCCGCAATTTCCATTTCCACCATTTCCGCAATTACAATTTCCATTTCCATTTCCAACTATTAATGGCAGCTGGGTTTCATCATTCAAATAAAATAGAATTCTGTCCGTTTAGCTATAAAATTATGTCAGGGAATAGGGATACACAGTATATGTCTTTCATTTGCATTGCATCTCCACCCCCCCCAAGCTTTTATTTTCGTTCTCTAATAGTATTACTTATAATAATGTAATTAAAGATAACTTCATTCAGATTTATTTATTTTTATTTCATTTTCCAGATTTTTTTTTCTTTTTTTTAGATTTTCATTGGTGGGCCAGTCATAATGGTCCCGCGGGCCTGATGTGGCCCGCGGGCCTGAGGTTGAGTATCACTGCTGTATATAACACCGGGGCTCCACCGGGTGCCTCAGCGTTGCGTCTCCGTCACAGTCAGGGAATGTTCCATTTTAATCAATGTAGGGTGGCTCCACTGCCCGCGTTGCGTGACTGCATTAATATTGCCCTGGTTCGTTTGACGCACGTGGCGGAGATGCAGCGTGCCCGGTGGAGCCCCGGTGTTATACGAATACGAGAAGACTAATAGGTGGAGAGCACTAGAAGGTAGGGTGAAAAGAACTAGAAGGTACCAGCTGTGTTTTTGAAACATTGACATCTATATATTTGACTGCGTGAGTGTGTGCATTATCCACATACATTACAGCAACGACGTCGAGTCTGTGGGGGCTATGGGGCTGTAGCCCCCATGAAGAATTAAATAGCCCCTTTTAGCCCCCATGAAGATTTTCGTGGGTATTATGCTGGGTATTTTTTTTAAATATATATAATATATGTGCGCAGCATTATATAGAAGGCTATTGTGTGTGTGTGTGTGTGTGTGTGTGTGTGTGTTGTTGCTGCTCCCTGGTGATCGGGTAGGTAGGCTATACAGCAACTGGCCTAATCAGCATATGATTGGCTACTATTGGTATGTCTGTAAACCTCGTCCGCTTCCAGTCGCTTTGTAGCAAACAGTAGCGCGCGCTGGTTTGTTTTGGGAAACAGCAAAACGCAAAATGTATTTTCCAAGGCAAAGATAAAGTAATTCAGAAGAAGAAGCTGTGACTCGGCTGTCAGAACTCAGCACCACCACCAGTGCCCGCACGGTTCACAGTTCACACCACTGCAGCAACACTGACACGTTCAGCGGAGTGACTGCTGTCTCTGTGCCGTCTGTGAAGAGCCATGAGCCGCGACTCCCGGGAGGGGCAGCAACACCGCCGGGTAATCTACACAGACTATAGTGAGACTAAACACACTGACTCTAGAAAAGACCCATATCGTCCAAAATAGGCTAATCAGTCGTTGTCTGTATAGGCTAATTAATTGGTAAAAGTACGCTAAATAACTCATTTTTAGAACATTTGGGAAATAAATAAATCCGCGGCGGCGCGATCTAAGGGTAATGGACACATAACGGACACCCGGGTATAAATGCAATAATTTATTAACAAGAAAATAATGAATATTTACAGATATATGACATGTTAAAGAAATCCGTCAGTGAGCACTTATAACATAGTTGAAACAACAATAATGAGACAGACACAATTCAGAGTTTCAGAGTATTGGAATAGAATGTATTCGAATACGGAGACAGCAGTGACGCGTTACAATGGAACACCGTACTGACTCAACACATCTCAGTCAGGCTTTAGCTTAAATACATTATTACCCCCCCCCCCCCCCCCAGGGGTGGGTGGGTCTTGTATACATGACATCAGAAGAACCCTTCAGAACCACACATGTCACAGGTCACAGACAACAGCTTCTCATGGCTTGGTTTATGACGTCCTTAAATGTACAAGCATTCCACATTTCCTTGACATTTCCTCCATTTATTCATTTAAGAACTCAAAACCAATATCACAACTCTCCGGACGTAGAAGTAGGCGAAACGACCCTGAAATCACATCAGGTAAAAAAAAATCCTACAAGGCTCTCTTTAAGTCTATCAGAGCAACCGCCCTCAGGCCTACGTTACACAGCGTCACCACAGTTTTATAACAAAAAACAAGGCGAAGCCGTCCGCTCAGAATTGTCCACCTGCACACTTGACAGTGTGCTGCAGGCGTCACGTGGTTAAAACTGCACAGAGCAATCCAAACCGGCAGTCTTGTAGCTCCTGCACAGGGCTCAAACACAAAGCACTAGGCTATTGCACATCTCATCCACAAGCTCAGCTTGCAGATTGGCCATCTTGACAGAACAGCTGCAAACGTCACAGCTTTCCAAAGACCGGAAATTGTCACCGCACAGGTGACGCAGCATCATTCTTCTGAAGCACATGATCGCAGAATTCAGAGTCCAGAGTGCCAACAGCACTTATATCCCTCATTTAGGAAACCAGCGTGGAGACGTTCGCGGATAGCAGACTAGCCACGCAACAGCTGTAGTGAGTCTACAGTCCACCTGCCTGCTGGCAATATAGCCTGGTTGTGATATGTAGATGTGATTGATATTTTTTGTTTGTTTTTTTAAGTCATTCTATAACACAAAGTAATTGAATTTATTTTATGTATTAATTTTATATATTACTATGTTATTACTAATTTTATGTATAACTATATTACTAATTGTATTTATTTGATGTATTACTATGTTATTACTAATTTTACTTCATGCATTACAAATAGTATTTGTTTTATGTATTACTGTTACTCATTTTATTTTTTATGCATTTTTTTTTATGTATTACTGTTATTACTAATTGTATGCATTACTATATTGATAATTTAATTTATTTTATGTATTATTGTCTATATTACTAATTATATTTATTTTATCCATTACTATGCTATTACTAATTTTAATTTACTTTTATTTTACTATTTTAATTTACTTTTATTTTACTATAATCTATTTTTTTATCGTTCGTTTTATCCATTTATTTATATTATTATCTAGTTATTTATATTGGTTTATTATTTTATTGTTTAGAGCCCTGATTGATCACATCTACATATCACCACTACCAGTCAGGATCTGAGTGACTCAGAACCCTGGTGACCTCCAGATGGAGCCACACAGGAGACCAGCAACGTCCTAAAGAAAAGAAAGAAATGCTCATTACTACTTTGTTCATAAAACAATATTGATTGAAATATTTATTAACAGTTTGCAGAATTACAGTACATGTCAAGCACAAACTCAATACAAAGACTGTTAACTGCAAGTGGACGACCCAATTAAGCATTACACTTGTTTACAAGAGGGTCCACCATGTTCAATTCTTCAAAACATTTAGAGACGTACAAAGACACTTCTATATAGTCAAAGAACAGAACAGGAATTCATCATAAAGGAGGTAAAAATGGAAAATAAACGTATACAGTGAGGGGAAAAAGGGAGTCAAGGGATTCACATGTCTTAATGACTGTTGGTAGGGCGTTCCACATTTTGGTGGCATAGGAGTGAAAATAATTTAGTCCCTTGTTTGTGCCGAATCTGGGTTGTACATGGTTCGTTGCACTCCCTCTGGTGTTGTGGGTGTGGACTTCGTTAACATAAAGGAAGTATCTAGACAGGTACATGGGTATCTTGGTGGTGTATCGAATCTTGTGGACCAGACCCATTGCAAGATGCTGTACTCTGTCGTCGACCCTAAGCCATTCCAGCCCGTCAAAGTGGGCAGGAGTGAGGTAGGTTCGGGGGGTGAGGCCAAGTAGGAGCCTGACCAGTTTGTTTTGGGAGGTCTGGAGCCTAGTTTTAAGGGCCTTTGAGGTGCTGTGGTACCAGGAGGTGCATGCATAGTCAAAGAAACCTTGTACGAGGGCTCCTGTTAAGGTCTTCAAGGTGTTTTTGTTGACCAGTGAGGAGATCCTGTAAAGGAATCTTGTTCTTTGGTTGACTTTTTTGATTACGTTGGTGGCCATTTTATCACCGGAAAGATTAGCCTCCAGGATGGAACCTAGGTAGGTAATTTCATCTTTACGTGTGATAACATTGTCACCAACTCTAACCAAGAAGCCATTTGCCTTGCTGAGATTACTATTAGATCCAAAGAGAATGGATTCAGTTTTTCCCAGGTGTAAAGATAGTTTGTTATCAGCGAGCCAGGTGCAGATTCTACCGAGTTCAGAGCTGAGGGCCTTTTCAACCTGCAGTTTGTTCCTGTCCGAGACTAGCAGTGCCGAGTCATCTGCGAACAGGAACAAGTTGCAGTCACAAGCTGATGTCATGTCATGATCATAGTGTGTGTGCGTGTGTTGTATAGTTACCTTGCTGTGATGTAACTCCAAAGGTGATCAGAAATAGTTGCTCCATCGGCTAGAAACGTGCTCTTCACCGGCATGATGATCTTGTTCCTAAAAAAAGTCTATAGTCAACCCTAACTGATTACAGAACATGATATAAAAAAACACAACTAGAAGGATTTAGGCCTGTCACAATTACCTAATCGCCAAGTATTTGAGATACTTTTTTTTAGAGATTAGTCATAATCGTCTCCATGTTGAAAATGTTCATATATTGTCAAACATTTTAAAGAAATAATGGAAGCAACCGATCTACAAGCTCTAAACGTGTCACTTTGTAATTTTCTTCTCTTTTAGTGTATAAAGTTGTTGAATTATGCCATGTGCAGCTTTTGGTTTACAAAGCCTACAAAAGCCAAAGTTTTATTTAGAATGTTATGTTATGACGCAATTAAATTGTTACTAGTAATTTATTTGAGAAACAATTAAATCGGCCATTATAAAACCTCAAATTCCGACAGGCCTAAACGGGTTCCAGTGATGTCTACCGAACCTTCCAGCTCCATCCGAGCCTCCCAGCGACCCAGAAGTCCTCAGCGGAAACACCCAGGGAAAGCTTCGGATCTCGGGCATCGGCTGAGATCTCCATTCTAACAAAGAACGAAAGACAGACAGACAGACACACACGCACCCCAAATTAGCTTTGCTGTGTGTGTGGGTGTGTGTCCTGTCACAACATACACATGCACTTACAGTAACGTTTAAGAATAGGGATTGACCGATTATTGGCAACGGATGATTATTGGCTTTTTACTATAAAGCCTATAAAAAAGCCCCAACCCTAAAGCGGTTCGTACTGTCGAGTTCCTCACCGAAGTCCTCCAGCGTCTACCCAGATCTCCGCCCTCTGTCCTCCCATCCATCCAGGCCCAGGTCCGAAGTCCTCCAGCGTCTACACAGATCTCCGTCCTCTGTCCTCCCATCCATCCAGGCCCAGGTCGGAAGTCCTCCAGCGTCTACCCAGATCTCCGTCCTCTGTCCTCCCATCCATCCAGGCCCAGGTCCGAAGTCCTCCAGCGTCTACCCAGATCTCCGTCCTCCCATCCATCCATGGACAGACCTGCAGATCTCTAGAGGCTCCAGCTGCGTCTACTGCCATTTCCATCCTGAGAGAGAAAGAAGAAAGCATTAGCTCTACAAGCTCACAACACGTTGTGACGCGGTGTGAGCTTGTAGATCTGCTATTTTTGCTGAACGCTCCCTCAGAATAGGGATGCTGGGGTTGAAGTGGTAGTGTCATTAAGACTTTGATTAGCTTGGAAGGCTGACAGACATTCAACCACAGTGCCACTAGGAGGCATCAACACATGTACAGTCCTCAACATCTTTTGTCATTTTTTATTCAAGTGCTTCTAAAAGCAGATGAGATATTGACTCTCAAACTATTGTGCATTTATTATTTGTCATTTAGATTTATCATAAAATATTTAAAACATTTGGATGACTGTAGTAAATGATGCCATTCTTCGTGCCATAACAGTACAAAAGCAGTTATCCATCCTCAGAAACAAGCCATAACTATTCCTACTCACAGCTCATCAGAGTCCTCTGAGGAAGCCCCCCGGGGGGGGGGGGGGGGGAGCTTTGGAACGGATCTCTGTCCGGGAACATCAGCTCGTCTATCGATATCTCCATTCTAACAAAGAAAGAAAAGAAAAAAAACACACCAAATTAGCTTTGCTCTGTGTGTGCATGTGTGTGTGTGTGTGTGCGTGTACCCTGTCCAGCAGTGGCGTTCCAGCGACGTCTACCCAGATCTCCGTCCTCCCATCCATCCATGGACAGACCTGCAGATCTCTAGAGGCTTCAGCTGCGTCTGCCATTTCCATCCTGAGAGAGAAAGAAGAAAGCATTAGCTCTACAAGCTCACAACACGTTGCAACGCGGTGTGAGCTTGTAGATCTGCTATTTTTTGCTGAACGCTCCCCCCAGAATAGGGATGCTGGGGTTTTAAGACTTTGATTAGCTTGGAAGGCTGACAGACATTCAACCACAGTGCCACTAGGAGGCATCAACACATGTACAGTCCTCAACATCTTTTGTCATTTTTTATTCAAGTGCTTCTAAAAGCAGATGAGATATTGACTCTCAAACTATTGTGCAGAGTCATTTAGATTTATCATAAAATATTTAAAACATTTGGATGACTGTAGTAAATGATGCCATTCTTCGTGCCATAACAGTACAAAAGCAGTTATCCATCCTCAGAAACAAGAAAGAACTATTCCTACTCACAGCTCATCAGAGTCCTCTGAGGAAGCCCCCGGGGGGGGGGGGGGGGGGGGGGGGGGAGCTTTGGAACGGATCTCTGTCCGGGAACATCAGCTCGTCTATCGATATCTCCATTCTAACAAAGAAAGAAAAGGAAAAAAACACACCAAATTAGCTTTGCTCTGTGTGTGCATGTGTGTGTGTGTGCGTGTACCCTGTCCAGCAGTGGCCGTCGGGAGTCGAACCCGCAGCACGCCGTCCGGCTGGCTTGGCAGCATAGGTGCCCAGACAGTTGAGCTAACCGTCCGGGCCACACTTAAATATTTAATTGCAATTTATTAGAGCGACAATAATCGTCCAGTAAAAAGAAACCTCATAATCGTGAAAGGCCGGTTCTTACTGTGCGGTTCCTCACCGGGCAGGCCCAGGTCCGAAGTCCTCCGGCATCTACACAGATCTCCGTCCTAAGAAAGAAAGAAATAAAGACTACATTAGCTTTTGTTGAGCTGCATATTCAGAACCACTTAAACCCTCTATAGATTTGATAAAACAGACCTTTAAAGAGAGCATTTGGTATAAGCTCCGATTTCACTCTACACAAATTGATTTGCCAAACATAGCAGATCTACAAGCTCACAACACGTCGCAATGCGGTGTGAGCTTGTAGATCTGCTAATTTGGCTGAACGCTCCCCCCAGAATAGAGATGCTGGGGTTGAAGTGGTTAATTAAAAGTGTCATTAAGACTTTGATTAGCTTGGAGAGCTGACAGACATTCAACCAGTGCCACTCGGAGGAATCATACTGCCATGCTATACTTCGTACCATAACAGTACAACAGATATCCATCCCAACAAGAAATATTCCTACTCACAGCTCATCAGAAGTCCTCAGAGGAAACGCCCGGGAGGGAAGCTTTGGAACGGATCTCTGTCCTTCCACGACGTCTACCACGACCCATCCACCCTAAGAAAGAAAGAACGAAAGATTAATTTAAGTGACCAAGAGCCAGATATATGTACATTGTGTCCTTTCACATCATACACAAAATGTATAGAGAACATTTAAAACAGAAGCAGACCATACCACTCGCAGTAATAGAAAAGTCTAAGTGGTTTCTTACTTTGAGCCGCCTTCAGAGCCCCCCATGCAGATTCATCCATGGACAGCGAGAACTGCAGATGTCCACCTGTAGGAGCTCCGGTTGAGCCTCGCAGCATCTGGAATGACGACATGGTGGTTATAGTCTATGAATGGCTTTGCACATCACTCACTTGTTGCCAATAGGAATTTGTGATGTCTGTGTGGCGACAATTGCTGTGTGTCTGTTTTTTTATAATACATACAATTTATATAGCACTTTTCAAGGTACCCAAAGTTGCTTCACAAAACAGTAAAAACTAATTTATTTTAAAATAAACTAGATTAAAAAGGTTCAAAACTAGAATTTTTTGGCATGTTTGTGAAGCTTTTCGGTTCCACACCAGTAACTGCTGTTCAACACTAACAGCTACATCCATGACCTCCCTGCAACAACATCAATGAAGTATGGCTATGCAGACGACCTGAGTACTGTGTCCCAGTCTGGAGCCGTAGCTCTCATGTCAAGAAGCTGGATGCTGCCCTCAACACCGGATGGGCCACCCCAAACAAACTGCCTGCCTGTTCTCGCTGGAATCACTCCAACAGAGGTCAGACGAGAAGCAGCCACGCTGGCCCTCACCGGGAAGGCACAGCTGAGTGAATCCCAGCCATCTCCTCCACAAGGTCGTCAGAGACACCACAGCACACGTGCCTCAAGTCACGGTGCCCTTTGCCACAACACACACACACACACACACCAAGTCACGGCGACCTTTGCCACAGCACACGTGCCTCAAGTCACTGTGCCCCTTTGCCACACAGGCCCAGGAACTGCTCCACACAACACCAGCTGACACCTCCAAGGCATCCTGGGTGAAGGCAAGACAGAGGGACCAGTGGAATACATTGAGGACCCCAAATATGTTCTTTGCCAGCACCTCCCCTGCAGAAGTGGGACATCTCGGACAGTGCCCACTGTGAATGCGAGGATCCACTACAGACTGTGGAACACGTAATGACCATTTGCCCCAAATACCGGCCACCGAATGGTGATCGTGGCTTAGGTGACCTAGACAATGACACATTGTACTGGCTTGCTGCAACAGAGCTGAAGTTCTATGGACATACGGCAGAAGATGTTTAAGAAACTTATTTTTTGTAATTTCTTCATTTTTTCGGCAAACCTTTGTGGCATTTAATTTATGGAACATGTGGATGTTTCTTTATTTATTGGTGAAGTTTTAGTGCCACTTGTGGCATTCTTTGAAATGTATTGACACGTTTGATATATGTTTTTGTTAGGGATGTCCGATATTATCGGCCGATAAGGCATTAAAAATTAATAACCCTAACCCTTAATTTTACTTTATTTATTCTTTTACATTAAAAACATCTATACAAGCTCACAATACAATAAGACACATGTGAGCTTGTGAGAGATTAGATTACATACATACATTTTAGATGAGACATTTTGCATGAGTCATTATTAATAATTACTTTTGGTATTTTAAGTACATTTTATACCAAAACCTTTGTACCTTTACTCGAGTACATGTTGAATTGTAACGGAGTATTTCTATATTGCAGTATTGCCTACTTTTATTTAAGTAAAAAGTTTGAGTTATGTTTCCACCACTGGAAAAAGCCTGCATATCAGTATCTGTTGATATCGGCAATTAGGAGTTGGACAATATCCAACACTGACTGTCGGACATCCCTTGATTTGTGTGATTTTTGTGGAGCTTTTAGTGAGTTTGTGGCATTTTGTGCAGCTTTTGTTTGTTTGTTTTGTGAACGACCAAAGAGCACACCCAGTATGTATCACAAGGCTATTCCACCAGTCATCTACATCTCATAAGCGGCCATGAACTAAACACCACAGATATCACAATTTGACTTTGGCAGCAGCAAGAAACGACTGATATGCAAAGCTCTTCAGCCATGCTTCTCTCTATACAAACACTCATAATGTCCACATGGACATCTTAGCTGTCAGGATGGGGTGGTTCACACAGGAGACCAGGTTCAGTGTTCTAGCAGCATCTACGGTCATCTCCATCTACATTAGAAAGAAAGAAAGACATCAGAAGCTGACCATATCACTCACAGTAATAGAAACATTTTAAAAGGATCTCTGGCTAATAAGACAAATATTCCTTAACATTATACTTGCCATCTATAACTAAAATTGTAAAATATAAACCAGTTAAATATTTTATTTCTTTCATATAATCTTTTACTACATAGGAACTGTTCCCGTCACAGGTTTATGATGTCCATGTGTGGTCCAGCGCTATGGAATGCACTTGCTAATAAAAAGTACTTAAAATATTGCTTTGATGCTTATATCAATTAAGCTGTTTTTGTATTAGCAAACACACGGACAGGCCTCTTTCATACTAGAGTAGCCTAATTCATCCGCTTCATTTACAGACATCAGTAAAACGTGACGTGACGTCCGTATTTAGAATACAACAGCAGTGCTTATTTTCCAGATCCAAACTTAGCGTTGCACAAAGCTTGCTTAATAGCGACATCAATTCATTCCAATCCACATTAAATGTCGCGCTCTGCGCGTTCATTCATCCGTATGGTATCGCTCATTTCATTAGCTTCAATAGCGTGACACATCCATGGTTAGATCCTTCCAATCGATCCAATTTCAATACTTGTGTCCGTATCAGAGTAAAGATTTCAACTTGAAAATATGCCTTTCTTTCTTTTATCACCAGAGATATACGGTTTAACGTGCTCACACTTTGGGACTTGGGCGTCTTGTTTACTCACTTGTAGTCGTTTGTCGATGGTGATTGATGATGACTGTCAAGTTATTCGGGATTTTCTTCAGAAACCTTTTTGCCCAAACTTGAAAAACGGCTTAGCCGACAGGGGGAACTGTGGTCAACTCAAAAAGACAACTTCTTTCCTCTTTTGTTTGTTTTTACTTGAAATTGTGGTACAGGTAAGTACAGTTGTTGGTTAGGTATTAGGTATTTAGGCATTAGGTTGAAAACCTTAAACAGAGAAAAAGACAAAAAACAAATACAAGCTGTCATTAACTATGTAAGGTCATACTTAAACAAAAACAATAACTGAAATTCACTCATTTCACTCGAATAACCATAGTTACTAATGTAACCTACATGACTGAATCACTAGTCACTTGGGTAATCTAAATAAACAGGTTGTTTTAACTCATATTTCTTCCATAATTCAATTCAAGATCATCACATCAACTTAGCAAGCCTATATGCAACTTAAATCAAACGTATAGCTAATTATAGCAGTTAAATTTGGCCTAGCAGCACAAAAACATAAATAACTTTTATAATAAATGTAAGCAACAAAATAAACTTCAATGCAGTAACAATTAACGCACCAGTGGCATTCCCGTTGATGGCTTGAGGTTTCGGTCTTCCCAGCTCCAATGTTTGCAGTTCAGTTCATGAAAAGTCTTTCAGTTTGTTCTGCTTCTCTCCATGCTGTGTTCTCCACTGCTGCTGCTCTCATACTGGACAAACACTTCCTGTTTTCAGTGCCTCGCCCCAATCAGTGATTGTCACCAGGTGCTGTCACCAGGTGGTATTAGGTATTTAGGCATTAGGTTGAAAACCTTAAACAGAGAAAAAGACAAAAAACAAATACAAGCTGTCATTAACTATGTAAGGTCATACTTAAACAAAAACAATAACTGAAATTCACTCATTTCACTCGAATAACCATAGTTACTAATGTAACCTACATGACTGAATCACTAGTCACTTGGGTAATCTAAATAAACAGGTTGTTTTAACTCATATTTCTTCCATAATTCAATTCAAGATCATCACATCAACTTAGCAAGCCTATATGCAACTTAAATCAAACTTACAGCTAATTATAGCAGTTAAATTTGGCCTAGCAGCACAAAAACATAAATAACTTTTATAATAAATTTAAGCAACAAAATAAACTTCAATGCAGTAACAATTAACGCACCAGTGGCATTCCCGTTGATGGCTTGAGGTTTCGGTCTTCCCAGCTCCAATGTTTGCAGTTCAGTTCATGAAAAGTCTTTCAGTTTGTTCTGCTTCTCTCCATGCTCTGTTCTCCACTGCTGCTGCTCTCATACTGGACAAACACTTCCTGTTTTCAGTGCCTCGCCCCAATCAGTGATTGTCACCAGGTGCTGACTACTCATGATCAGTGATTGACACCAATGATTGATGCCAATTAGGCCAATTAGGGGTTTTGACAGCACAATGACTGCAACAGGTTGATATTATGGTAGGAGTTTGTGTCGTGTGAGTGTAATGGTTTCAAAATAAACGGGGCAAACAAAACAAGAACAGGCTCCAGACATAAACTAAATAAAGGTCTCAAAAAACAGACGAGCGCAGGGTTCAATAAACAAAGTACTTTTCTTTCTTTCTTTCCTTTCTTGTTTGTGCGTTGCGTGCGAGCTGTTGAAATCTGTGTCTCTGCTCCGCTCGGCCGCGACAGTCCCCCCCCAACGCAATTCTGGCTACCCAAAGTAGGCTACCAGTGAAAACATCAACTTCTTTTTTCCCACCGCTGCGGGGGGGGGGGGGGGGGGGGGGGGGGGGGGGGGGGGGGGCGCTGCGGGGATGTGTATGCATAGTATATAAATATAATTAAGAAAATTGTTATAGCTCCAAACCAAAGCATCTACAGCACAAGTCAGCACATGTTCAAACACCAAGACAAATGTAAATAAAACGCAGAAATATTTATATTTTCAAGATCTTGGTGCTTTATTGTCCTTTGTGACATCACATCGTTGATACTGGCATTACAGGGTCAATTAGAAGCAGAGAAGAAAAAGAAAAGAACTACTATCTGGATTTCTGATACAGAAAATACAGTGTCTATGGAATGAAAACAGATCAAACAGTCAAAAACAAACCATGCTGAACACACACGCATTCACTCTACTGGCTCAGGCTCTCCAACATATTCCACTGTGTCTGTGGAGAAATGGGTTTGGTTCGTGTGTGCATCCTTCTCATAGCATTGTAAGAAGAAAAGTAAATCACAAAAACATTTGCACTAGAAATAATCCAAAGTAAAAAAAAAAGGGACAGCACCCAGGATATGAATTTGGACCAAATCAATCAATACTCCTATTCAGGCTAGCCCTCATTGGGGTTCTAATATCAGTGTACGATTCTTGGGTGAGAAATATTAAGCCTGAGAAACTGCACCTGAATGTGTAGGCCATAATATCTAAAGCCGTTTCATTCCAACATGCTATATGTCCATTTTGGAAAAATTGCACCACCTGAAATTACTCAATGTTTCAAAAGCACCCATAACGGCTCTTAAAAAGAGCCAATGTGTGCATCTATTGAAAGTATAGTGATTATTTGCCTCCAGATGTAAATCCCCTAAAAGAGATGTACTGTATATCTCATTGTGGAATGACAATCTTCACATACTATATCCATGTCCGCAATACCTCAGAATGAAATCAAATACAACAAAGCTTATAATAAGCAAGAAATGTAGTACTCTAAAGTCATTCATGTTGATCAGTTTTAAACGCAATGAAGATGAATGAACCATGGTTAACAATGTACACTGCTACAATGGTGAATTAAAAACCATGTGACTTTTTTTCCATATTTTGCTAATGGCAATGAAGGTTAAGATTACCAGAGTCACAAAAAAAAAGATTCAAAACAGAAGATCAATGTCCATTTAAAACAATAATGACAGCATCAGTCGCATTTAAATCCATACCAAATGCTCATGATCATGGATTGTTAATCAGATGCAGTTTCTGATGAAACCATGTTCAGTGTTCCTTTAATAGCTTGAATAGTTTTAATGCTCCATGTCTTTCATTGGCTAGGTTACATAGTTAAGTAAAACTTTCTGCTGCATGTCTGCTCAAGTGCTGTTACTTTGGCTAGTTTTGCCATCAGAGGTTACAAGGAACGATTTGGGGATCAGTCCATTTGTGTTACGTTTTACAATAACATTAACAACATTTATCCACTTTAACCGCAGCATCCCGATTATGGGAAGATTTTGGAATTTCTTCTAAGATCTCCTAAGCTCTACAAGCGAATATAACAGATCTACAAGCTCACATGATGTGAGATTGTAGATGGCCTATTTCCGCCATTTGCTGTATGATGGAAGTATATAGGTCTTAAGTGGTTAAGAGTGGGTTTTCATTGTCAACAAGACAATATAATTGAAGGAAAGGGGGCCCTCATTTGGGAATCATGAGATGATTGGATTTTACTGCTTCAAAAAGACAAAGATCTACCAAACTATCTAGTTGAGAAAAATAAAAGACATTCGCAAAGTTTGTTGAGCTACATGTCATTTTCCACAACGTTTCCCAGCTTGGAAAACATAATTTTCAAACAAAACTTTTGCCTCACTCGGACACACGGATGCTAACTCACCGACTATAAACAACCACGGCTTTAAAAGCATGAAATTGACTCAAGGAAACATGAAACATGAAAAATGGAAAAACAAGCCGTGTTGATGGTGGTTTCAAAGAGTCTGAATTGTGAAGTGGGGTTATTTGTATGTGAACGATACGTGGCAGTCAATTTCTTTACCCTCTTTTAAAGTTCGCCCCATTTCATTTTCACTCACAGTGTTTAGCATGTCAAGAAAAGTCCCTCTTTTCCTTCACTCGATTGTCCCTCATTTCATCTTTAACATCATTGTCTTCTTCGTACATAATTTGCTTTTAGGTTCAGCATCAACAGGATCCATACAGACGGACATGTAGAGGTGGTCTTGTGGTAAAGCGGGATGCCCCTGGATAGCTCTCTCTGTTGGATGTAAAAGGGGCTAGACCGGGTAATCAATGATATTCCTGATACCTGAATTCAGCTGTGGAAGTTTATCGATGTGATTTCTGGATGTTGTTGGAAGGAAGTGCCTTTGTGTCACCAACGGTGTGGGGGTAAACATGTCCTTTTAAAAGAAAAACAATTAAATCCACTGAGAGTTTAGCAGGACCCAGCTTTATCTCCATATCAGCTGAGAGCTCAGTCTTTGAACACCATAGTCTGGGCCTATGAAGACAATAAACATAACCTTCCCCTTCACCTCTATAGAGTGGTGTCACCCAGTCATATATCCTCAGGTGCTGAATGCATTTCCATTTTCTAATCCGACCAAACACACACCTTTGATCGGAAAGATGGAAATCACATGGTGTAGTACTTGAAATGAAGAACAAAAACAAATGATAATACTACACTCGGCACATCCGTGGTATGTAATTGGGACGCCAGCTGTAAAGTTAACAAAGTTTGAGAAAGCTTCAGCGTCTCTGCTGGCCGTAGACAGGGAAGGCCAGAGTGACGTTGAGGGAGTCGTTGTGCTGAACCAGAGAGGTGTGTTGGTAGTGAAGGACAAGCTCCTTCAGGGAGCCATAAAGGTTGTAGGGTTCGGCAAAACCGAAGCCGGTGTGGGTCTTGTTGATGACACAGTGCTTTACCTCTCCATCCACACTGGAGAGCAGAGGAAAGAGAACAAAATTAGTATTGCTGCCATTTGTATGTGTGTGTATATATACCAGTTACTAAGAGAGAGGGAGTATCTCTCTACCACTCTGGACAGACAGATGGGTATATAAAAAAGTCTAACATTACAACAGACAGACACCAGCCAATGATCCTTACACAACGGAGCAGGCGTAGCAGCCAGGCTTGCTGCTGTCTCGGACCAAGAAGGTTCCATCTCTCTTTCCTCGGAGCAGAGACTCAGCCTGGATACGGTTAATGTTCCCCAGACGCCATAACCGCTCGTCATGATGGGGGAGGTCCTCTTCATCCTCAACCATGCTGTACTCACTGGAGACAAGACAGGGAAATCTCTGTTAGAGCATGGTAGACATGGGAACAGTAACAGACAGATATGCATACAGACGCATTCAGTCCAACCATCAAATATTGCTTGCTATGTCTCTATTTTATTGATGAGGTTTCACAGCCGTGTACCACCCCCAAATGTTTTGTATTGGTCGAGATGCGCTTTGCACCCATTTCCAGAATACAGCAGAAGTTTTATTAAGAGTGAAGGAAATTGGATGTTCAAATGGCATTGTGGACAGACAGACAAGACAGTACAAACAAAGCAGCGGCAGAGAGCAGTCTGATGCCATGCTAACTGGGGTTGAGTTGAGCCATATTAATGTTTGATATTATTGGTTTGCACGCTATCGAGTGGTCCAGCTTATGCCAAGTAGAGTTTCCCAAATGAACTTCCGTGGTTCATTTGAAGGGAAGACTGTTGTATGAGTATACTCACTCCTCTGTGGTCTCGTTCTTCAGTCCCAGCCATTCGTTCAGTTTTCTCTGCCTCACTCCCTTCTGGGTCAGCCACCTGACACACAAACATACACAGTTTATAACATAGAACTCAATGTTGTTAAGCGGTCTGGTTGTTTCTGCAACCATAAAAGCATCCTTTGAGTAGAGTCAAAGTACATGAAGAGGGAGTTAAGGCAAGATACTGCCGGGTTATCATCACTTATTAACCGTGCACTGATGATGTAAGTATGGTAATGCTGTAATCTTAACATCTAAAACTATATGTTAAGACATTAACTGAAAAAAGATCTAAGCTCATGTGCCATGCATGGCTGAAGGCAGCTGTGAATAGACAATGCCATGCATTGAAACCAGTCTGTGTTTAAAACATACAGACAGAAGATGTCTCCCTCTAGTGGTTGTGTTCAGAATATTATGTACCCATTACATGCCTCAGTCACTGCATGTGTGTTCTTACAGTAGTGTGTGTGTGTGTGTGTGTGTGTGTGTGTGTGTGTGTGTGTGTGTGTGTGTGTGTGTGTGGCATACATCAGGTATTGGTCTCTGGTCTTGCGGAGCTGGATGAGGTCAGGTTTGATGCTGTTCATCTTCTTGTCAATCTCTCTGTAGTCCGACGCCTGCTTCTTTAAGTCCACCTCTAGGTGGCGCTTACTGTCCACAATCTCACTGATCCGTGACTTCAGCTTGTCATAATTACCCATGATTCTTTGAAAAAGAGGACAGGGTAAGGAAGATTTATTTTTACGTTTAAAAGTTGACATAATCGACTTCACGTCAGCCAGGCTGAACAACAACTCTTAACTGTGATATAGACACGACTCACGAAATATAATTACAATTTAGACATTTAAATTCTGAAGAGTTAAGTCTTTACCATATCCTGTCATGAGTTAGTGCTTAAAATGTCTACCTCTGGATCTCCTTGTCGTTGCCCTCCCGGCGGAACTTCTCAATGTACTCTTTACTGAAGCGCTCCTGTGTCTGACACTGCTCCTCAAATATCTTTATGGTCTCGTTAAATGCTTCAATGGCTGTTCGCTTCATCTGGATCTCCTGTTGGACAGAGATGAAGGAGGGAGGAGGTGATTGAGAGATCGGTAAATGTGCAGAGCAAGAGCAGAGGCACAACAGAGGGAGAAATTCAGAGGAATTAGTAGCCTTTGCATAGTTTACATGTTTACCAAACAGCTAGCTATACCTGTAATATGGGTAATTGTAGTTTGTGCTGTGAGGCAATAAACATTGTACAATGGAAGTCTACTTGTACAGGAATAAACATGCTGCATGCTCTCACCTTCTCGCTTGTTTTCATTCAAGGGATAATTTCACTTTAAAAAATATATTTGGGTAATTTTATCGTCTACTCAGGCTTTTGGGAGCACGCCGGACAGTTGCTTGATTCAGAATTTAGATATTTGATATTAATTAACACATTGTTCACTTACTGTACAACCTTAGTTGTTATTTTTCCAGAACAGTGACCATATATTCGTGTATATTATTTCTTGTTGTAAATAGATTTTCTTATTTGTGAAAGCTTGAGCTGTATGTGCTCGTGTGTGTTTTCCATGCCATTACAATGAGCTCTCCTTTTTGTATCGTTTCTCCATTTAAAGAGAGCTTAGAACGTTGTAATGTTGCATGTACCTGTGAGGTCCTGGTATATTCTTCGTACAGTCTGTCGTACTCTCGGTTCTTCTCCTGGTACTGCAGATGGTACTCATGGAGTTTCTTCCCAACAGCTTCAATACTGTCCTCCTTCACTACCTGGTCCTAAACACAGTTTCATCATCATTTATTAACAAACATAATGAACACAAGATATCTCAACAGGCTTCATTCCTATCTGCGACATATATCAGCTATGTAAATTAAACTACCACACCAACCTGCTGGTGCTTGGACACGGGGTAGAGTAGCTTGACGTCCAGTTTAGGATTATACTGGGCCAGAGACTCATGCCGATAGTGGTTGATGAGCTCCACCACTGAACTGAACGTCAGAGGGTCAGAGAACCCATATTTCCCCTCCCGGTGGAAAATCTTTATCAGTTTGTTGTTGCCTCCTTTCCTGTAGAGAACAGAAGATGAGTTTAAAAGTCAAATGCATTAATCTGGTCTCAAAATACACAGGTGATCACTGATCACCAAAGATATGCACAATAATACACTGATGGCCCTGGATCCATCCGGACTACTCAAGATGCAAAATTAAATGATACCGATTACACCTTGAAAACTCAAACTGTCCCTTTTAACTTCAAGGTATTGTTTTGCTGTATCACACAACAGTACCAAAAAAGATGAACAGTGAAGTGGCAGTTACTGAACCCTGAAACACCATTGAGCTTATAGATAGTTCTAGAATATCGAGTTTGCAGAAGCTTCTAAAATGGCAAGCTTGATAGTTCTATAACAGCGAGTTTGTATAAGCTGATAACAGGGTTATAGTACAATGACCTGAGAAAGCTCTACACCAGTAAGCAGGCACTGTGTTACAGCACTGCCAGCTTTTTGTGTGTAGTGGTCAGACGTGGTACTGATGCAGTATCCTGGCTCATCAATGATGGTTAAGATTCAATGGGTGAATTGCATATTATACCAATACTAAGAGCATATACGCAACACTAAGTTGACTCTAGAGGCTGTGCTGTTCTAACAAATAAACATGGGACTGACATTGAACACATGACAATTTAATTCATAGAAAAGTTTTGATTTGAGTTTTGCAAAAGGGAGCGTGGTCTTAAGATAAGAAGATTTTAAATCCTGGTCTCTATGGAGCTGATGGCGCCTTGCAACAGTGAGTTGTAACAATAGAGTTGTAGAATAGTGAGTTCTAGCATGGCATGTATTCAAAGTTACTAAAGAAGTGAACTGACCTCAGGGTGAGTGTGTAGTCACCGTGCATCTTGGTGGAGGCATCTCGGACCAGAAACGTACCGTCAGCTGTGTCTCTCAGCTTTTCATTCACCTCCTCTCTGCAAATCACAAACGTCAAGACAAAAGGTTGTGTGAATTACTGTAGTGTCGATATGTATGTTGTAGACTCGGTGCTATTTTCGTTGACAAACTATGACGAAAAACGTCCGGCGACTGCCATATTTTCACTGACAAACTAAATAAAAGCTAAGCTAAGCTAACTAAGACTAAATATATTGACAATTTCGTCAGTGAGGGACTAGTGGAGATGAGATCCAGTAGAACTAAACGACAAGTTTGGTTGCACTAGTTAGTAGATATACAGATTGGCTATTTTCAGCATGCAACCAAGAGTAAAATCAGGCAATACGACGCCATCAAAACCTGCCAAAATACGTTTTGTAGACAAAATCCAGTGTCAATTTAGCAGACTAAAATCTAAATGAAACTAAAACATTTCAGATGACCATAATATGACTACAACTAAATTGTATTCAAAAGACTATGACGAAAACTAAATCAAAGCTTTCTGTCATAATTAACACTCATTGTAGTACGTGTGTGTAAAGTCACCTGGATATGTCTCCCCAGTACCATTCGGAGTCCGGCAGGGACATGCTGTTGTTGAAGATGCTCGGGACTGGAGTAGATGGCTTGGCTGGTTTAGGAGGCAGAGCTGAGATGGAGACATTGAACAACAATTTCAGCAAAGGAAGAGCTATAAATATATTATATAGTAGTGATAATAGAGTACCACAGACGAAAAACAGTCCAAGTCCAAATTTCTTTCTGACCCCTCCACGAAAAGGCCTCGTTGTCCTGAAGCCTTATCTATCATTTATACATTATGGATCAATAGTGTGGACTTAGACTGTTTTTCGTCTGTGGCATTCAATTAGCAGCCCAATTATGTCCACCAGAAAGGCAAGGGGGAGATTATGTTTTCGTCCTGTGTGTGTGTCTGTATATCTGTCTCTATATGGTATAGATTCTTGTCCTAACACAAACCTTAAATGCCATTGACAATGAATGGATAATTTATGTCATGTGTATCTGAGCAAATAGGCTATTTTTGTTAACAAATAGTAAACAATGATCACGGGTGTGATTTTTCTCCTTCTCAACTCGCTCATAGGGGTCAAGTAAGTCTGAAAGGTAGGACGGAGCAAGGCCGGACCTAGCCTTGAAAGTAAAAAGTAGAATGTTAAAATTAATTCTAAAAGATAGGCAACCTGTGGAGGGTGGCGAGGATGGGAGTAATATGGTCGAACTTTCTTGCACCTGTTAGGAGGCGGGCTGCTGCATTTTGGACAAATTGTAGTCTGTGAATAGATTTTTTTGGAAAGACAGGTGTAAAGGGAATTGCAATAGTCTAGGCGTGAATAGATGAAGGCGTGGATGACTTTGGTTAAGCCGGGGCGTGAGAGGAAGGGTTTTATTTTTGCAATAGTGATTTGTTGATTTGTTGGCGATGATGAATTTAATACATAGGACCACAATGAAAACAAGTCCCCAGGACTTTTAGCCTACATATCTACATGCTTGACAGTACGGTACAGTCTGTACCTGTATATTTTTGTCTAATAAAAGTATTCAATCAATTGATGTCATTACATCGTTACGGTGCAATCATGGAAAAGTAGTGTGGCATGTTGTCATCACTAGGAGGGCAAAGTATGCTCAACCCTCCAATGTCTGTATCCTGCATGTAATACTGAGCAGATGACAACCAAAGCTCTCTATAATGATGTTCTGTTGGATTGTTAAGGTCAATACATGCTCAGATTTGTTTTTGGACAGGCTTTCCCCAGCCGGGTCATACCAGAGACTCTAAAAATGGGGCCCAATACGTCCCAGCTTGGCACTCAGAAATTATCAGGGTTGGATTGGCGGAAAGTCCCCACGACAATGCGACATTCTAGCGTCATGTCCAGGGGTTGTACTTGTACATCAGGCTGCCTCACACTACAGAAACAGGAGATAGGCTCATGCCCTGTGGGTCTCTTGGCTCGGCAAGGCTCACCTACAGTACCTACCCAAACTAGTTCGGACAACGTCTGAAAAAAAGCTAAAAGTTATCTCATATTTCCGAAAAACGTTCGGACGTCGGATGGAGCATACGGTATATTGCACTTTATTCCCTTGTGTCAATTGTATTTGTATTAGCATACATAGCCAGTCAATAATGAAAGGTTGCGATTTAGCGATGAAAACAGTGATACAACAAAAGTCATGTACTGTATGTGCATTGAATTGAGAACAAATTTGAATATAAAACACAATAACATTTTGGTAGAGGTTTGGGTTGTGTAGCGTATTGGCTCCCCCCCTTTGCAATGCAAGTCCATGAGGAGACCATTTTGGAATATCCATTTTTTATCAGCAGAGCAACTATTGAAAATATCTCAATATTTGGAGTTGCATCATCATTCACAACCCACACCTCTAGCAAAATATCATTATGCTTTATACGAGATATTCAGAAATCAGAATCATAGGGATACTTGAACTTTGTGTTTTTGGCATATTCTGCATGACATTACTAGAAAGTAAATTCAAGCTGTGGTAACTTAACAAATCTTCATCTACTTCAAAGAATTGAATTTAATAATTTATATTCTGGTGTTAATCCAATGTCTTGTTGTGTGTAAAGTTGAATGTGTTCATGTTGTGTGAATATGTGATGAACTGATTAGCAATGGTCAAGAGGTGCACACGCATCCACAAATTGCAACGGGTGCAGGATCCAAAGAAATACATAAGAAAGGAGAGAGGAGATCCACACACCGTTTTAAAAGAGTTTTAAAAGGACCCAAAATAATTTATTGACAACAGAGCGGACAAAAAAATACAACGTTTCGGACTCACGGGCCTTCGTCAGGTATACTGAGGTATACCTGTCAATAAATGTCAATACATCATTTTGGGAGCTTTTAAAATGGTGTGCGGATCTCCTCTCTCTTTTCCCATGAACTGATTAGCCTACTTCAATAAACTGTGGGGATATACGTACATCTCTGATTGTTTTAGTTAATAGATAACAGGCAACCAAGTAGATTGTATCCCTATATAAATCAGCCGTCTATCACATGGTACTGTGATTCCCAAGTCCTGGAACACCCCCTCCCCTCGCTTCTTTCCCTCCCTTTGGATCTACACTAATCTCATTCATAGCCTCTCTGGAATCCGATTTACTGAATTCCTGTGTAGCGACGACGTTAATCCACGTGCAATTAGTTTTTGCTGCCCGATATTCACTTTGTGAGTCAGTGGGTAGTGCAGAGTAGGTTAGACTCTAAACAGACAGAAATCTTGAGAATATTAACCAATAAGAACACAACTACTTCACATTCACAAGGACAATAGGTTGGGTGTATAATAGACAGCGGTGCACATTACTGGTGCGCCAGTACACATGCGTTGTCAAAATGTTTGCTGCACGGTAGATCAAAGGCATGCGAGGCAACAGCTGAGAGACAGGAATTTAGAGAATCCTGACAGGCACTCAAATGAGATGTTAACGTCGTTAGCGACCATATTTACAATATGAAAACCATGCATTTGTAGACACTAGACCACAGGAAATTACATCTGGCCACAAAAGATCACAGGATCTACTGAATGTGAAGGGGTGACATTCAGTAGATCATGTGATCTTTTGTGGCCAGATCAGGTCTAGTAGGACTATAGTAAATACAAAAATAAATTGCTGTAAAAAATTGTGTAAAAAAAATACATATTTAGCCCTATGTTCGATTGCCCCCACCCCCCTGTCAAAAATAGCTAAAACGAAAGAAAGCAGCAAATGAAAACAAATAACTCATATTTTAATTTCTCTAATAACAACCTAAAACATGAACCTGATCATAGATTATCAAGTACAATGTCTGTCTGTCTGTCTGTCTGTCTGTGGAGCTAATAAAGTTAACCGCTGGACCAATCAGCACCAAACTTTGTATGCACGCTTCTCAAGTACTCACATATATTTAATACTTTTTAAAATAGTTAACTTAAAATGTTCTAATGGAAGTCTATAGAGCGTCGCAGTCCCGCCCCCTTTCATGACGATGCCTGGCCCAGGAAATTAATCAATTTTCCCATAGACATTTCAAAAAGTATTTATTTAAAGACCTTTTAAGCGTCGTACGAAGCCAACTCGAGTCGTGACAAATCATGACCACACACAATATTTTGGACCAAACAAATAATTACATAGAAGGAAAAACAAAAGTGTTGTAACCTGCCGTTTCTTCTACTTTCTAATTCTTTGTTTGGCCCGAAAATTTGTGTTTGTCATGATTTGTCAAGACAAGAGTTGGCTTTGTCCGAGGCGTAAACGTCTTTAAATAAATACTTTCTGAAATGTCTATGAGGAAAATGAACAGAGAATAATTTCCTGGGCCCTGGTAGGGGGCGGGACTGCGACGCTCTATAGGGGCTGTGATCATGCTGAAAACTCATCATGTCATAGATGACATATTGAGTATATTTACACAGCGGCCATTTTGCTCTCACGTCATATTTGGGGTGGCATTATTTCATTAACTTAATAGCAAAATGGCCGTCGTGTAACTGACAATATGGTGAATTGTTGCCACACTTTTTCTAGTGAGATCATTGTAATTCTGAGGCCTTGGCTTGTGGCAGAGTCGTCGTTGATCGATTTGGGAGATGATGGGGAATTTAGCTCCTTGGCCTCCTGGAAGCATGCACAAGAACTATGACACTGATTGGCCTAGTAGTTTGCGAGATTAGCTGTGGACACACAGACGGATAAACAGATAATGGATGAATGCATTGAATATTCTCAGTTTCAAACACATTAAAGATTCCCTCTGACATGTAACTTAGTTTGCAGGTCTGTGATTCTGCACAGCACCATAATAATTTGTACTGGAACTGGAAGCCTTCTAGGAAATGCACGTTGCGCTGTAAATGCTGCGTGCAAGAGTCAATATTGTTAAGATATTTGGCTGTAGGTAGTCCTACCTGAGCTCTGCATGGTTATGTAGCATAGAGTCAATATTGTTAAGATATTTGGCTGTAGGTAGTCCTACCTGGGCTCTGCATGGTTATGTAGCATAGTGTCAATATTGTTAAGATATTTGGCTGTAGGTAGTCCTACCTGGGCTCTGCATGGTTATGTAGCATAGGATCCTCTCTGTTCCTCGCATGGCCTCGCCCTCTGCCCTCAATCCCTCCATCTCTCCTCCTCCTCTTACCTCACCGACCACCACAGCATTATAAGTGTGTGTGTGTGTGTGTTTGAGGTCTTCAGGGGTAAATAAATCTAGGCTCTAGTCCTTCTTTCCACACTTATATCTCTGCGCATCTCTCGCAGCCCTCTTCCATCTCTGCTCATGCGGCCAAAAACACACTAAGCTGAACACTGGACAGATGCAACACACGCTGGGGCAGAGAAGGAAGCAGTTCCACCTTACCTACAGTATGCTTGCTTACGCTGTAGACACTCTTCTTTCCTGTCCTCTGCACTGCGCTCTCTGTCTCCCACTCACACACACACTCTCACTCTCTCTCGCTCTCTCTCTCAATGCATATTTCACTCTCTCCCCAAAATCTAACCTGCTGCAGTCACACCGATCCCGATGGTAGAATGGACAGTTCAGACATCAAGAGACATTTCTAATCTCCCATTGTGAATCAAGCAAGCTACTCTCTGTCCTGCTGTCCTGTGGAGGCAACTAAAGGCTAACAAAACATTTTGTTCTGTTCTGACTGTTCATCTCTAGTGATAGAATACATTTTTTAAATACTAGAGAGAAGAAAAGGTCAAATAAAAAAATACTAGAGAAGAATAGGTCAAGCGCTTCCCTTCACCCCACGTTTTCTTCGTTACGGTTTAATAGGACACAGATTCTTCTCTTCCCTAATAATCCATTTGACTCTCAGTCTCCCCTCTGCTGCTGTGTTGTCTGCAGGCAGACTGAGCCTCATTTCAAAGCCCAGGGGAACGGCTTGGAGATGTGTGACATCACTACCTGACCCAACCAATCCTGCGACAGCGGTGATGTCACCAAGGCAACACCCCCCACCCTGGCCCTCCACTGCTGCATCTTTCATGTCCTCCAGAACGATGATGTCATTTGTCTTGGCCGCCCAGCTAGTTGCTAGGCTAAAAATGACAGTCAGAGACTGACCAGCTGGCATGATATGCCAATATGCCATCACCTACTGCTTGTCTGACTGGATGCTTGTTAGGCTGTCTAACTGACTGACTGGATGCTAGGCTGTCTAACTGACTGACTGCATGCTAGGCTGTCTGGCTGACTCACTAGATGCTAGGCTGTCTGGCTGACTCACTAGATGCTAGGCTGTCTGGCTGACTCACTAGATGCTAAGCTGCCTAGCTCAGTGGTTTTCAACCAGCGGTCCAGGGACCACCAGTGGTCCTGTAAGAGGTTCCAGGTGGTTCCCAGCTAAATGATGGAGAGTTGGTAACCAAATGGACCCTTATGATCTTTAACTCTTGAGATTGTAACTGGTTTCATTAAACACTCTCAAGAGTTACATTATTGTTAAACATCTGTATTACTTAATTTACAAGACGTCTACACAATTAGAGAATGTAGAAGAATTGTTATTTTGATCAACGTTTGTCTGTTATCTCTCCTATGGTACCATATATACCATATATGGCAACATCAATTCAGTATGGAATTGTGCAATGTATGCAAGGACAACAAAAATATTCTTTAGTATGGTGGTTAGGGTTAGGGGTGGTCTCGGGCCCAAATGCAGAATAAATAATGAGCCGTGATATGAAAAAGGTTGAAAACCACTGGTCTAGCTGACTGACTGGCTGGCCTGTTTGCTGACTAACTGGTCCTGTGGATGGCCGTTGGCTTGGTGGTTCCAACTATTTTGCAGTGTCTTTTTTTGTCCCGTGCAAATCCTTACCTCAATCTAGCTAAAATGGTCACTGTTCCTTCTCCCTCGATCCTCTCCTTCCTAGTGTCAAAATACCTGCCCGGGGCAGTACTAGAGAGAGATGTGGACATACGACGTGTCTGAGACAATTCGGCGCACTACGACAATTTTATAATATGCAAATCTGTTAATAAACCTATAGTACTTTCCAAACCTGCTGACGAGAGATACAAGACTAAAAACACATGGACGGACAAACAATAGGTCCACTTGGGTTTTAGGTGATCTAGCTAGCCGAGTTAAAGATTACAATTGTGCGAGCGACACATGTTAGAGACATAAGTACACATTTAGTACAGTACATATACACACAGACGAAGGCTAGTCAAATGGCACACATTTGGCTATGTTCAGACATATGTGTGAGAGGGTGGATGTAGAAAGTGTACACTCAAAACACACACACTACCTGGTGCAGCCTGGTTCATGTTGAGTTCGCTGGTGATAAGAACCTCCAGAAGCTGAACGAGGGGGTCCGGACCTGACTCACAGCTGTTACCACAACACAAGACGACGGACACAAGACACACATACTGATTAACTGGGTATGAGATATTTATGTTTGTGCAGTTTTGTGAGAGATATTAAGATTAGAAGCTTTTCTTCTGCCATCCTGTCCCTCTATAGTTTAGGACAGAAGTGAAATCCCAACTCTTTATGTCTCCATTTCCCATATAGCCATTTCAACTGTGTCTCCATCTTCAACCCACTAAGAATCCTTTATTAAGCAAGTAGCACTGAGCACTAGACATTTACATGTACATAGTACTTCTGGATATTAATATAGGTCTGTAATATAGGTCTAGAAAATGCACAACCCATTTTGATCTAATTAACCAACATAGTCGATACACTATCTACTATACATGGGAGAAGTGGTACCCATACTCATTCTTTGAACTCTATCTCCGACCGAACCACACTTTTACCACACATCTCTATATGCAAAATAAATTCGGCACGCTCCCCGAACTGACATAGGCTATTTTTAAGCCGTTCAAGTGTCTTATTTACTCTGCAAATATTACTTTTATGAGGTTCTCCTACACGGAACACGCAATCACTGCTGCCCCAACACGGTCACAAACAAGCCCAACAAGCCCACAAACAAGCCCTTTAAACCACGCTACTTACATACACTACAACTCGCTTACAATTCGCAAACCTGGCAACACCCTGCCTCTTACGTCACCAGCTCTGTTCTGTCCGTCGAGCTCACACTCTGTCGCAGCCATCTTGCTTTTCTTTTGGATGGGCGAGTAAACACTTCAAACTTCCTGGCCATGTAGAGTACGTTGCTGCACACATACTGACGCGATGGCGTCATTATTTCTTCCCATAGTGCGTGGCGAAGTAGCTCTGGGATGAGTGCGCGCATAGCGCGCACGAAATTCTAGTATATAATATTAGTTATTAAGATATTGTATATAATTGTAACTCATACAAGACTGCAGTGTTAAAGTAGCTCTCCATCGCACAGACTTTGGTGGCAGTAAGTGTTGGAAGGGTCTGTATGTTGCCGAAAATGTGTTGAATGGGCAGTGGGTAGACTGTCGCGTCTGGCTTTCAACCGTCGAATAGCAGCAGGCTTGTTGTGTTTGAAAAAGACATCAAGCCTTGCATTAATGCATTCAGCAAGTTTTTTTCAACACCTTCTAGCCGACCGATCTCCTGACTTAATTCGACTGCCAATCTGTAGTAATCTGTATATTCTGTTTCGTGGAGAGCTACCTCTAGATGCTTGTTCCGTTTTTCAAAGCGACTGCCAGTGCTTATTTCTAATATGAGATAAATGCTGCTTTTTAAAATATAAGACCATAACTTTATCTTTTGGGGCCTTATACAAGTGATGTATCAAATATCTATATTAACAAGTGTAAACATGTCACGTGCGAAAAAGATGAAACCAATGAACCAATGAAAAGATGTGGCCACAAACCAATGAAAAGATGTGGCCACAAGCCAATGAAAACATGTGCGCACCCGTCACTAGCTCTCAGTCCCTCCCCCTCTGCCTCCTGGGATCTCATCTCCCTCTCCAAGTCCGCACTCCGCAGGAGAAGAAAAAACACGGAAGAAGAGGAATTGTCGCCTCACGATTTTGCTTATTCCTTCTAAATCTCTGTATATAAAATATAGCTCAATCAGCGAATCTTTTAGTTACATCAACATTGTTCTTCGACAATAGTTGTCGCGCGCGCGTGTGAGAGGGACGGTAAACAGTCAACACTTTTACTAAAGAAAGAGGCAGCGATGGAGCCATAAGTCCATATCCATAAATTCGGGGACATAAATTGCGCAAAATACTCTTAAACATGACGCCAGCAGCCTAATGCATCCTCCTAGCTGTTGTGTGCTAAGCTACATTATCACACGGAACCACAACCACAACAGTCAACACGGCAATGACCAGGGTTGCCACATTGACTGAGAGGGAAACCAGCAAGCAACCAGGTCTATGAAAATGTTAACAGGCCAGATCAAGTCAGAAAATCCGAAAATAAATCTAGAATAAGCAACAATATTGCTGACTGTCAAACATCATTGTCCAATGTTGTTTTAGAGCAGTGGTTCTCAAACCTTTTCATGTCATGGACCACTAATATTCTATATATATATAATATATATATATATATATATATATATATTTACTATATATATATAGGCTACATATAAGACAAACGCACATGGAATGGGAAATAAGAGGGGGGGAAATGGAAATGGTAGGGTTTTATTTTTGTTGGTATTTGACTTTGCTACTGATGATTGTAAGCAACAACAAGTATTGCATTGTGTGTTCAAGTAGACAGGCCCTTTTTGATGTCAATCAATCAAGTCATCTCACGTCATCAAAAATCGTTTTTTATATTAAAATTATATATATTTTTAGGGGCATGTCATGTGGTCTACCTGCAAAGCCTTTGTAGATCGTGATCTACCATTTGGGCACCGCTTAACGTCAGATCAGAGGTTTTGTCGGCGAGCGCCAAAAATGCTCCCCGACAGCATAATCGGAGCAAATACCGGGCAGTGTGTACGAGCCATAACGTGTTGACTACACTACACTACACTAATAAGGACACATAATAATAACTAATAACCCATCCGTTACTACATGTGGAGTCAACTCACGCAATTACCTTCTTCCCATAGTGCGCTGCAACGTAACTAGGATGAGCGGCCCGTCAGGGCTGCGAAATTCTAGTGGTAAACGATAAACAAAAAGCTTTGTTCTGAAGCCTTGGCTGATAAAAGAGCTTCTAGGAAACCACAAGACACTAAGACAGTGGTAAACATTTCCAGAAAGAAAGATGACTGTTTAACTTTATTTAGACACGGTTCAACTTGTATGCTCTGTCGATAAGGAAGCGGTTGGCTTCGTTCACAGCGTTGCGCTATAGAGTATGATACAGTTGCTGTGTCCAATGTTCATGATGTGCTCAATTTGTACAAATATGGCATCATGCTATGCTATGGTTAACCGCGTTTAATTGCTAACATTCCAAGGTGTAAAAAGGGCCCATCACTTAATAAGCTCTTAACAATGTCTGTAGATGTGTGTGCATGTGTGTATGGCATGCACACATGTAACCCCCTCTCCCTTTCCACTCACCCAGACATCTGCATGAAGAGTGCGTTATACTTGTGTCACTGTGTGTGTGTGGGTGTGTGTGTGTGTGTGTGTGTGTGTGTGTGTGTGTGTGTGTGTGTGTGTGTGTGTGTGTACACACTAACCTGGCAGGCGGTCTGAAGACCAGGGGACTGAAGCACTCAGCGAGGCCCTTGGGACTCAGCTGGTTCTTGGAGCTGTGAAGACAGAGCCTAGCCAGGTGGCGAGCCAGGCTGAGGAAGGTGAGGCCATACTGGGCAGGGCAAGCTGGGGAGCTGGCTACACCACGCAACACCTGGGCACACTCCTCTGGGTCTCTCACCTCTGCATGAAAAGGTATATTGCTTTTTATATTGTCCCTTTTCAACATTGTCCTTACATAGGCCTACAAGCTCTCAGCATGTAGTGAGACGTAGTGAGGTTGTACATATGCTATTTAAGTGAGTGTGTTAATAAATATGTCAGTTATCTTTTGTATATTTAAGTTATTTGTCACATCTTCCCTGTGGACTTTTTGTTTATGAAGCCTAAAAGCCAAAGAGAAATGTCATTTTGAAGCCAAAAACACAATTAAATCGTGATCGCAATCATGACAATGACTATTCTATTCTTACACTATTATTATAACGTTTCTCTGTTTAGTTTGATTTGCTTGTGAGAGGCTCTGACCTTGCACGGCGTGGACCATGTCTGTCTGTAGCACAGTGGGTAGAACCGGCCCAGGCAACTCCTGGAGGAACCTCACTACCCCGTCACACAGACACACCAATTCCAGCTGCTCCAGGTCTGAAAAGAAGCACACCTCAGTCCGTTAGCAGAAGACACATGCTTCCTGAAATAGCTGGAGGGAAACTGGGATTTTATTCACATTTAACCAACTTTAGTTTTTTTCAACCAAGGTTCATGTTTTAGGTTGTTATTAGAGAAAGTAAAAGATTAGTGTAATTTTTTTTTCATTTGCTGCTTTCTTTTGTTTTAGCGATGTTAGCTATTTTTGACAGGGGGGGGCGGGGGCATTCGAACATGGGGCTAAATACATCTTTATTTACAAAATATTATGGCGATTTCTTTTTTTATTATTTACTATAGTCCTACTAGACCCCAAGAAATTACATCTGGCCACAAAAGATCCCAGGATCTACTGAATGTGAAGGTAGCCTACACTGTGTGTAGGACACACTGTGTGTCACAGGCTCAATGTCAGTTTGACACATTCAGTAGATCCAGTGATCTTTTGTGGTCAAATATAATTTCTTGGGGTCTAGTAGGACTATAGTAAATAATAAATCACTATAAAATGTTATAAAGAAATACATATTTAGCCCCATGTTCGAATGCCCCCGCCCCCTTGTAAAAAACAGCCAAAATCCCTAAAACAAAAGAAAGCAGCAAATGAAAAATAATTAACACTCATCTTTTACTTTCTCTAATAACAACCTAAAACATGAACCTTGGTTGAAAAAACTAAAGTTGTCCTTTAACAAAAGGGATTAGGAGCCAGACCGATCTATCAGTGTGGCCGATATATATTAGCCATAATTCGACTTTCTTTTTACTACATCGTTGCCAATATTTTAACTTTTTAAATTTATTTTAAATAGCAGATCTACAAGTAAACAACATGACATTGTGTACACTTATAATTATAGTATCTATCTTGCTTGTGGTGCTCTTCCAAGGTGGATCTGAGAACAATCATTCATTTATGTTCACATAGCTGTTGCATAGGATGCAACAGATGCTGCATTTACCATTTTGCAGTACTGTGGTTGGTTAAATGTGTTTCTGTTTCTGACCACCTGAAGGGGGATTTGAGTTGTGGGATCTTCAAAGCATCCTGGATGCATTTGCTCCTGGGCTTTATGCCTACGAGCACAGCTTGTACTTCATTGCACAAAGAATGTGCTGTGTGGTACGGCCAACTGTACTGTAACTGTAACTAATGCCGGCCTTACCACTAATCCCCTTTTCAAAGTATTTCACTGTCGCAAACAAATTTCCAAGGCAGGGCTCGAAATTAACTTTTTTACTTGGTAGCACTGGTGCTCCCAAATTCAGAATGAAGGAGCACCAGAAAAAAATTAGGAGCACCCACCAAAATTTTACGAGCACCAATATGTAATCGATTTTTTACATTCATTATTATTACACTTGTAGCCTACAACAGTGGTTCCCAACATTTTTCATGTCAAGCACCCTCAAATTGACACTCATTAGCCCACGGACCCCCATTTGAAAATATATGCCAGGGACCCCCATATGAGAAGATTTTTACGGCTCTAGCAGTGATTTTCAGTTATTTACATTTCAAGGACCCCCAGTTTGACCTGAATTAGGCTACCGTTCCCCATTTCTATCTCTGGGACCCATAAAATCAAAGTTAATTTAACTGAGTGTACAAATGTACAGTGAAATTGGTTTACCCATAGTATGTAGTATACACTCTCAGAGTTTCAGACCCATAAGGGTCCATTTGGTTCCTAACTATCATATTTAACCGAGGACCCCTAGGGATCCCCGGACCCCACTTTGGGAACCACTGGCCTACAAGCCAGTTTGTATGAGATGCTATTTTTGTGGCAATAAACCAGTTGAAAATATAATTAAATTCTAAATACTGTCTCTGCTATAATTTCTGAATGTGTAAATGGCTACAAAACCCTTTGTTTTATGTAGGCCTGCTTTTTGATTGAAGTAAAAAAAATATATATATATATGTATATATACTGTATATATTTATGAGAAGTTATTTTCATAACGTCATCATAAATGTGTGTGTGTGTGTGTGTGTGACTCCACACATTCCATTCAATTGAGCCCTTTTGTTGTCTCTCACAGCTGAGGACCTCAGGTCCAGCTGATGTTGATCACCCGATCAGTCCACGGACTGACGGGAGGTTAGAGGAAGTAGAAGAAGCCAAGGAGATATTTCTTTAAACAATCATAACTCTGGACAGGAATGGACTAGGAACTTACTTTTTTTTTTTGACATGCTCAGATCTTTATGCTCTACAAGTTTAAATCATCTCGCGGGACGGAACCGGCCCGCGACACTTTCGGTCGCGATCGTTTTGGTCGCACTACAGTAATTATATGCAGTAGCACTGGTGCGCCCAGTTATATTTTGAGATCGCACAGATTAAAATTCAGGCGCATTTGCGACCAAAATGGTCGCTATTTCGAGCCCTGCAAGGTCTAAATATTATCATGAGGGTTTTGCTGGAGTTGTGGTGCTTTACAGTAGTCATAAATCATGTCTTAAGTCAGTCTTTTGGTAGTCTTTCTTGACATTCCGATAAAATCATACATCTTTAATATTATCAATGTCTTTAAATCGGACCGGACCCAAACATCTGGCATCGGCCGGGCACTATGACCCATACATTGATGAACACATACACATAGTGAACTCACCTGTATCAGCTAGCTGTCTGGTGTCCAGTCCTCCTCCACTGAAGCTCTTGTACAAACTGGGACTCTCGACTCCTGAATTCAGCACAGATAGATTGTTATGGGTGTTACCTGTGAACAGACAACTTTCTGTGCATTTTAATTACCAAATAAAATGATTCTGTAGCTTGTAGAGTAGAGCGTGACTCAATGTGTGTGTGAGAGAGAGAGAGATTATGTATGTGTCTTTGTTACCTCTGCTCTCTATAGCTTCCATCAGTCTGTTGAGGAGAGGGGGTGCCGTCTCTGGAGGACCAAACTGTTCTGGGAGGTCTGGTAACACACAGCCTGGATAACACAGAAACACGTTGATTTCAACACAATGTTAAATGTTACAAGCCGTTGTGCTTGCGTTATGAATGGGACTGGGACAATAGCCACATTAGTGTGCTTATGTGATGCATACTGCGGGGTTGTGCTCACCAGTGTATTTAATTTAATTTAAGCCGTTTTTGCTGGTGTAACAGGAGTGCATATGGTACATCATTGTTTAGTTATCATCAGCCCTGTGTATGATCACAGTTTGAAGTTTACATGTAGCCCACTGGTGTTGACCACAAGACAGAAAACACTTCTCTAGAACCGTTTCCAACCAGTGGCTTGATACCCCAGAAAAGTATTATGAGATGTTCTGACAGGGTTCGTAAACATGAAACCATTTAAATAGAGCGCCCAAGTCCTGACGTCACTCGCTCGTCCCCTCGATTCCCCTGGTTCACGGAAGTAATGTCTCTATGGAGAATAACATGTGGTCATCTTAAAATCGTTTAATATAAGCGTTGTGGCCCAAACATTGTCAGGGAGGTGTCTCTGTATTGTTTGCGAACGTTAGTCACTCATATATGATACAGTCTGTTTCTAGCGAAAATGTAACTAATTCAGTAGCAGTAACATTAGTGTTGTCTCTCAGTCAGTTGATTCTTCATATCCATATGAGTGAAGCGGCCTGGATGATTTGTTTATTTTTCAAACACAGTTCTTATATGAGGCAGTCTAAAATCCCCCTGTGGGGAATGGGGATTACAATGCAAATAAAAAGTACATGAACCAGTGGATTTGCACCCTCTACCGATATTGACGTCAGACTTCGGTGCTCTATAGAGTAATATTAAAAGAACACAAATGTTTAAAATCATGCAAAATACAAACTGCTTGAGAACCAACAGTCTAGATAACATCAAGTCATGTAATAATGCTATACAATAAGCCCTGTGTGTTTGGAAACATTTGTACATAGGTCTGATTTCCTTCCTGTGTTCTATGGTAATGATGATGAAGTCAGATGACAACTGTGAAAACCAGCACAACTTTCTCTGTGTGTGTGTGTGTGTGTGTGTGTGTGTGTGTGTGTGTGTGTGTGTGTGTGTGTGTGTGTGTGTGTGTGTGTGTGTGTGTGTGTGTGTGTGTGTGTGTGTGTGTGTGTGTGTGTGTGTGTGTGTGTGTGTGCGCGTGTGAGTGAAACAGCAGAAAGTCAAGAAACAATCAGTTGCAGTATGTATTCTTGCACAACTGTGTGCCCCAGTTTATGCACACGTCTGCATATTTGTTTCTTTGTGCAACACAAGTTAATAAATGACAGGGTAGGTGCGTGCATACAAGTGAACAGTGTAAGTTAGTGGCAGAAAGACAAGGCCAAAAAAAGAAAGACAATGAGATAGACAAAAGAAAAAACTGCCAAAGAGAGAAAGGAAAAAGTTACTCTTTAGCATTGGCGTCAAATACTCTGTACCTCAAACACAAACCAACAATCTACTGCAACTCAAACAATAAGATCACATGAAAAGCTCAAGAACGTTGTTAAATAAACACCTAACGTACTGCAGATGGAAGATGTGTGGTGTTCAGTTACCCAACACAACTCACAGTGAGTGAGGTGTTTTCTTGTGAGTGCGTTTCATTTCGTTGACTTTTAAAAGGCAATAGGAAAGGGTACAAGGGTGGGTCTGAATCATAGTTACTATACAATTAGAGGTTGCAGATTTAAATCCACTTTGGGACCACACATGAGTGATGTTTCTAAAGCTCATTACCTCAAGAGTTTAGGCTGGAGTTGTGTACTGTAATAGTATACTATTATAATTATAGTATACTGTATATCTTGCTTTTGGTGCTCTCGTCCAAGGTGGATTGGAGAACAATAATTAATTTAAGTTCACGTAGCTGTTGCATATATGGATGCAACAGATGCTGTATGTACCATTTGGCAGCACTGTGGTTGGTTAAATGAGTTTCTGACCGACCACCTTAAGGGGGATTTGAGTGTGATCTTCAAAGCATCCTGGATGCATTTGCTCCTGGGCTTTATGCCTATAAGCACAGCTTGTACTTCATTGCACAAAGAACGTGTACTGCCAAATGTACTGTAACTGTATAACAACTAATGCCGGCTTTACACTAATCCCCTTTTCAAACAATTTCACTGTCACAAACAAATTTCCAACGTCAAAACAAAATCATGAGGATTTTGCTGGGGTTGCGGTGCGCTCCCCTCATCTCAATCGAATCGTTTGGTGCACAGTGGTGAGTGGTCAGAAATCTCAGTCCGAGCTGTGTTGAGTCGTCTTTTTATCGTCTTGACATTCCGATAAAATCTTTAATATTTAAAATACTTATTGTCCCAAATCGGTGCTTTTAAAACGGTGCCAGAACCAATACAATATGGTACCTATTCGGTTCTATAGTTATCGGATGTGGTGGTACCGTTTCTTGTATGGTACCGGTTCTCTGTACTCTAGCCTGGCGCTATTTGGCGCTGCACTGCGGCGACATGGACATAAGGGCTACGCTTATGCGGCCCTTTGTCTAAGACAAATTTCTTCCTCGGGAGACAAATAATAAAGAACCTTGAAACCAGATGAATCTGCCACAGGAAAAAGATAATCTCTGGGGAGATTGGTCTGGCACTCCTCAGTTTGAATTACAGTTTGCTCACCCCAGAGTTGTGAGTGACCAATCAGAGCCCACAATTCAAAGTGAGACTTTTTTTTGCTGCGACATTGGAATCCGTTTGCAACCGCCCCTTGGAAATAAAATAAATCTTCCGCACCGAAGTTCCAGACTAATATTTACACAGTGATATTAGTCTGGTCATGCCATGGTTATCTGTACTCAACCAACCCTACTTATAGAGTACCAGAATGCATGTGCATACCAACCCCATTAATAGACATTTCTCATGGACTGGTATGCTCGGACAACAAAATATGACTGTTGTGTGAAACTTCTAGTTGTCTGCTCAACGTCTGCCAAATATCTGTGTGAACCCAAAGGGACCCTGAGCAGATGTCCAATTAGGTGTTCCATGCAGCAGTCATTCTTTTGTCTTTTTGTCAGATTGTTTTTAAGTGAAAGTGGTTACATCTGTAGGTTTTATACATATTTAATCAATAAAAGTATTAAGAACATGTGACAAATAACTACAATGGATCCATAATGGCCAAACTTGATCACAGCATGGGTACAATAATATGGCTAAGACCTTTCTAAGAAGAGACAGCCAGCAGAAATACTATATAGAAGAAAAGAGTAATCATTTTCTTGTCCTTTTTAACTCTGTATTAGTATTGGCGAATGCTGAGGGAAAAGGATTGGTGATGGACATTGGCCCCAAAAATCATAATCCTGCTCCCATCGGAGCTTCCAAATCTGCTCTATGCAAACTTTTATAATGTGTCAGTGATTAAAAACTCTGTGACTTATGACACATTGTTTAGATGTGAGGGGGTGTCAGACTAAAAGTATTCACAAATTATTTTCAAAGTCTTAGTAGGTAGATGAGAGACTGTAATAGACTTTAGTCTTTTCAAAGTCTTCTTGTATGGTATGCATGATTTATACTCTATATAGACACAATAACACAAATAATGTTAAAGTTAATGACAGGCTAAATGGGCACCTTAGCTTAGAGACCTAGTTTAGCATTAGCAAACGTATGCTCTGTTTACTCACATTCATACTCTGACTCGGAGTCAGCCCTGGCAGAAGCTGCTGATGCTGGTCTGGGTGGACGGGGCTTAGGAGTGGGGGGAGACATTCTCTTCCTGCCCACAAACTCCACATATGTCCCCGGAAAGTCTCCCTTCTCCTATTGGTCAGCACAGGACAATACATACCATTAATCAATAATATTGATATATTATAAAATAGGCTAGGATCTACTGTTTTTGGTATTCAGTTGTGTAGTGCATGTTATACTTTCTTGTTTGACAGAGAAAATCTCGCCGGTGTCTACAAACGCTGTGATGCGTTGTGAGCTTGTAAATTCAGATTGGCTATCTTCGGTGTGCGACACAATGAGTAACAGCGTGTAAATCAGGTGTTAGTAGTCGAGGATGCTTGTGAGCAAAATTGCTGCCCGGGTTTGATTCAACTGTATTGTGTGAATTATGAAGCAGAGGGTTGTTGACAAAAAAAATTGTTCAGTCAACCGTAGTACCTGGTGTTAAGTAAATTGCTTGTATTGTATAAACTGGTCACTATTCATGGATGTATTAGCATTTTATGATTTTTATCAGACAAACGATGATGTCCACTCTTTGCTTAAAAGCAATGATCAAATACAATAGAACAAAAATGAAACAGTATATTTTACCTGTGTGGTTTCATTGAAGCCAGGCAGCCAGCCAATCTCCGAGGGCCTCTCCTCGGCTCCATTGGTGCAGCCAAGGGCCAGCAGAGCCCCTTTACTGACCAGCAGCATGTCCCCTACATGGAGGTCTATGTCCTCCTCTCTCTCCTTCTTATAATCATAAAGTGCCCTGTACTGAAAACCCTCTGAGCTCATCTTGATATGTCAAATACTATTATTCAATAATCAATATATATGGCTGTACAATAAACCAACAAAATAATCAGGTTTTTTTGTTAATAAAAATATGTGTATTATTTAGCCTGAGATTGATGTATAGGGAAACAAATAGTTACTAGACTAACTGTCACTGAGCATGGCTGTCTGTCTCCCCTGTCTCCATCTCCACTCAGTGTGTCCCGACTCCTGTCATCCCTCTAAACCAGGTGACAGCCTATCAATCAAAACATTCCGAACACTCATGTACAGAAGTCGCATCAACGGTAAAGGCCACATCTGTAGGCGCGTCGGGCCACCTGCAACAAGACAGTAAAAGAAACACTGGATTATTAACTAGATTATGTAAGGCTCCGCTGCGGACCACGTCCGCGATTACGTTGAACCCTGGCGCTAGCTGGCCAGTCATCATGAGCTTGTGAACGGCAGTTTATATTGAAATAATGGAGGAAGCGTTCGTAAATTGAATCCTTGTGCTAACATTGCAAAAATATGTCAAATCTAGTGTAAAAACGTCTCCTTGCAGACAATTCCACCAGGGGTGTCAGTCTGAGTCAGACATTACAAACACTGTGCACAAGCTCAGACACCAAATGGCCCCAGGAAGTACAGACGACAATGCATGCCGAGCTTTAGCAGGCAGCAGCAGCAGCTTTAAAACCCACCTTATTTATTCACCGTCAAACTCTTCAGCACAATAACCAACGGATGCCATTACGAAGCGATGATTAGTTGCGATATCCAATTCTTCTTTTACAGTCCGAAACAATGCTTTATTTGATCGACTATTTCCAAAGCGAAAAGGGGGCTCGTGGCTCGGCCGTCTGCTTTACAGATTATTACAACGGGGCAGAAGGCAGGCTCGCTCAGTGACGTAACATCCGGTAACCTAGTTTTCATGCGCCAGGCAGAGAAAGAAAGCTGTCAAAAGAATAGAACAGACAGAGACGAGAGCCGCTCTGCACAGCAACAAAAGACTGGCACTGCATTATACTGTATCCATTCATGCCCATTTAGTCCTTCCATATTCAAGAATCTCTTTTCAAAAATGATTATGTACACTCCTAGTGTTTGCTTGGGGAATTCTGGATACATACACTGTGTGTGTGTGTATGAAGTGACATTTATACTAAAACTAAACCATGTGATTGCTGCAGGCTCACTACAGTAAGAACAAGCTATAGCCTACTACATAATAATCACACACACATTGGTTTAATAGGGTCACATTATATTACATTCCCTTTACTCAGTAATCCATCCACCCTATTTTAAGGATACATTTAAAGAACACAGAACATGTTCCTTCCTAACTCCACTCTCCTGGATCTATTTTCAGCTGATTGATTAGTTGAAGTATTTATTAACAGATTGGAGAATTACAGTACATTTCAAGCACAACTCAATACAAAACTGTTAACTGTGGACACCATAAAGCATTACACTTGTTTACAATAGGGTCCACCATGTTCAATTCATCATAGCTACACTGCAACTTGCCATAGTCCAATCATTCTCTTATTCCACTACATGTCCTTTTTGCTATAATGCACATGTATAATATCCCCCACCCCTATCCTCCTCCTTTCTCTCTTCCCCATGTCTGGGTGCTGTCGGGTAATGGTAGTTACTGTCTGCGACGTCTCCTGTGAGCTGACCTAGAATCAGCGGATGAAGCTTACCCAGATTAGACCGTTTCACAACCCAGCCAATAAATGTTGTATAGGCCTATGAAAAGCAACACAATTAGCTAAGAATTTGCATATAATGTATTCATTGTTATTTGTTACTGCAGCATCTGTAGTCTGAAATACCTGGTACCCCAGAACACCATCTCTAACCATTACAACTGGCCTGGGACTAGGACACACCAGCTGACTTGAACTAAACCAGACTATAAGTAAATTATTTATTCATACATTCAGCATTCTGCAAGAAAGCAAACCGAACCCATGTTCATCAATTTCAACTGTCATCTGAGTCTTCAGTTCTCTGCCAGGAAATAGGCCGATCCAGTGCAGACAAGACTGCTTATTCTGTACATAATTCCCACCACTCAGATGCATTCTTCTTAGATTTGCTTTATAATGATTAACATTGAGATGTTATTATGAACCACTGGTTTATTACACGCAATAAAATATATATTTATTAACAAATTCCATAACAAATGTGTTCACATTGTACATTAAATAAAATAGAAAAATAAAATAGCATGGTTTTGCATTGCGTTTTAAGACCAATAGAGCCTCCCATGTTACAAGTCGACCAAGCTGCTGTATTGTACGTCTCTCAGAAGCTGAAAATGTCTCCCAGTTTGTGTACTGAAAGAGTTATTTTCCCAGTCAGTCTGAATTCATCTTTGATGTATTTCCCTACGTGTTCACAGTAGAGAATGTCACAGAAGACCCAGATCTGAGCATGTGCTCTCTGGATGTTGGCATTACATGTTGGCAGCTTACGGCTTCTGACAGCCCGACTTAACTGTCTCCATACCTGTAAAAGATCACAAACAGGTCAAGTATAAACAAAGAAAAGAAAGGACACAGAGAGGGAGAAGTAAGCGGGAGAAGGAGCAGATGTATTAATATATAGATGATACATTTTAATTTTAATTATTTCACTGGGCTATTGAAATGAGTAAAATAATAAGCAGGGGCAGGAGGAAGCAAGGAAAATTTATTTTATAAATTGGCTAGTTTCTTTCACTTTAAAACATGTCGAGAAACAGCTAATATATTATTGGTAGTTGTAAATCACTCCATATACTGTAAGGGGATCAGCGAGATATAAATCATTAAAGGTAGGCAGTCAGGAAGTTAAGCAAACACTTCCCCTTTTTCTAAGATTCTTTTTCAGGAAGTTATGTTGTATTAGACAGTAGATGCCATGGCAACTAATAGGAAATATGAGGTGAAGCGAGAGCTGTCATGTCATATGATGACACATTCATAGCCCAAACTACTGGTCATCAAGAGCATCAAGACACATGACTCTGTGACTAAGCCTGTGCCTGACTGACCAGAACATCCCAGGGAAATGGACATACAGTACATAGTATACACGGTATCATCAGTGCTAATTCAACTCTGATGGCATAAATGTAAACGACATAGGACTTTTTGTACCTTTTGGCAATCTTAGAAAATGACCTGGGTTAGTGAGCAAGTTAAGGGACCTCCCAATGCACACTAACCATATAAATACATACATAAACACAGACATAGAAGAATTTCTCAGTCTATGAGGAACTCTGTTCGATATGAAGGCCGCTATAGTCTTGTTCATCACTCTTAATGTAAAAATCACACCCGTGTGAACTGAGTGGTGCAACTCCCCCCCCCCACCTCTCCCTCTCTCTCTCATTAGCAGGCAGCACTATCAGGCAGCACTATCCCTCTCTCTGTTTCTGGCAAACAGCGCCCCTACTGGCACTCATTATACTGGTGCTCATAGATACATAGGTGAACGTCACATACATAGGTGAACAAGGACATTGCTGTTCCTTGGAGTGGAGTGGTCAAAAACACCATAGGATAAATATGATTAAAAAGAAAACTAGAATAAACTGACCTGTTCTATGTCTCCTGCCACCCCACAGTTGTGCTCGGACACCACCAATTTGGCCCTTTGATGCAGGTGGAGCCTATGGGACCCCACCACCCTACAGAACTGATTGGAGAGACTATGAGCACTCTGGGGCAAAACACCACTCTGTACAAATACAGGTACGCTCCATGACCTTATGAGCTCTCCCTCTGAGCTAAGGGGTCTATCCTCAAGTTCCTTTGGTTGCAATTGTCCAGGAAATGGTCTGGTACATTCTGTTGCGTCTGGTCTTCCAAAGTCCTCGGTGGTGTTGACACCATCTTTGAGAATTTGTGGTTCATCATTTGCCAATGACAGTCTAGAGACAGGCGCCTGTGTGCTAAGCTTTTGTGAATTTCCATTAATGAAGATGACATCTTTGATTTGTTGTAGCTTCTCTGGTGTTCGTGGTATTATCTTTGTCTGTGTGTTGGGGTCTTTGTATAGTCTTTGTCTTCCATGGTTTAAAACTGGAGTCAAATCATGGTATCTTTCAATGAGGTCCAATGACTGGACCTTATCTGGGGAAATACATAATTCCAAATACACCGTTAAAGGGAAACAATTATGATAGTGAAAAGGATAAATATATCTTAGATAGATGTTACATGGTATTGGTAAACAATCGAGGTTATCGAGCTTTACTACATCTTTTAATCAAAACACTCGTCTCACTGACCTGGGCTGAGGATGGGAGCGGGTTTGGAAGGTCTGATGGGCAACCAGTGGTCTCCAGCAGAGGGAAACCAGGGGCTGAACACAGGAGGAACCCGACAGGGAAAAGACTTCAGTGCTCCCTCTGTCTTCGCCAACAAGCTGTTCACCTCAGGCTCAGCAACAGCTTCGGCAGACTTGTAATACAGAACCACATCCTCCATAGAGGCTCAGAGTATCAACAGTGATTATTTCCTCTTCATGTTGTGGACTTTTTGTGCACCTAATGAAGATAACACGTATATTCCTTATTACAAGCTCTAAGTAATTTAAATATTCTTGGTTACTGTCTAACTGATAGCAGTAGCCTAATAGCTTAGCTCTGAATATGTATGCTGCTATGTATGGACCAGAGCTAGTAATAGAAACTAAACTAGCTAACGTTTGCTAGACTTTTATGCTCCGTCACTGTCACGATCATTGAATTGGGGGGTTCATATTAAGTACATACCATCAAATGATGGCTCAGTTGTGTATCCATTAGAAATCTATCATCGGATAGCTTAAACAGCAGTCGAATCGATTGCTTACATGCATTTGAAAAAATGGCGCTGGGCTAAACCAGCGCCAGAGCATAGAGTATTGGAGCCAGAGTAGATGGCTGAAGCTATTCAAAGTCTCGTCGCTCACAGTATCGCGATAGTAGTGTTGAACTAATGCATCTTCTCGGCTAATGGGATCAGAGCTGGATCAGAGCCTCCTGGGCCATGTTCTGGGCCCTATGAATGGGATTCCTAAAATAGAAATGACCATATAAACACTAGGCAGGCATACATTAAAACACCAATTGCCTCCCCCAAAATAATTAAAACAACGTGAGTCACGATAAATATAAAGGAAAACATTTATTATCCGAGATGAGCAGTCACATATAGGGCCAACTTGTTTAAAAGACAAAATGAAAGCCGTAATTTAATATTTCCGTTTTAAGTTTCGTTTGTAGAATGTTAACGTAAATGTACATAATGTTCCAGCATTGTACCAATAAACTAAGTTATACAAATAAAGTCAAATACAGCCCAGTAGTTTGTCAATAGGACATTTTATTCATACGTCCGTTGTCTCTTATTCAAATTACAGTATGTAGTTGCTGAGATGACAGCCAGCTGCAGACCAGAGAGCTAAAAATAACAGCTGTACTACTTTAAGCAATCCTCTCTTTTTGTAATAACTTGCAACGGAAAAAGCACATATGTCATGAATGAGATGTGATGTGATGATGTCAGGTAGGTTGAGTTATATTGCTGTTCTAAGAAAAAAAGAAAGAAAACAAAACAAAAAGGAAAGGAAAAAACCTTGCGAGTCGTACATGTCGTAAAGGATCATAATATGGCACATTTGGTCCACGTTGGTAGTTTATCATTTGTCAAACATTTTCGAACATGTATTAAAACAAAAAAGAATTAAAACAATAAATCTTTAACATTTCGTTGTGTGTTTGTGTTTTTTTTTGTCTTTTTCTTTTTTTCATCTCCACAAGCACAGCATTATGACAGCATATTTCTAAACACAACTGGAGAGGGCGCTGTTGTTCTTGTTTTTAATTTCTTTCTCTTTTTTTCTTTTAATTTTAATAATCTGTTCATCAGGCCAATCAGTTTAGGTTTATATTATCCCTGGTACAGTATTGTTTTTCCCCCAGTGTAGGAGTAGGGGAGAGGGTGGGTGTTGCTTTGTGGATGATTGAAAGGGATGGCTTTGGACATTCACAGGAAGTAGTCAGGAGTGCGTCTGGTCACATGGGGCTCACCACGGCGCGGGGCAGGGTCAAACTGAAGGCTATGGGTGGGAAAAGAAAAGCACATGGTTAACATGATGAAAATGTGCCTAAAGTACAATTGAGAAATGGCTTTACAAAAGGAACCAACACCATCTATAAACGAGTACATTAGTTCATGGGGGCCCAGACGGTTAGCTCAACCGTCTGGGGACCTGGGCTGCCGAGCCGGCCAGCCCGGCGTGCTGCAGTTTTGACTCCCAAACCCGACGGCCTTTGCCGTGTGTCACTCCCCATCTCTCTCCCCCTTTGTGGTTTAAATGCCTTTATGAAGCATTTCAACTCTGCTTTCAGGCAAGTGGTTTATAAACAACGGCTAAAGTACACATCCATTACAGACTAGAATGTCTCCACTACTTACAACGAGTATTTGAGGGTATCGTCCAGTTCCATGATGGCTGCTTGGTTGCCACAGCGATAGCAGTAGTTGGGAGCACTGAAGATGGTTACCACGTTCTTATCATGGCCCCAGTTATAACCCTAGTAGAAAATGTACAATACAGAAAATGAAAAATACAACACTTAACCACATAAACCATACATACTTCTATTGAGCCCGGGTTCCCTAGGGTCCCCTCCTTTCTTCACTCTACAAATGTCTTGGGCAAAGATGGTCAATCTACAAGCTCAACTCGTTGCGATGCAATCTTTGTAGATCTGCTTTTTGCTGAATATGCATCGATTATGAAATGCCCATATTAGTAATGATAGGGTTCAAGTCGGGGATATTACGGTATTTTTAGCTTATTTTCTAAAGTCTCGGTCTATGGAGTTTTCCTTCATTATTTATACAGTGAGCGAGTCTTTTTCTGTCAAGTTTTCCTCTAGCAAGGGACTAGACATGCTAGCTTTGCATTCCAGCCAACTCTGAAGTAGTCTCAAGTATTACTATAATTATTATGAAAAGTATGAAAATTATCCAAAGTGATTATAGTCAAGTGATATACCAATATGAAACTGGTAGGCTTCACCATTTTCACAAGATAAAATAGCAGTTCCCCTAGTGGGGTTAGATAGGTGTGTAGCACTGGAAACCAAAAATGTTTTTGGTAAATTGAACCACCTTTGTTTCAGTATAGTATAGTATGTAGAAGTAGTTAAATAGTGGGACAATATCCCAAGGTCTCTTGTATAAACTATATTAGTATACATGAGAAAAAGGGAACCAGAAAAGTGACAAGTCAACCTTCATGATATGAAAGAATCAAGCCCTATGCCTACACAATAACAAAAGATGTCTGTCATACCTCCATGACAAGCTGGTGGGCACGGGATACCAGGGTTAGGCCGTTGGCATGGTTGAAGGTTTCAGAAATATCCTGGCCAAAGGTGTAGCCTGCACCACGGGGGGAAATGCCCCAACCACCACGGTCATCAGGATCTGACCACAACAAGTCACACATAGGACCCTGCGGAGAGAGAGAGATTAGTGATCGTTAGAAAATAAGGTTGTTCAATGGTCCACTTACTCCACTATCGTATTTTATTTAACATATTCCCTCCAGTTACTATAGGCGATCGTGAGGCCAGTGTAATGCACGGAAAACGCAGAAGAGACCACTTCTGCCCGACCCGGAAGTGATATCCCTCCATATTTGAGCCACATCCTCATTCTAGGCTGTGTATCAACGCACCATGGATTAACTTTCTTAGATTCAAAGATTAGGGTTTTATAAGGTCCCAAAGAAAGATTTCAGTTTGTCACTCTCGGGATGCACACGCAGATTGCGACCGATTGGGTTAATTTGTGTGCATCTATGGAGGGAGAATATGTCTGTAAATGTCAAAGACTCTTTCATATCCGTTTGTTCAATCAACAAAGGGATCAGTGTTTAATCATGACATCCAGCTTTAATCTGCTCTGAAGAAGGCTGTTTGCCGAAACGCATCAGCGTTCTCAAATAAACATGATAGCCGGGGAGCCAGCCATCCAAATTTGAGAGGACCTGTGATGTCATGACATATTTTATTTGTATTTTTTCTATTCATTTGGTCATTAAAGTCCACAGAATGAGAAGTCTGCTCTGCCGGAAATATCGCAAATAAAAGTTAACCATTTTTGTATACCGCACCATAGACAAACCAATATAAGGCAAAATGTTATCATAATTTAAGTAGAATGTGACATGTCAAACTAGGGGATTTTCATGATTCTGAATCCAGTTCAAGCATTAGTTTTGCATGAAAAACACCCTTTGGCCTAAATTCGGCCATATCCACTTACCCAAATGGGCCAATGTCATGACATCACAGGTTAACCGTTGTCGAGCTTTTGGGTTTGTGGCTCCCCGGCTATGAGAAATGGTGTGTGTGTGTGGGGGTTGTCCACATATATTATAACATTACTTTAGTCATTGCAGGGATATGCACTGTTCAGCAGAGATAAAAATGTCCTTAAGTGCTGTCACTCACGACACATACCTGCCTCATTTGGGACCTGTTGCAGGCAATGTGTGCATGCCATGCATGCATGTGGATTCTGCCTGTATCTTTATGTGGTGGGTACTCATTCTGTACCTCATGTGGGACGTCTTTTGGGCAATGTGTTCTAGTGTTGTAACAGTTCATCAATTTAGTCACTTCTAATCAATCTGAAGCACATCTACACACTCGCAACCAACCACATTGCAATGTGATGCTTGCTTGTAGATCGATTATTACTGAAAGATGATTTGATTAATTCCAAAAAGTAATCAATGGAATAATGGCTACGAAAATAATCAATAGTTGCTTGCAGCCCTAGTAGTGTATTGTCTATTTGCAGGTAGTGGGATGCACACGCAGTCGCAGATTAGACACACCAATGTGGAACACACATGTGGAAACAACAGTCGGACATGCGGTCAAACATGTACTGCTCCATGCTTGCGGATAGGGTTAGGTTAGGGTTTGAGGTAGGTTGTCGGTCTAATGACAGTCGGACCAATAGTATGTCTAAACTAAAGCCTGTACCCATTTGTAGTAATACTAATACTGTACCTCATGTGGGACCTCTTGCAGGCGGTCCAGTGCTCGTATATGATCCAGAGTGTCTATGGAGGGAGACAGGCCTCCATGGAGACAGAAAATCTACCAAGAGAGAGACATGTTATACATAGGATCACATGACAAACAGATGCCAAGACACACAAACCCTCAAAAGTCTATCGAAGTTTGGCAGAAAGGAGCAGATAAACAAACTGGTACATATATATTTTCTTCTATCCCTCACCTGTCCGTCTACTAGGGCCGTGAGTGGCAGGTAGTCAAACAGGTCTGTGAAGTATTTCCAGACGTTGGCATTTCCATACTTCCTCAGACACTCGTCATAGAAGCCATACACCTGTGTGATCTGCCGCGACTCATGATTTCCACGAAGGATAGTGATTCGTTCCTGGAAACGCACCTGGATTGGCAGGCAGAAAAACAGATTGTTATGAGAAACAGATGTGATGGTCGTAAGGACACAAACTAGATTGTAGGCTTGTAAATCAGTTCCATTTAGCAAGTAGCAAAACCATTGTACTGCAGAATTTAAAATAAGGTATACAACTGCAACCAATAGAATGTGCAATCCACTCACTGGTATCACAATCTCTCAGAAAACGGCGATTGTGGAAACATCTTAATCGTACCATTAGTTATATCGCACACCACTAATTTGATATCAACTAGATAACAGTATGCATTTCACGCAACTATAAATGCATGAAATGAGCTCACATAACTCGAGCACTGTTCCCCTACCGATCTACTTCAACTTTAGTTGTTGACTAATGCTACATGTGTCTTAATATTGTTTGGTCATATTGCACAGGACTGGTTTGATTTTCTGCTCCTGACACTACCTGCAATGTTGCAACAGCTGTATTGCAGGTGCATGACAATAAAAACAATTGTTAACAATTTAATTCTATAATCAATTTATTTGCCATGGATCATCAATAGCCAGGTTAATAACTGATTACAAAATATAGCACAGTAATTGGCATTATCACTTTAACTACATATTTAAGTCCTATAAGAGGAGAGTCTCTGACTGTACACTGTATGAGTGTCTATTCTTATACTTCTATTCTTGGGCAGACTCCTGGAATAGAAAGATCAAAATACTTGCCAATGACAACATTTAGCTGGTTGTCGCTTTTCAATTGACTATTTTAGAAGAAGAGGGTTGGATGGATGAAGGTTTGGCATGTATGTAGTGGTTAAGGAATACATGTCATCCATGCAAATCAATTTACAGTGCTCAATACAAATGTGCACATTCACACATAATATAGCCTTTCTGTCATTTAACTCACTAAAATGATATCTAGGGCTGCAACTTCTTTTGCAAAAACTTTGTTAGCATAACTTAGCAATAATTATATCAATTACTTTCCCCCCAAACTATTTGGATAATTTGTTGAATTTTTTATATAGGCAAACCGACGCAGACGTTTTTATCTATTTTTTTTACAGTCGACTAAATCAATTAGTCTGATTAACTACTTAAGACCCATTTCATACAAAGTATTGTCGTGTGATGGCGTGGCACAAAACAGCAAATCCACAAGCTGTAGAACTGTTGCAGTGGTATGTTTCAAAGTCAAGTTAGGACAGAAAGCAGTCTGTGTGATTTACTAAACAGGTTTGTTATGCAACACACTATTGCTCAATGATACCAACAATGGGTGCAAAGTAGCACCAAATATGACAATAACTTCTGCAACATCCTGACATCCAAATCGCAAAAAGGCTATTTAGTAAGATGCAATAGTCTGTTCAAGTAAATTAAGCTGCTTGTGTGACACATTCAGACAAATTTTAAATTATCTGACTAGTCTTCCAGAACCACTTCGCAAATGTCTCATTTTGTTTTACATATCTTTGTAAATAATGAAGACCAAACATCTTATCCAGAGTGGCTTACAATTAAAGAGCAAGTGTGGGGCATTTACATTTCATTCAAAAAATGAAGATAAATATAAACCTTTTACAATGAGTCTTATCTAGAGTGACTTACAATTAAGGAGCAAGTGGTAGCTAAATGTTATTCAATGACATCTTGGATAGTTGGACACACATTCAATGTCGCATGAACCCAATATTGATATATACAGACTCAAAATAAAATAACGCTGTAAAATAATGCAAGTTAAAAACACTGCAGCTCCTCCCTGGTGATACAGTCAAGGTATTAATCAGGTAGCATATCGTGTTGTGGCAGTTCAGGGCATCTTTAGACACAGAATATCGTTTTTATTTGCTGTGATGTTTAGTGTGTCAAATATGCTAAACAAAAAGGTTGATTAGACTTTGTGGTGTCTGTCATAAGAGTCATAATGTAACAAATGTAATGTAATGTAAATGCAATGTAACAAACATTTCTCAGAAACATTTCTCAACAAGCATCCATTACTGAAATTAGGCCCAGCAGTAACAGAATGCAGAACACTACATGCAACATGAAGAAATAGAAAACTATTCCATGTAATGGAATATAGATTAGTGAAAAGTGTTTTATTGCCTTAAACTTCACTATAGCAAACCCTGCTTTGTTCAAATTACTAATCAGATATCTCATGAACTACACTAAAAAACATGCCAACAAATGTGCATACAGTACCTTTAATGTGACAAGCAGTGTGACAGTTTCCACAGAATAGTAGCCTCTGTCCACATAGTCTCCCATGAACAGGTAGTTGGTGTCAGGAGACTTTCCTCCGATCTTAAACAGCTCCATCAGGTCATGGAACTGACCATGGACATCCCCACACACAGTGACAGGGCATCTCACCTGAAGTACAAAGATTCATGTTTTGCTGCACAATGATGAAGGCAGAAAAATAAATGTATGACCCTGGAGCTGCCTATAACATCATCATTCTGAAAATAAGTAAAACTGTTTTTTAACATTCCTGTTTATCCATCTGCCAGGAGATATGAAAGATCACTAAACTGTCATTTTATTCTAAATATATTAATCCAAGTATTTTATACAAATTATAATGATATCACAAGTAGAACAGAAGGGAAACCATCTTGGGTAATGCTCACCTCCTGAACATTGGATTCCTTGGTCAGAATCTCCTTGGCCTGGAGGGACAGACACAGGCGTTGTAATAGCATCATTAGCATGTTACATAATTCTTCTAAATCACAACGGATACATAAAATATAACCTTTGATATTGGTGGATTATGTTTAAGTTATATTAATTTTGAGAACACAAACTCACGAGTTGTGTGTATTGATGGCATTTGTGTGTCACTGTCACATAACTTACATTACAGCTCTAGCTGGAAATAAGATCTCACTCTACAATAATAGCAGCAGGACATGGATGTATAACAGATTCCAACAAACCAAACCAAACCACTGAAATGGGCTACAATGGTCTCCGACATTATGTCGATTTCAGGTTGATGGATTAAGCTACATACAAGTTTGTTATGGTGCAACATAACCTAGTAAATTACATTCAAATGGTTGTCAGTATGTTCATGTTACGATGGCGTGCACTGCATTAACTCTAGGATTTTATCTTTTTTTGATTGTTTAAAAAAAACACTTGAACATGCAAAATGCAGGCCTATTATTAGACAGGCTGAAAATGGGACCGGTTCACTCTCTGGACATTGGTGAAAAGACTCAATTCTCGCACCGAAATCATAAAAGTTGATGCTGTGTGTATTTGGTGTAGCTTTAAAGTGTGAAATACATCAAATACATTATGATTATAGTTTGTGGACGTTATTAATTAGCAATCCTCCGAATGGTTCGAACGGGGTGGGGAATAGCTGTTAACTTCCTTCCAGCAATTAGACGCCCCCCTTTCACAATGTAGGCCACATTAAAGCCTTCCATCTCGGTAACAAAATGGTTGGTTTCACATCGGGCTCCACATACCTTTTCGCAGAGTGTTCTGACTTGGTTTTCCGTTAGCTGCTTACACTCGTTTAACTGTTCAATCCATTGGTCTAGTTCTTTAGTAAAGGTCTTGTCTTCCATGACAGCCGCGGTAGCTTGCTAAGCTAGCTGCGATAGCTACCTAACTGATGTGATGTAAAAACGACTTGGTTCCGTTTTGTGGTGCGGGTTAGCCGCTTTAGCCTTTTAGCTCGTCGTATTGTTAGCCCGATCTAGTCCCGCCAAACCGGTTCCGAAATTCACTTCGATTCCTACAAATAGCGCCCCGTTCAGTGACTTTCTATCATGATAAATACATATACGACGGTTACAGACGTCTACGACGAACGGTTCTCACACGGGGGGTCGAATTAATCGGAGTTCCCCGATGCGGCAGAGGGTAGCGGCAGAATGTAGCAGCGTCACAGCAGCTAGCCAGCCTGCTAAAGGAGCTAGCTACAATAACATACGGGATCTTTAGCAGCCTTTTCCGCTGTACGAGCGCCACCGCACGGAGACGGAGGGAGAAAGGTACAGACTACAGAGCACAGTCTTGATTGATTGATTAATTGAAAAATGAACAGTCTAACAGATTGTAGAATAGGTACAGTCCAAGGATTCAAGGAAGGTAGGTACAGTCAATACAACTGCTAAGAGTATAAACCCAGACGATTAAAGACTAAATCAGGGTTGATTAGACTTTCACCAAAACATTTAAAGACATAAAAATATACACATCTATGCAAATAATAATAATAAAAAAAATCATCAAATATACTTCCCATCTTGCGATTGAGAAAGGCAGACTATGTGACAGAAAAATGCACAATTCTTATCGTTTTGTAAGTTTTCTCCATATTTTGTTTTGTTTTTATTGTATTTTTCCACTTTTGCATTGTATGCAACTAATACTATGCATTGCATTTTGTCATGCCAATAAAGCCCTTTGAATTGAATTAAATTGAGGAAATAAATGCTATTTTGATCGAAAGATCTCTTGATATATCGTATGGAATGGGAGTGTATAATTAATATTATTTAATAACATGATATCTGTGAGAAAAGGATGTTAAAGGAGAACTGACACGCCCCTCGGGAGCTAATAACTGCTATCAAACAATGCTATCATGATTCTGACGTCAGGGTGGCGAAAGCTTTCCCCAACGACTTCTATGCGGGCTCGCCGGGCTTGGTGGCCGTGGTAGCATAGCAACTTATGCTACTATTTTGGTGTCACATTTAGCTTGAATACTGGGTGAAAGTCTCATTCAAAAAATTTATTTTTCGCAACATTGTTCAGGTGAACTGTGTGTTTATGCTTGTTCATTGTAATAATCAATATCGCTATGATTATTTTATTTATCGCCGCGTCGCTCCGCATGACAACATACAGTCTAGCCCGTCTCAGATGCAGGCTGCACACACACGGACGGACGGACGGACACACACACACACACACACACACACACACACACACACACACACGCAATGGCACGGAATCTGCCTCGGGCGTCTGTAGCTCTCTTCCCCGCTGTCATGCACTATAGCCGTGTGTGTGTGTGCGTACACACATGCCCAGTTCAATGCGGGGACCTGACCAGAGACTATACGTCCGTCCGTCCGTGTGTGTGCAGCCTGCATCTGAGACGGGCTAGACTGTATGTTGTCATGCGGAGCGACGCGGCGATAAATAAAATAATCATAGCGATATTGATTATTACAATGAACAAGCATAAACACACAGTTCACCTGAACAATGTTGCGAAAAATTAATTTTTTGAATGAGACTTTCACCCAGTATTCAAGCTAAATGTGACACCAAAATAGTAGCATAAGTTGCTATGCTGTGTGTGTACAGACTGTACACACATGCCCAGTCCCCCGTAGAGGCTCATGATCTCGTCCGCAAGACTATGCCTCGGCATAGCGATATTTATTATTACAATGAATACAAACATAAACACACTATAGTTCACTTGAACAATGTTGTGGTAACTAACTACGGTATTACAGAGTGAGAGCGAGGGTGTACATGTCAGCCTGCGGCTGAGAGGGGAAAAGAACAGTAGTCGCGCTGCTCTCACAGCGGCCAGACAACAGCAGACCGTCCGTAGTCGCGACTGTCGCGCTGCGGGGCTGAGAGGTCTCAGAGCGGGCAGACAGGGGTGTTGGCGACCGGGGGAACATGGGACTCCAGTCCAAAATTTGCGCTTGTGCTGCAGTTCCCCTAAAAAACCCCACGCCAACCTCAATTGCATTCAAACTAAGCATTTCTGGCGAAAAAATAATTTTTTTCAATTACATTTATAGCCAATATGACGCTAAATGTACCGTCAAAAACGCTAGCCTGACCTATAGCCACTTGTTGCTAGCGCCGTAGCCCCGTTTCAAACTGTTTCAAACTGTTTTCAGTCAGACCACGTGATGTGCTGTACCACCCATATTAATTTCGGGGCATGTCAGCGGACCTTTAACATTTGAGTGTGCTGTCATTTTTAAGTAATGTTTAACTGATTAAAATATATGAATTGTTTATTTACATGAAACTTGTTTTTCAGTACAGAAAAATGATTTGGGTCTGTCTGGTCGTCATGTTACGTCACGCAACGGAAATCAACGTGTCGTGTCGTCACCTCCGTTTATAACTCGTTCGTCACTTGCTCTCAGTCATTCACTTCCGCCGTGCACATGTGTTTACTAAAACGAAGAAGGAAAAAATCCTAAAATTATCCACATTCACGTTTATTAGTTTAATAGATTTACACCAGGCCAGCGTAAATATGGGGAAATTAAATGTTGTAGTCCTGAGGTACTTGACACGAGACGACTTCCGAGTCCTCACAGCGGTAAGTGATTACAGTAGGTTTACTCGAGTTGGTCAGGCTAATTATTTACGGAGCTGCAGTGTATCTTGTGTCTCAGACTAAGTAGCACATCTTTATCATTGTAGCTAGCTACGTTACTTTATGTAGTGTGTAGCTAGAATACCTGTATTATACCTCTGTACCAAATACCAAAAAGTTATTCAGGGTTCCGAAAGGGACTATGTATGTACGCTAGATGAAGCAGTCAGTCAGGCAGAGGGGATTTTAACATGGTTTGGTATAGCTGGGTGGTAGTAGGCTACAGTTAATTTTATTTGACTGTTTTTTGATTGATTGAATACTTTATTAACAGTTAGTACAGTGGTATTATACAATGATGGCTGTTTTCTGATTGAATACTTTATTAACAGTTAGTACAGTGGTATTATTATACAATGATACTAAAAGGATAATACAAAAAGCCATATCTTGTTTTCCATTGTGGTCCTGTGTGTTCCATTCATCAAGACATTTAAAGACATAGGTTTGCCATACATGCATTCTATTCCTCCTCATGCAGGTTGAGATGGGGATGAAGAACCATGAGATCGTCCCAGTGAGTCTTGTGGCCTCTATCGCCAGCCTCAAACATGGAGGCTGCAACAAGATCCTCAGAGAGCTAGTGAAGCACAAACTTGTGGCTTATGAGCGTAACAAAAGTAAGTAAATATCTCACATCTAGCAAGATAGAGATTGTACATGTAGCCGAAAGTTCTAATGGGGTTTGTATTAATTTCAGTGGGGCAGGGCTACAGGCTGTGCTATGGAGGGTATGATTACCTAGCCCTGAAGACTTTCTGCTCAAGAGAGGTGCTGCTCTCTGTTGGCAATCAGATGGGCGTGGGGAAAGAGTCAGGTAAAACAAAATAAACAAATCTAGAATGTACACAACAAATACTAATTCACAAACACAGATATTACATTTAGATGATTATAGCTATTATCTTGATTAGAGAACATTTCATGTGATTCAACATTCACTGATTCAAGTTCCCTAATGAGCTGGAAAGTGAACAAAACATTCGCCATATTCATGAATTTATATAAAGTGGTCATGAGGTGAAATACTTGAATAAATGTTCCAACAGTGCTAAGAGTTAATTATGCTAGGTATTCACTTCAGGTATAAATGTAATAAAACTACAATCTTAGACTGTATTGCTGTAAAACATTTTTTTAGCTAACAGCACCCAAAAATGCATATTAAAACATGTTTACACACATTTGATTACATCTGCATCCCTGTAGATATATATATCGTGGCTAGCCCAGAAGGGGACCAGTATGCTCTCAAGCTTCACAGATTGGGGCGAACCTCCTTCAGGAATCTGAAGATTAAGAGAGATTACCACAAACACAGGAAGAACATGTCCTGGCTTTACCTCTCTCGCCTCTCTGCCACGAAGGAGTTTGCCTACATGAAGGTATCTATGATAGTTCATAGATGTGTCATATCATGAATTGATTCATGATCCAACACAGTTGGTTGATTTTGGTGCAAGATACCTTCCTAATGTTCGTTTATAAAATGATGTAATCTTTGTGATATCATATTTCTCTCAGGCATTGTACGATCGTGGCTTTCCAGTACCCAAGCCTGTGGACTATAACAGACATGCTGTAGTGATGGAACTCATCAATGGATATCCACTGTGTGTAATACGCCATTTCAGTCCACTATAATTTTCCTTTATCATTACTGTTGTTTGTGTTGTGTACCTTGTCATAATGTAACTAGTCCAATTGGCGAGATATCTTGCACTCATTTAACACACTAGAGCAGTGCTTGTGGGGCCTCTACTAGGGGTGCAACGGTTTTCAACCGAAAACCGAACCGTTCGGTTCCACATACACGGTTCAATGCGCTCTAATGAACCGCGCTATTTCGGTTTGCATTAATTCATTTATTACAGCTGCGAAGAATGTATTTCTCGGTCACACACTGGCCTACTTAGAAGTCTAGCACTCTATCGGTCACACACCGTCCTACTAAGAAGTCTAGCACTCTTTCGGTCACAGAAGTGTAGCACTCTGTCGGCCCACCCCCTACACACACACACACACACACAGAGAGAGACGGCATGATGAGGAGAATCCAGCACTCGTCTTTAAACGTCGTTCTTGGAATAATTATTGATCGTCATACACAGAGACACACACAGCGGAGTAACCTCGCGCCAACAGGCTTCTAAGCACGGTCGTTGTAAGTTTGTTCAGATCTGATTCTGCATCTGCACTCGCTGTTTGAGTGCTAATTAAGAGGGAGAGTGAGAGCATAAACAACCCGCAGCAGGACATTCATTCCGTCAGAAAAGTACCAACAAAATACTCCCATGTCCAATCCATGACTGTAGATAGAAGCCCTTCTTCTAATAATATAAGCATAATATCCTTAAATCCTCATGTAGACTTATTGTAAACTTTTGTAGGCTATTTTTCTGAGACACGACGCATTCACTGTGAATGACTCCCCTCCCAGGAGGCACTCTCCTCTCCTCTTTCCTGCATGTGCTTAATGCCCCGTGTGAGCGCATAGGTGCATTTATTTCCCCTTGAAAATAATGATAAGGCACATTAAAATAGCAATATAAGGTATTTTTCCCCCTTTAGGCAGAAATGCCTAATAAAATAATATATGCTAAAAAAAGAGAAGAAAAGAAAATGCTATAAATAAACTTTTTTGAGTGGTGCAAGCCACTGCCTGGCTGGCTGGCTGGGTATGAGCATGAAAACAGCGTGGTTGTTTTTCACCACCTGTGCACAACCTAACACACACGCACATTATTAACTGTATATATGATGATTTCGTGTGTGCCAGTACAGTGACACTAGTACAGTACAGTACAGTAGAGGGTACAGTAGGGCGCGTTCCTGGGGATCACTTCACAAGGGGGTATTTTTTTTTTACTGTACCGAAACCGAACCGAAACCGTGGCCCCCATACCGAGGTTCGAACCGAACCGTGGTCTAACTGAACCGTTGCACCCCTAGCCTCTACAGCGGTGCCCATTGGGCACTGGCCTACTTGGAAGGATGCAAGTTGGAAATGCATGCCCCACCCAGATATTATGCATTGGAGCCTCTACAGCGGTGCCCATTGCGCACTGGCCTACTTGGAACGATGCAAGTTGGAAATGCATGCCCCACCCAGATATTATGTCTATGTCCATTTTATTCCTTGTATAATACTCATCGCTCGGCACCTGCCCAAGTTTGGGTTGGATGTTGGATGTCTTTGTACTTTTTTCGTATGTCCCTTTTATGCCCATATATGGAGTTCTTTGTCAGGCATGCCCAAATATGCAGTCTATGGGCAGGGGACCTGAGCCTGGGGAGTTCCTTGTCAGGCATTCCCAAATATAGAGTATATGCAGACGTCAGAATGATGTCAGAACAGGCCAGCTCCATATATGGACCATGGGCATTGGGCAGGGGCCCTGTCAAAGAACCCAGGCAGAGGCCTTTTTGGGGCGGTTCTGGACAACCGTTGGTCCGACTGACTCGACACCGGCCACTGCACCCCCTGCGGTGGTGTGGAATGCGTGTGTTGAATTTGAAGTCTGTGGGCTCAACGGTTCTCGAGTACACGCACACAGACAGACAGAGACAAAGCAGCTATACGTCCAAAACCCAAATATGTACGAGCTGCGTTCGCTTCCCGCGTTTGCGCGTCTTACTCGTAGTTAGTGCTCACTGCGTTCGCAATGAGACCTAGCAGATCATGTCTGTCTGTGTGTCTGTCCCACTATACGTCCAAATATGGAGTGTGTTGCATCAGCAATCACTCAGCTCCATATATGGGCACAAAAGGGGCCAGGTCCACATATACAGTAACAGCGGGACAGACACACAGACAGACATGATCTGCAGGGTCTCAGCTGCGTTCGCTTCCCGCGTTTGCGCGTCTTACTGGTTGCGCACTGCACCCCCTGCGGTGGTGGGGGCGACTGGTTCTTGAGTTACACAAACAGAGACTTCGATACTGAGATACTGAGAGATAAACAAACGCAAACTTTATAAAACCCAGTACAGCATTTGCTTTTAATAAAAATGACAATTTCATGTTAATTTTACTATTTGAAGATCTGCATCCGCAGATGCATTCAGGGGGTTATTTTGTGTCTGAATGGAAAACATAGATATCTCACCAATTGAACTAGTTACCTTATGGAAAAGCAAGTACATAACCCAGACCTCTACCAAAGGTTACTTGTGCTTTAACACCTGTTTTATAAAAGTACTATATAAATGAAGATTATTGATGTTGCTTTATCTTGGTGACATTTCTGTCCTATATCTATCAGAAATCAGATTCGTGAGCTGCAAGACCCATCTGCTCTCTACAATGAAGTCATGGAGCTGATAGTCAAACTGGCTGATCATGGGCTGATTCATGGCGACTTTAATGAGTTCAACCTGATGGTGGATGACCAGGACCATGCAACCATGATTGACTTTCCACAAATGGTGTCCACCTCACACCTCAACGCTGAATGGTCAGTCCTCTTTCTCATACACTATTGTCTGTGATATTACTACAATAACTTTGAGAGAGGCGTACCCACAGTATCTGTGTACAGGTCGTTTATTTCTTGAATCTCTTTGCAATAGGTACTTTGACAGAGATGTAAAATGTGTCCGGGATTTCTTTCTGAGACGATACAATTATGAGAGTGAGCTCTATCCAACCTTCAAAGACATCAGGTAAAGAACCTTGGAGGGTGGGCGATGGGGGATTTGTAATGAAAATGAAAAATGCTTAATAAAAACTTGGTCACAAAAATCAGGTATCTCACATCTATATAACGGTCTTCTGTCTTATCAGTTTGTTTAAAAAAAAAAGTGTTGTGGAATTCAATCCAATAACTCCAGATATTACTATTCATTGTATATTCCTGTAGGCGGTCTTGCTCTCTAGATGTGGAGATTTCGGCCAGTGGATTCACTAAAGATCTGGAGAGAGATGCCACTTTGCTAGACCCAGCAGGACCCGAGGAAGAGGAGGATGACGATGAAGAGGAAAGAGAGGCAGGAGAAGAGGAAGGACAGATTGAACATGTGAACATGGAGGAATATAACCATGCAATGCTGGAGCTGGAAGGGCTGAAAGTCAGTGATCCTCAGGCAGACTCTCAGAACGTGTCTGAACAACAGGATGAGGCAGAAGAATGTGAAACCAGGGAAGAAGAACAAAATGATACTGGAACTGCATTAATGGCTGGAAGTGATGGCGAGGGAGAGATGCAGGAAAAGGAGAATGAAACGAATGATGTTTGCCCGGAACTTGTAGAACTGTCCACCTCCAATAAAGAGTTCAAACCCTTCAGGTAATGTAATGATCTGTTCTATATAAAAAATTGAGGTGAGGGGTGCTCTTATCTTTGCTCAGAAACATATGACGTAAATTCTCCATTCATTGTCATGTGAATTTAATATCTTTGTGTAGGACAAAAAATTGCCAATTTGCTCATCCACATAATATGACGTAACTTTATTATAAATCTATTCATTGTCAATGGGAATCTTATGTTTGTGTAAGATGAGAATCTACACTAATAACATAATATAGGAGGGGCTAGTGCCTCAAAAATAGAGGAAGGCCATTTGATGGTGCTCTGTACTGTTCAAGGTACACAAAACCACTACTCAATGCTGGTCATTTTATTAGTTAATGGGTCATTCCCCATTAGCTTCCACAAAGTGGTCGCTAGTCTTCCATCGAGTCTACCGAAGTATTAGGTGTGTATGCGACCGTAGTCCACCGCAGTTTCAAGTCCACCAGGTGTAAAGACATGGACAAGTTTGAATCATTCCATTTAAGATAGTCCAGATAGTATTTTAAGGTGTAAATGTGGCATTAGAATCCAGTTCATTACAATGAATTGATTTTATTTGTCTCAAAATGTACCATGATAAACTCAATATGTTTGTTATGGTGTGTTTCCCCTGCAGAGACTCAGACAGCCTTCTACACATTGCAGAACACAGACGGAGAAGAACAGACAGCGAGGCCACAACAGGCAGCGTAGCAAGCTGCTCTACCATACCACCGGTTTGTACATTTTACACTCTGAGGCCTACAGATTTGTCCAAAACTCGCATGTTCCCGGCTTACAACCCTATAACCTTTTTTGTGGGTAAGCGGGTACATGGAACTCCGGGAACATAAGAATGAAAACGTGTAATACCATTTCTTTACCGTTTCCACAGCAGCTGGAATATCACAGTCTACATTTGTCACGTTTTTGTGCTGTTATACGAAGCACAAACAGTGCACTAAACACTTGTTCTGCCATTTTGTTTTAGCGGTTATTTTGGTGACTCATAATGCCTTTATTTTATGAGCAATATTCACCCCAATATTTCTTTCCTCGAATGAAGTTGCATCGCATCTTGGCATTCTAATACATAATTGTCTCCGTCCGGCTGAAGGTTTTGCCCTCTGTTCATCCGTCTGTCTGTGTACAGCTAATCTCTGGCACTGTTCTTGCCCTGATGAAGACCCTGAGAGGTCTAAACATGTTGGCTTTTATAGACTGAACTTTGTTTTAAACTTTGCTTCCTATCTCTTTTCTTTCTTTGAGTGCGCTCTTTTTTTTAAGTCTATATTCCCGGTGTTTATCCTAGAAACACTTTCAAGATGTTTTTAATCTCCTGTGTGGCCTCTGTTAATCTCTGGCACCGTTCTCACTATTCAGGAGAACCCCCATTTAAACTGCATCAATTGTCTATGGTCGTTGCTGGTCTGATATACATCGATACTAGTACAGTATATAATTTTTTGTTTGAATTAGTTCGTTTGTGATTGTATATTGTAGGAAGTGGTGCGTGAGAAGATACGGAGGCAGCTGAACAATCAACAAAAGGCAGCACAGAGGAGACGCCTGCAGAAGGGGGAGGCTAATCTGGTGACCAGCGCTAAGAGAGAGAACCAGGATAACATAAAGTCCAGTGTGGATAGCGACTCCTTCTGGGGATAAAGATGACTGCAAAAGAATGTTGTCAATAGTGTTTTTGCCTGCTTTCCTTCACTACCCATCTGGTGTAAACAACACATGATGGACTAGTCACTAGTGCAATGAGGATATACCAACAAGACTCTGCTATTATAAGTCTGGGCAAACAGGCAAAATAAAGGACACAACTGAAGACGACAAAGTCAAGTATGTGTAAATCTCTGCAACTATTCAAAGTCAGTATTGTATGCAGTTGACCTTCAATGAATGCTCAGTATATAAAGCAGTGGAAATTGTAAATTACAATTTGACATACCGGTAATAATAAAGTTGCATAATTGATAATAAAGCCTTTGAAATATGAAATGTTTAATTTGTAATAGTACTTTCTAAAATCAGATGGAAATGCATGTAAGACATGCATGTCCCAAGTTCATGGTTAACATTCTAAAGCTTAAACTATTTATGCTTAGGTGATTTTTAAGCTTTTAATCGTTCTCTAAAGCGTTTTAGAAAATCTGTTTTCAGCAAGTGACAACAAAGTATAAATACATTTTAAACCTGACAGGATGATTGATGTGAGTTACGATTTTCAAACAAGAATACAAGTTCCTTCCTTTGAGAGTGTTCATCTGTGGTACTAGGCTCTGGTTCAAAGGTGACCCAACAATTAGACAAGTGTCTGAATGGATAGCCACATCCGCCCTCTAGGCAACCAATGGACTGAATAGAGTCTCTCTCACACACACATGGACACAAACGCATGTGGGAGCATACATGCTCATGGGACACAACAATGTGTTCAGCATAAGGTGCAGTTTGCTCCAGTTGGCCAGGAAATAGACACACCAATTTACCGTGCCTCACTGGGATATATACACCATGAAGTGCATGTAATGTGAAGGACTTGGGGAGCAAAGAGACCACTCCTTTCTCAGCGTTTAGTTCATTAATGGAATGGGAATTCAAACCAGAACAATAGCCATTCATACAAGGAGCCTGAATGGAACTCAGGCCCTGGGTCTGATGGCCACAGACTACTCGTTTCAAGTCAACAGCATGGTTCCATTCCACCCCCACCAAATCATCATCTCATCTCATTGGTCAGATGTCTGGATGCTGAAGATATTCTGTGTGAAAAATGTTTCACCCAGACTTGCACATTTTCTTGTTATTGTCAAAGGGTAAGTTCTGTGGCTCAACTGGGCAAGTTTGTGTATGTCTTTAACTGACTGTTCAGGGATTAGCCAGCTGCACCGCCTGAGGGGAGGGGTACAGCATTCCAGTGCCAGACCTCTGAGCGTGTGTGAGAGAGTGAGTCTGTGCATATATGCATGCAAACTTGTGTGTAGAAAGAGTGAGGGGCCCTCTGAGTTAATTGGCAGTGTGGGTGACAAAGGTGGTCTGCTTCAGAGGAGAAAACCTAGGGAGATGTTCACACAAGGGAGGAGGGGAGAAAGGGAGAGTGAAGAGGCATTAGGATTTCAGGTTTGTTCCTTGTGGTGTTCCCGCCTGTGTGGACGATGAAGGCTGCTCTTTTTTAAGTTTGCGTTTAAGCTGCAACTGCTCTTACTTTGATAAAGCATGTGTGAGCTATACTGGATGAAGTCTGTGAAAAAGCTAGTGTGAATGTATTTGGTGAAACTCGGGGGTGAAAATTGGATGAAGAAGAATGAGTAGAGACTACATGCTGGAGAACATGATGTCACACCTGTCAGAAAGGGAGACTGACACTGACCTCAAAGACCGTAAGTAAAAAATAAACACGAGGTGCAACATTAAATATTGCAAATATTTTATCCAAGATTTGAGTGACCAATATATAATTTATTTTGCGTAAGTGTATATTCTGCAAAATGGACAAAATCTTCATTTTAAGTGTTAATTATTATCCAGTGCAAGCAAAGGGAAACTACTGATAGCTTGATGATTTGTTACATAACATGTACGATAGATGAGCCTTACAATACATCAATCGGGTAGCCTAACCTTCAGTCAGTTCTCTTTGAGGCCGACAGGAAGCTGCTAAATCTTTCTTGAGGGTCAGAAACCCTGGAAATGCTGATCTGTGCAGCCTCGTGACGGGGTGGTACCAGTACCTAATTCCACTTAAATAAACCATGTCTGGGAATGTTAATTTTCTAGTTTAAAAAATGATTGTTTTACTTTCATAGATAAACATTTATACACATTCATGCACACATGCCAGCAGATGCAGTTCTCTGTAGAAAAAACTGTTAACTTCTAATAGTGTCAGAGAAGAGGCTTCAAATTCCTTTTATCACCAGCATAACAATACCCTTGATGCACTCTGTGTCTGATTAAGATTAATTAATCACATACTCTACATTGTCATTGCAATTGCGCTGTGCACTTCATTCCATTATGAAGAAACTCAGATGAACTCGTATGCATATGTTTGGCTCAAATATTTTCAAAACAGACCTCATTTTCTGTTGTGGTGATGAATGCTTTCATTACTGATTGTAGCAAGTTAAATACGGTAGCATCTTGAATTGAATGTATGATCATGTCGCTCCCTGAAAATACAGTGAACAAAAGGCATGCAACAATGTATTGAATATCTTAGGCTAAACAACCATAACCTTTGTTTTCTATCCAGTGAATGTGGTGTCCATGCTCCATCACTTCTGGGAGCAGAAACAGGTGGGCCAGCTGAACGGGTCATCCAGTGAATCCCAGTGTTCTGTGATGGATTCAGCCGGCCATTCAGACAGCTTGTTGCTGTATGAATCTGCCCCTACCCCTGGGCCGCCCCATGTCTGCTATGTTACTCTACCTGGAGGAAGCTGCTTTGGAAATTACAAGGTGTGTCCTTTTGTAACTTCCTGAAAGAAATGTCTTTACACAACAACACTGAGTCAGATTAAGCTCACTTGATCCTTGTAGATCTGCTATATCTACAGTACACACTCTTCCAAGGTTTTTTAATTTATCAGTCACCCACATTGTTGTAGAGTTGGCGATTCAAACCTTAACCCAGGAGCTTACGCTGAACAACAGACACAAAATATGTTTTGTGAAGTGAACAATCTTATCCTCCCTCCCTTTCATCTCTTCCTTCATATTCCTCCATCTCCCCATGTGTAGGTGTGTGAGACTCAGGCAGAGGCCCGTAGAGATGCTGCTCGCGTGGCTTTGATGAACTCCCTGGTAAACGAGCTACCATCGCGACGTATCACCCCTCAGTTTATCAGTCAGAGCCTGTGTCAGGCCTCCACAGACAGTGCTGTGAGTGTCAGCCAATGCAAACACGTAGCTTCAGCTCTGATTTCTTTAAACTGAATGTTATCCTGCTGTAATTATGAAAGCTAACACGGACATGTAAGATCCTGATGAAAAATATCTCCTGCCTCTCACTGTGCTTCTAGGCTTCTATAGAAGACGCGTGTGACCCAAACACCAGCATAGGAACCTACAGTCTGCTACTAAGCTCCTACATGGGTCGGACTATGCTTCAGTTCCAGGTAGAATGGGAGTTATGTTGCAGGCAGCTCCTATTCTTTCTCAAATCATGCATAATTGTGTGTTAACTATGAACTTTCAATGCACTTAAAAAGATTGAGACTTTGTTAGAGGGTAAATAAATTATGCCCATTTCTTTGCCCATATGGGCATAGTGGTCAGATTGGTAGTTCTGGGTAGGTGGTTGCGATTCTGGACAACCACCTATCCGACCAACAACTACGTGAACTACAAACGGACACACAAACAGAGATTCTGGCCTCACATTTATAGTAGGATGTATGGAAAACATCACACCTGTGTGAAGTCAGGGGCACCTGGTAAAGTTTGTTTAAAGTGCTCTAACAAACATTAAAAGTCCATAGACTTGGCTGTGCCATATGATGTCAAAGTGCTCTAAACAAACATTATAAGTCCATAGACTTGGCTGCCATCATTATGCCGTCATTTCAAAAGCCAGATGTTGGAGGGGCTAGCACCCTTCAAAAATGGATTAATTATTATAGTATATACATTAAGGTAAGTACGTAATGACTATATGAGAAGCTAGTAAGCTAAGTGTAGCCAAATTCTATCACATTCATAATGAACCTTTCATATTTCTACCTCCATGTAAATAATCATTCACCAGCAGCAGGAGGGTTATTACTAGGAGGAAATGGCATCATTATCATTCCTGTGAAAGCAGGACATCGTGATGAAAAGGTTCCAAGTAATTATCTCTCTCTCTCTCTCTCTCTCTCTCTCTCTCTCTCTCTCTCTCTCGCCCACACACCCACACCCACTCACTCACGCATGCACAGACACACACAAACACTATCATGTGTGGACATATACACATGGTAACAGCACTTTGAGGTGTAATGTTATATATAAATATATATATTATTATATTTTCATTTTGTTTTCATTTTCTTGATGGAGCCTATCAGTGTGTGAGCGTTTTTACATTTTGTTTAGTCTTCTACTTTTCGCTCAGCACCTGCCCAATACAGGGTGTGGATGTGCATCTTAGCTTTCTCTTGACACATGCACTTGACTATACATGCACATGGCCATGTGTACAATCAGTACATACCTTCGAGTGTGTTAACCTATTTATGCTATAGTGTGTGTACCCAGACCCACTTATATACATATGCACCTGTGTGTTACAGTACGTGTATGTGCTTGTATATTGTTCATGGTAGACAGGTACACAGGCTTGCTGTTCCACAGTAACCAGTGGAACAGAATTGCTGACACCACAATATAAAAACCTCACTGCTGTAGGTGCCAGACATTTTGGTAAACAAAGAGTCAGACAGGCAGGATCCTACTACAACTACTACTGTACAGGCTGAAAACAGTAAGCACTGTAGGTGCTATAGAAAGTATTGTTACTTTAAAATTATGCTCAAATAGAAATAAAATAGTCATCCAAATAATCACTTGAGAGTAAGAAAGTATAAAAATAATTTAGATTCCTAAAATAATAAAAAATATAATAGTATAAATGCTTGTCTGATTGAAATCAACAACATTTAAAATAGCCAATGTGAAAAATATAATATGGCCCACCTAAACCCTAAACCATATCACTTAAAAACAAAAACAAACAATGCAAAGTAATCATTTAGATTTTTACAAAATAAAGATAAAAATAAAACTTTATTATAACAAATTAAGGCAGAAGAGAGATGGATACAAAAGAGCAGTGCATAATGTACATATTGTTTAGTCTGTTCACTCATTCTGTGTGTGTAACCTCACGTCACCTGCTGGCACAGAGATATTCTGTGAGGAGTGAATCAAATGTAGCCAGCTACATTTGATTGGTGAAACTGAGTCATGTGACAGCTGAGCAAATGCAAATACTACCAGTCAGCCTCTTTGTCTGAAGTCTCTCTGACTCTGATGGAATGAAATAATAAACAAAATGAGAATGTGCATTTAATTAAAAAGGGTATCAAGGTGAATGTAGCCAAATCATTTGAGAAATATTACTTTTACTCCTTTAATTTTGGCCCAAGGAGTAAAAATATGTTTTTCCTTACTCAAATATACTTTGGAAAAAGTTACATTTATTCAAAGTTACTCAAGTAGCTGGGTAAATGTATGATGTAACATCCTACCCATATCTGGGTAGGATGTACACAGAGGACTTCAACCTCAGACAATAAACATGTCACATGTTCCATCTGTATCTGATTAGGTTAATCCATGTTAATCTCGCCCGTCTCTGTTCAACTCTGTAATAAATCATCTGCAACAGACGCCATTCGTTCAGTCAGACAGACAGTGGATTCTAAGTCAGAGATAAAGGTCTACCTGTTCTGTCTGGCCAGTAATCAGTCTGGTTATGGCTTCACTCATACAATATGAGTGATTACTCAATTCCTCGATGTTTGAGTTCATGATCCAAATTACTCATGGTGTCAAACTGTCAATCAAAACAAATTCAATATAATTTTTCTTTGTCCCACTTCTCTGCCACTTGCCTTTTTTCTCTGTAGGAAATGATGACCGCATTCCAGTTGTTGCATTGGAACGGGACACTTAAAGCTCTGAGGGAGAGGCAATGCTCTCGACAGGTACCACTGTTACCTTCATTCAACACTCCCTTAACATATTTACACCTGAGGCCGATTCTAAAAACGCCTTCTAAATCCTGACCTAAGTTTTCTGAAAAACTTCAAATATGCATTCAAAAATGACAAAAAATATATGTTAATATATATGCTGTACGCAAAAACAACCTCAAAAGGGGTTCCCAGATTGAAAGGTAAATAGTCTAAATGAGTTAACCACTTCAAACCTGGCTTCCCTATAGTTTGGGCATGTCGTCATTGTCAAAATGTTTCTAGAGCAGTGGTTCTCAAAAATGTTTGGCTCAGGTCACCCCTTTAAATAACTTTCTCATCCACGGCACCCCCTGAATTACATTGTTACTGTATACTAACACCTTTTGTCATATTAACGGTTCATAAATACCTGGAAACCTGAGAGAATATCTGCAGCTTCCATTAGGACAGTAAGTAACCTTGTCGAGCCATGAGGCCCATAGGGCAGGAGCCTATTTCCTGTTTCTGTAGCATGAGGCAGCTTGATGTAAAAGTACAACCCCTGGACATGACGCTAGCATGTCGCAGGGACTTACCCCCAATCTAACCCTTAATGCTGAGTGTCAAGCAGGGAGGCACTGGGTCCCATTTTTAGAGTCTTTGGTATGACGCGGCCAGGGATTGAACCCCGACCTCCCAGTCTCAGGGCGGACACTCATAAGGCCACTGAGCTGGTTCTATTAGGACAAGTATTGGACTTTTGTACTTGGCATTTAACCACTTAAACCCTAGCATCCCTATTCTGGAGGGAACATTCACCAAAAATAGCCGATACCAGCTCACAACTCATCACAACGGGGCGTGTTTATGAGCTTGTAGATCGGCTATTTTTGGTGAAGAGAAAAATATATATTCTGAGGCACCCCTGGACTTCACCACCTCACCCCTGCCCATTTTGATAGGCTGGAATGAATTAGGGTTGACGACAGAGTACAGCAATTCCTGCAATGTGCCTGGTCTACTAGATTCGCTACATAGATACCCATGTACATGTCAAAATATTTCCTTAATGTCAACCAAGTCCACAATCACAACACCAGAGGGAGTTCAACTCACCACGTGCAACCCAGATTCGGCTCAAACAAGGGGTTAAATTCATTTAGCTCTATGCCACTAAAATGTGGAAACGACACCCACTTTGAGAATCCCTATTCTAGAGTCTTAAAAAAAATAAAAAAGTATTGCTTTTGTCGCACATCACCAACATATGATGATGATTTAGCTCATCAGACTGAATATCTCCCACTTAGTGCAAATTATAATACTGTATTCCAGTATTTCCAGTGGTTCTCAAAGTGGGGCCCAGGGCCTTGAAGGTGGTCAAAAATGGATCCTTACAGGTCTGTAACATTTACAAATGGACCCTTTTGTATACTCTCAGACGGGTCCCTTGAAGTGAAAATGTTTGAGAACCGCTGCTATATTCCTTCACAAAGCATTTGACTTTATTTTCCCTGCAACGTGATTGCCCATTTCTCCTCTTCCTCAGAGTGTGATTGCCTATTACTGCCAACGAGGCCTTGATGAGTACATGCGTAGCAGCATGGCTCTGGACTGGATGGGACGGGAGCAGAGATGGCCTGGGCGACTGGGGGAGGAGCTGCATGTGGCACAAAGGGAGCTGGTGTTGGCCCGGCGTCGAGGCACCGAGCTCCGTTTCTACAAGGAGAAAACTGAGATCCTCACCTTGGCTCTGAGCCAGGCATTCATACACCAGACACACACGCACCTAAGTCAACCTCCGAGTCCCATATACCATTATGAGCAACATCCTTTCCAGCAATTATCATGCCAGGGTACAGTGACCCCACCCTGCAGTCCCTCGCCAACCCTCCATGAAAGCACTAGGTACACAGTCCGTCCAACCTCTGGCAAGCCAAAACTATTGCCTTCTTACAGCCCTGCTCCCAGCCCAAAGCAAAACCATGTGCCTTTGATCAACCCGGAATAGAGTGACACAGGATGTGTTAGAAAGGTCAGACCAAAGGCCTCCAACTGCTACCGGACTGGACACTGGAGTGTTGTTTTTTGTTTTGGATTGAACACCAACCAGAACACAACTTATCCTACAACCCAGAACCATACTGACCAACCTGTGTGTGTGTGTGTGTGTGTGTGTGTGTGTGTGTGTGTGTGTGTGTGTGTGTGTGTGTGTGTGTGTGTGTGTGTGTGTGTGTGTGTGTGTGTGTGTGTGTGTGTGTGTGTGTGTGTGTCAAACTGGTTTACAGTTCTGGTCAGGGATAGTCATGTGATACTTGGGGTTGGTGGGTACCATGTGAGGGTCTCTTGGGAATGTGACATGTCATTTTACACACATTTCTGTGATCATTTGTAGGTACCAGTCTGGATAGACTGCTTTGTTAATAGCTGGTTCGTAATCCAGGTTTCACTATATGACTCAAGAACAAGATCGAATAAACCCATGGTGACAGAATCAGAATAAACTTTACTGTTACATCACAGGTTTACAGGTGTATATAAAAACAGTGGGGGAAAAAAACATTATCTCCTTATAGCCTACTAGTCCTAACAGTGTAAAAGAAAAAAGAAAGGCAAAAAAATTGTTGATACATGCTCATCAATAAATGACCATATAGGCAGCTGTGGGTTTAAAGGAGGTTTTAAAGGGAAAATGTATTTTACATTGTAAATAAATGTTTTGTTTTCTTACTACAACGTGTCTGTGTACGTATGTGATCAGAGTTAGAAATTGTAAACCAATAAATTGCTAATTGGTCAGAATTTGTATAATCAAGTTACATAAACTTGCTTTTGACTTAATGGTGGTGAAATCAATAGAATAGCCTGCTGCCCTGCCCTGTTCTGCTTCTGTTTTTGCACTTTGTGTGTGTGTGGCTCCAGACTTCCCAAAACAAACTGGTCAGGCTCCTACTTGGCCTCTCCCACCTCACCCCTGCCCACTTTGACAGGCTGGAATGGCTTTGGGTCGATGACAGCATATTGCAATGGGTCTGGTGCACAAGATTCGCTACACCACCAAGATACCCATGATGTACCTGTCTAAATACTTCCTTAATGTTAACGAAGTCCACACCCACAACACCAGAGGGAGTGCAACAAACCATGTACAACCCAGATTCGGCACAAACGAGGGACTAAATTCTTTCCGCTCCTATGCCACCAAAATGTGGAACGCCCTACCAACAGTCATTAAGACATGCAAATCCCTTGACTCCTTCAAAACCGCTCTCAAAGGGCACCTATATATGGACGGCTGCAATTCGAAACTGCAGCCCCCGTATAATCTGAATCCCCTCCCCCCCACCCCTTTTCCCCCTCACTGTATAATTATGTTTCTTTTCCCTTTTTTACCTCCTTTATGACGAATTCCTGTTCTGTTCTTTGGCTATATAGGTGTCTATTTGTACGTCTCTAAATGTTTTGATGATTTGAACATGGTGGACCCTCTTGTAAACACGTGTAATGCTTTATTGGGTCGTCCACTCACAGTTAACAGTCTTTGTATTGAGTTGTGCTTGAAATGTAGGCTACTGTAATTCTGCAAACTGTTAATAAATATTTCAATCAATCAATCACAAACAAAATACTGCATTTAACTGAATAATTGTCCAATATGTCTCTGGATTTGGATGTCAATATGTCCTTTGATACTAAAAATCATACGCTTACATTATAATAAGTTATATTATATAAGTAATAACCCTGTTATAATGTTATACCGGTATGTACAAGACTTTCTTTCGCTCACGTATGCTTTGACCCTTTTGCCGTTCCGTAATGAGGGAGTAGCTTGGGGAGTAGACACCAGTGTTGCCAGATTCTTTGTAAGAAATAAGAAACCAGATCTAGGAAAGGGGGGAGAAATACATAATTATGAAATTATTTAGGGGTCAATGAAATGAAAATATTTGTGAAGCATTGATTTCATAGAAAAACAATAGAAAAACCAGGGCCTTAGATATGGCTTAGCCCTGGTCCAGTGGTTACAGCGAGTCCTGTAAGCACTGGACCAGGGCTAGATATGGCTCTGAGAAAAACAAGCCAAAGGTCGCATATTTTTTATGCAGACATGGCAACAGTTATAGTCACGTGACCAAAGATTGCGATAGAGTTCTAGGAACAAAACAAAACAAAACAAATGACAGCTGATCTAGGGGGCTGCCGCCTGCCTTACTGCTGCCTGGATGTGTTGCAACATATTTCTGACAACGTGAGTAATGATATTATGGAACTGTTGTGAGGCAGTTAGAGGTAGCCCAAGCTGTAGGAGTGTAGGGGATCCAAATAGCAATAGAAAAACAAACAGACAGCACAGCAACATAAGTGACAGTGACGATAGCGTGTTAGCGTAGCCATGTCAGAATAATCGAAAACGAAAGGAAAAATGAGTTTCCATATGGACTTCTTCACTGGAACAGAAGGTATAATAATAGACATGTTTGATACTTCCTTGGTCCCTTCTGCTACCGAGGTTCCTCAAGCAGGCCCCATAACAAGGCTTGTGTAGCTTTAGTCATTGGCAAGGTTTATCTTGACAACACAGTCAACTAACTGGTTAGTCAGTCAGTAACTGGTTATCTACACCAGTGACTCTGCATGCCTGGTACTGCCTAACTTGTAGCTGTTCGAGCACATTTTAGTTGAAAGGCCTGTTGTGAAAGAGAGGAACATGATGTTTGTGTCTTTCTTTAGCTACTGTTCTACATTGATCTAGTTATAGTTATACTGTGTCAGGCCTGCTGAATATGACTTGAGAGCTGGGAGGCGGTGACGTGAGCAGACGTTAAAAGATGGAGGCTGTGAGACCAAAGAAGACCAAGTCCAAAAGTAGCGGGAGGTCTCAGGTGATTTTTACCTTAGCCAATTCTGTTCACTGTTGCGTGAGGACGTCTCATGTGCTCAGCCTCACATGTTCAAAACTAGGGCAACATTGGGAAATTAATTTGATATGCTTTTTTTGCGTTCTTCCAGCAGGCCAGGAAGCAGAAACAGGCAGAGGAAGTCAAAGAAGTTTCAACCCCATCAGCTGTGTCTGAAGAGAGTCTCACCAGCTTTGGTTTCACCGATGTCCCCCTCAGTCTGCCATATGAGGGAACAGACGAGCAGCAGCCAGAATCTGCCCAGACCCCTGAGACCACAGCACAGTCCTCTGAGAAGCATCAAGCTTCCTCGGCATCACAGACATCAATCACATCACCGTTGGCACAGACTTTACATGCATCCCCTACTTTGTCAACATCTCAGGCTGCAGTCCAACCGAAGGAGGCAGAGGAAAAGGTTGAAGGGGGTGCAGAGCTTAGAGTGGTTTCACAGGGCTCTGAGGTCGGGAGAGATGACGAGACATGGACTTGTCTTTCAACCCAGCTTGAGAAGCCACTGGCCCCCAGTGCCCCAGCTCTGTACCCCTCTCTCCCTGTGCTGGAGGAGGGTTTGATGCAACTCCAAGAGGAAGCTCTGAGGAACTGTAGGACACAGGGACCTGCAGTGTTGGCTCTTCCTGAGCAGGAAACGTCTCCTCCGAGTCTACAACCCCTTGAGTCAGTAGCTGAACTTTCCAGAAGCAGATTGTACCCAGAATTACCCAAAACTGAACCAGAACTTCAGGTAATTTACACACATGATGTGTCCGGCTGCTACTGTCTTGTGAAATGGGGAATTATTGTATGGATTACTTTTTAAAATTACTTTCGATTGGGCACACTCACAGCAGTATAGACGGAGTAGAATAGACGATGCCCACAGCATTATATGAAGTGCTTATTGTGTTACGTGAGCACACTTCAGTTTATATTCCTCAACTCCCATATAATGTTTCCAATGCCACAAATTGGAACACACGTGGTAACATACAGAAAATGCAGAATTATCAAAGTTATGACATGACGCCACTCTGGGGGCTTTCATTTTGGCCGTTTAGAGAAAAGCATTTATGTGTTTGCCATTTGCCAATGCAAAATGTATCCTAAGGAAAACTGTTTACACCTTTATTTCCCTTTCAGGCATTCTCGCTGGAGCAGCTGAGTGTATGGGAGCCGTGTGGGGGTGTTGGAGCGTGGCTGGAGGGTGCCGAGGTGTGCGCTGTCCAGTTCTGTGCTCTGGCCCGGCAAGAGAACCATGAACTGACCGAGCTGCTGCAGAACTACTGGCGCTGCCGCAGACAGCTCACACAGTCACACACGCAGCTCCATACACAGTCCTCTGAATGCAAGAGCACCCAAAACCGTCTCTGGAGCTTTAGAGATGAACAGCTTACACTGCAGGTGTGGAGCAAAATATAGTAGTATACCCATCTGTTGTTGTGTTATGCTTGTGCATTGCTTTCAGCATGATTTCCTCCCCTGCAGGGCGTGTGCGCAGACCAGTCAAAGGTGTGTGGATACCATCGATTCCAGCAGGCTGATTTTAGTCCAAGTGTGTTGGCCGAGTTGGGGAGACTATTTGATGCCCGCGCTGAACTGCTTCACCAGAAGGTGGCGCTGCATGCATACACTGCCCTGCTGTCCCGCCTCCAGGTGGAGTCCTACTTGTATCACCTGTTAAATGGTGAGACAATTATTATAATACAATGCCTGACAAAACTGGTTATGACCCATGTATAAATCTGAAACTTTACACTGGAAAACATGGAGAATAAAATAAATTGACATTGGTCCGTGCAGCGGTCTGTGAGATTACCACGCACACATACGTACTCTTCGAAGGTTTTTCAGTGCTCTGCTTATGAACTAACAGTTATTTGTGCTTCTGTTGTGTGCAGATTGTTCGAGTAGCCAAACGCAACCTTGCTCTCTTCAACCCTTGAAAGAGGCCATCAGTGTTCTGTTCAGCTTCACACGGAGAGTACTCGATGATGCACAGTTCCAGACAGACGTCCATCACTGGCTGGAAAATCTGGTACACACACACACACACACACACACACACACACACACACACACGTTCCAATGGTTATAATCATGTTGTGTTGTGAGACATGTCTGTGTGCCAATTCCCAGGTGGCAGTCCTACTACATGCTGGAGGGTCAGGGGAGCATCTGTACCTGCTGTGCCACCTCCTCTGCTGTCCTGCTGGAGTGGGCAAGTGGGCTGCACCGTTCCTACAGGTTAGACCTGGTCATGGCAGCACACAATTCAAGACAGACAGATATAATTATAATATACATGCAATAACAACATAAAAATAATAATAATATCGAAGACGGTAATCTTTTCTGGTTTCTACTTCAGATCAAGGTGTTGGGGAACAGCTGTGGAGTATCGCAGTTCATGCAGGCTCTAGCCATCCTCATGTCTCCAGCCAGGTGATTAGAGAATTTACAAAATGTACTAATTGACAGTTTGAGTATGAACATTTCATCCTAATCCTCCCTATAAATGCTAGACCTGGAATGTGAAAAATGTGATACACAGTGAGCAATCGGTTCAAGCTTTCATGAGTGTAGCAATTCACCCAGGCCCTTTCCCATCATCTTTTAATCCCTAACCTTTGCCCTGCTGCCCCCAGACACCGCACCGAGTTCCTGAGTCATATGAAGCCTTGTGAAGGCCAGAGCTCAACAGCCTCTGGCCCTGAGTCTGGCAACTGGACACTAGTGGATGAGGGGGGAGAGGAGGTAAGTGGGAAGTGGTTCAGTTTTCATTCAAACGTGGGGAAAAGACACCAAACCTCACTACTGGTGAGGGTCGACTTCTCAAATAGGCAAATAAGGAATCGAATAAAATAGGAAAAGCACATAACTAATGTATTGCAGTTCACAATACAATGTAATATCCGCTGATTTGTATTGGCTTAATATTGTTGATTTTCTGAACTTGTTTAGAGCTGTCCCCAAATATTCAGATTGGTCGTTCGACAGGTTTTATATTTTAATCTTATCATTGAACACACAGCCACATCATTTGTGCACGTGGCACTGAGCTTAAGTGTATCCACTTAAGTAAGCTATGCTCCCATGTTGATCTGCTGCAGGCTGCTTGTGGATGTTGTGTGGGAGTGACTGTCTGGGGTTGTTGTCCACTTTGGCTAAATGGGCATTATGATATACTGTAGTACACAGTAAATGATTTCACCTCTATGAACAATAAATGGTTTCACCTCTATGAACAATAAATGGTTTCACCTCTATGAACAATACTGTTTCAAACTGACATTTTGTTAATGTCCTTGTAGAGACAAGACGTCAGTGCAGTGTGTATAGTCTCTCAACAACTTAGTTTTTTTGAAGAAGATTATAGTTGAACTACAGCGAACACAACGGAAATTGTGATCTTTATAATCTTCAACAATAAGAAAAAATGAATTAGACATGAGTGAGTAACTAAGAGACATGAAAAAATATTTATATATATATTAGGTTTTCAACCACAGTGCAGCTTTCCCAAGTTGGCATTTCCTGGTTTTGCACTGTAAAGATGACATCTTGTGTCCTAATTGATTGTGATCAAGTTACAACAATAAAAGCATGGATTTTAAAACGGTAAAACTAGCAGGTACAAGGTGTTTACGCTGGGTTTGTGATACACAGTCAAATCTTTAGTGTTGGTTTAACCACTTAGGGCCCCTAATATAGAGATACTATGTATACATATACAACTGTTGGATGTAAATGTTTGTGAACATTTTAGCCTATGAAAAGTGGGTTAACTCATGCAGTACAGTATGTTCGCAAACCTCTGTCTGCAATGGTGTCTTCTTTGTACAGGACGAGGACCCAGACAGCAGCTGGTTGCTTCTTTGTGAAGAGGACCTCATATCCTTGCTGTCCCAGTTCCCCTTCCAGCAGCTTTATTCACACATGTTTGGGATGAGCAAGCAGGGTGAGGGAGTCTGCCTTGTCTTCCTGTTTTGTCATTCGGTTGAACCTCTGTATACGAGCTAACAAGCAAATCTCCTGTTCCAGGTGTTTATGAGCCCCAAGCTTGCTCTAGTCAGAAGATGATGCGTGTGTTTGCCTTTGCCTCCTCGCTCATTGAACTTCTGTCCGTTGGCCTCCAGACCTACAACCGGGCTCGATACCGGCAGCTAGTCAAGCGAATAGGACACACTATACGGTCAGTACAACCAAATCACAGGCTGTTAGAACACAAACTAATTGCACTGCAATACCTCTAAAAACTAGAGTCAACAAACATAAACGATCATTTAATTGTTACATTGTCCCCTCTGTTATCATCCTTCAGGATGACGGTGTGTTACATTAGTGACCACTGGGCACAGTATGTTAGTGTAAGTGATTCTGGAGGAGCCAGCTCCCACGCCCACAGCCTTTCTCTGGACAAGCTACAGCTGGAATATGACCACCTGTTTCTCCGCGCTGTTCTACATGTACTCAGGAACAAGAGGCGAGTTCTTATCCACAAAGTTATTTATTTACACTATGTGCTTTCAAGGGCCAAAGTATTTCAACACATATATTCTCTGCGGTGATCCCTTCCAGGTTGGGCATCTGGTTGTTTATGTCTGAGATGCCTTACGGGACTCTGTCCAGCTCCATGCTGTGGAGGGTCCTGTATGCCATGCAGTGTGCTGAGACGGCCGGACTAGAAACACCTGTGTCTGCAGATAGCACGCATGCCTGTCTGATGGCTCTCAGAGGTAACTGAAAATATAACGTGATTAACTGCCTATTGTCAGACTACCTCAAAGCCACATTTAACCAGTCACCAGTCTGAATACACCTCCAGGTTGAGAGTCAACCTATTTCTGAAGCAGTTTCCAATCCTTTGTTAACCCATTAAGACCTGGCCGATGCCCTCTAAATCAGTTGTTCTCACACTTTCAAGATATTAAAAAAAATAGCACCTGTACAAGCTCGCAGCGGCACAAAGTGATGTGCTGAGCTTGTATATCTGCTGTTTTTGAATAGCCAACGCAAACATCCCAGTTTTAATGCGTTAAGCCCTTATTGTGACGGTAATTTAATCTCTGATATCAATTTGACATTATCTATTGTTCCAGACCTTATTGATATTCTGTACTATTCCATCAGTTCCAGAGCACCAGGAGAGATTTGAGCGTTGGCTGTGTGAGGTCAACAGCTCTGACGGCATCTCTCTCCTCACGGCGCTGGCACACATGGCCACTCCCACTCAGCACTCTGACCCCGCCTTCATCACCACCATCGCCTTGCTCATCTACCAGGTAGGAGGAAGGCAGGAGGGGGAATGGAATCTATGATACATGTGACGTTTCATTACTTAATCAAATATAGGCCGTGATCATTTTCTTTAGGCAGCATCCTAATGATGATGGATTACATTATTGTACACGGAGAAGATGTAAATAATCAAACCGTAATGAAAAGTCCCTACATATTATCACCTTAAGTATACATCTTCTGAACTCTTTCTTTGGACCTACCTTTCCATTCCTCTCCCAGGTGTCCTATGTCAGTGTCTCTACCAGAGAGATCTATTCTAAGGTTGGGCGTGAATTGCTTGCTGCCATAGCAACAGCACATCCATACATCATCTCTGTGCTGCTGGAAAGACTGAGAGAAACCATACAGATAGTGGGCATGGTAGGTAGTGCCATTCTATGGGCTGTATTTTGTGTGTCTTAAGTACCAGGTCTTATTCCCTAACTTGAGTAAACTAAAGACCTGGAGGTGTGATCAATGCCATTTGGCTATTCTGAGTGGCCAAAGAGCATTGATCACGCCTCCAGGTCTTTAGTTTACTCAAGTTAGGGAATAAGACCTGGTACTTAAGACACGCAAAATACAGCCCTATCTGTTTTTAAAACTAAGATACTAGAGAAGGTTCACAGTGGCATTTACGGTATACAGTGATATTATTGTAAAGTTGTGTGTGTGTGTGTGTAATAGGTGGCATTATACCTATGTAAAGAGCTGCCACTGTGCATGTGGAAGCCGAGTCCAGAGGAGGTGCGTGTAATCGGGTCCTGGCTGCTACAACACCCTCTCTCTGCTGTGGAGAACCGGTTGGCTTGTGTCATACTGGAGGGACTGAATTGGGGCTATGCTCAGGTTGGTAGTATGACCATCTCAAAATGTCACACGGATGTGCTTGTACACGTTTTGGGATTTTACAAGATATTTTAGCCATTTCAAATGAAAAGTGACTGATTAAGGTTCCAACAGATAAAGATTTTTGAAATGTGTTTGGAGCACAAAAGCTGTAAGCAGACTGTCCTTCCTCTTTCATCTCCCTGACGAGCTCCAGTGAAGAATTATTTTATGGTTATTATTAAAACCTCCTCCATGTATTTGTCTCTGTAGGACGGCTCTCTAGCCTTGCCTTCATCCCTCCACAGTGAGGTGGCTCTGCTTGTGGCTGAGGCCTATCAGAAGTTCCTCACTGATCAACCTTACAGTGGCCTCATATCAGAAGGCATCAAACAGGTAAGATCAGATAAAACCATATTTATCCCAAAGGATAAAGATGGACAGAATATGAGAGTATGACGATACAAGGATTAACATCACTGCATAAGAAGATAAATTAATAGGGGAGAATGCAATTTCAGCTCAGCTTTGTGCAAATGTAGGGAATAGTCACCCGGTATGTACTTGAGCACCAATTGAGGACTACCACTTTTCAACCTATCTTCATATAATTGGTCCTCACTAATGATCATGATAAAATAGCACAATTATTTTCTACTCTGTGTTTCATGGGAGGGCTGTGGGCAATTCTGAAACCTGTCCAGCAGTGACGGGGAATCCAAGCTAATAGAAACTGCATGCTTTTATACCATCCCAACTGGATGATACGTTTGCACAATGGAAGCGTTTGGGTATACGCACAATTGGAGACTTATATATGGGTGGAACTTTTGCCTCATTTGCTCAACTGCAGGAAAAGTATAGACTCCCTAGGAGTGACCTTTTTAGGTTTCTACAGGTTAGGAACTACATCCGTAACTTTTCTCCCACTTTTGAGAGAGATACACCTTCATCCCTAGATAGGTTCCTTCTTAATAATACAGTACCAGACGTGAGGGTGTCACATCTTTATGAATCATTTCAAGTGGCAAACCTAGTCCTACCTACTCCATCAGATATTAAGCTGGCATGGGAAAATGAACTGGGGACTTCAATTTCAGACGAGCTCTGGGAAGACAGCCAGACATTGCCTTATCCAGTTTCGAGTCCCAGATATTTCTTCGCATTGTGACAAATGTAATACAATAGATGCAAATCTTCTTCATAGCTTCGCCCTTTGCCCTCGGATACAAAGATATTGGATTAAGATATTTGAGACGCTCTCTGATATTTTGAGTATTCATATTGACCCCGATCCTGTACTAATAATTCTGGGTTTGTCAGACTCCATGCCTATGTTGACGAAAGCACAGAAACAACTCTTCTCATATGGTCTGATTACAGCGAAAAAACTAATTCTGACACACTGGAAGAAGGAAGAGGCTCCTGCATTTAAGCACTGGTTAAATGAAATGACTAGTACACTTCATCTTGAGAGAATAAGGTATTTCCTGAGAAACAGGGAGAGACAGTTTGATAAGATTTGGCTGCCCCTTGTCCATTACCTGAGTAGAAACGATTAATAGACAGGATACCATTGATATGGTTGACTGTACGCCATTTTCTTTTCAGATGTTTTCCTTGAGCTTTCTATCATCTTATTATATAGTATGCAATGTCACTGAGCAGTATGGGTGGGAGGGTTAAGGGATTTCTTTATCTTTTTTGTCTTTTTTTTTTCTTTCATTTTGTTTCATAATAAAAGTATTTCATATTATAATTGTAATAATTTATCTGTTCAATAAAAACATATTTGACAAAAAAAAGAAAAAAGAAACTGCATGTTTTCTACTCCTGAAAATTGCAATGCGGCACCAACCGAGATCATAAGTTGTGGATGACTTTTTTTACTATACCTCTTTGTAAAAAGTTTCCCCTTCTATGTCTTATCGCAGGTGTCCTACCTTGCCAGTGTCCTCCGTTTAGGTGTGTCCCCTGAAGCATCTTTTAGCCAATGGGCATGGCAACTGTTGCTGAGGCTCAAGCTCCATGCCAATACCCAGAGCCCTCAGGCAGCTTGGTCCGCACCAGGCACGGCCCCTAGCCCGTCCCCAGAATTCCCACATGCTCCCAGCATGCACCCTGTTCTCCGCGCTGTGAAAGCAGGCATCCCTATTGGATGCTACCTGACCATAGCGATGACAACAGTGGGACACAGGTTTGCACACACACACACACACACACACACACACATGAGTTATATAAATATTGTATGTTATATTATTGCCCCAAATAATTTCATCAGAACTTTAATTAAGGTGGAGTCTGTATCACAGACTACTGTGTTTTTATGTTTTACAGCGTTTAATGTTTCTTTTATTTTTTATATTTTTCTCCCCCCTTGGTAACCCTGCGTTTGTATTGTGTGTTGTTGTAGTCTGGAACAGTTCTGTACAGAGGGAGTTGGTTTGTTGAAGAGTCTGATTCAGTCTCACCACCTGAGAGCTGCTGTGCACCTGCTGGACAACATCCTGCCTCCAACCTACGCTCACAGCTTCTACCTGCTCAAGAACACCCAGTGAGAAACATCCTAACTAATTACAGCCTATTGATCGTTGGCCTGTGGCTCTGAGAGAAATGGCTGGCTTAGTCACAAGTAACAATTTTCCATCGTCCCTCCCTCACAGGTTTGTGAGCTGTGTCCAGTTGTTCTTGCAGTATGACAGTGTGTGTCCTCAGGGTGTGACGCAGCAGGTCACCCACCGTGTGGCGCCACTCCTCACCGGGGCCACCTATGGAGACAACGTCAGACTACTCAACAGTGTCATACAGGTGCACCACAAAGACCCTTTATAAGAATGAATGCATTTTTATGTACAGTTAAAGCTGTACATTGCTTCCACTGACACCGACACAGAAGTCATAGAATAATCAATAAGGAATCTTCACTGTGTTACAATCCGTGCGAGCACCGAATTTCAAAACGGAAGAACATGCACCAGATAAACTAAAGCTGTTGGCGTTTACTTCTTCCCTTTAAACGCTGATATGAAAAATGTTATACCCTAAAGGCCTATTATATATATTTGTTTTTCTCTTATCTACTGTATGTATTTTTTATAATATTTCTTCTATGTGACCGCAATGCACCAAGTTAAATTTATCTTATGTGAACAGAGTTCTGATTTTATATTTAACATATTTGTTTTAAGTATTTGCATGTAAGTCATAGACTTACTAAATAGTAAGTCTATAACTATTTAATGTAAGTCTATAACTAGAATTGTAGTTTTAAAGCTTTAAAAAAAGGTGGGTCTGACCAATGTATTTTGAATCTCCAATTCCAGAGCCACGTGGTGGAGAGTTCCAGACCTGGGCGTGTGGGTGCTGCAGCAGTTCTAGAGTTCTGGGTTGGGATTGTGACCCAGCAGAGCCTGTGGTACCGGGACAGAACGGTCCTGTTCCTCATGGATCAAATCTGCCGTGCAGCTTTCTTCCACCACCAGGAGGAGTGTGTGCAGAAATTATTGTACCAACAGCATAAGGTACACACACACACACACACACACACACACACACACACACACACACACACACACACACACACCGTAGATAACTGCTGGAGTCCTATGGGCCCGTTGTTTTTTAAACACATGAACCATAGCATCCCTATCTTGGCCATGACATAATAGGCAAACATTTTCCAAAAATAGACAAACTACCAGCACTCAACGTGTTGTCAGCTTGTAGATCGGCTATTTGTGGTAAAGAGATTTGGTGTGGAGCGAAAAGGGTAGGGGACCACTTATAGACCCCTGAGGGATACCAGTCAATGAAGTATATTGGGTTTCAGTGTGGTTATTGGGTGCAGGCATGTTAGGAATTAAGAAAATAGCATTATTGAGGAAATATCTTATTCAATATGATTGACTGACAGGCAGGCATGACGAGCAGCAAAAGTGTTAAGAAACGGTGGGTCAAACAGGCACACACGATTGAACATCCATTTCCTCCTCTTCCTTACATTGTCACATAGTGGTACCTAAAGTATTGTATTCATTTATTTTATTGTATCTTTCAATGTTCCCTATGTAGAATGCTTTAGGTTACCATGGAGACCGAGGTCTGCTCTCATCTCTGGTTGGCTGGATTGCTGGAAATGCCACACCCTCCTTCATAGAAGGCCAATCCCTGAGTGGAGAGGTGAGAGTTCACACCCACAGTATTTTGGTCCATACCTACAGGGAGTGTTTATTTTGTCTGATTAATTCTCATAAATGTACCCACACTGAATGGGAATATTAGGCAGCGATAAAGCGATACATTTATTTATTATTATTATTATATATTTTTACTGTGAATAAAATGAAGGATCATCACCAAATGTATAGTTTGATGTGTAATATTCGTCAACGCATATCGTTTATTCATGTCGCTGCTGGTCTGTAAAGACCTTCATGCTTGCACTTTTTAAGGCAGCAGGTGAAGTTGTCAGTCCTAACAGGCCTGTCATGTCTCTGTTGGCTAGGTTTGGTTTGCCTGGCTGGTGCTGAGCATGGAAGGCATGTTTGAGGACGACTCTCAGCTCAGACGCTGTGTTGAACATGAGCTCCTGTCAGAGCCCGACCTCTCGCCAGACCAGGCCTTGAAGGTATCAAATTACACACACACACACACACACACACACACACACACACACACACACACACACACGTATATAGACATTAGTTGGATTGAACTACCATGTATTACGTTGTATTGTATGTGCACAGTAAATCCTCAGTGTTTGCATAACAACATACACAATCAGGACACTGTCTGTTTTAGATAAACACTTTACTGTGTGGTTAATATTAATATTAATATTAATCATCTGCCTGCGAGCCAGAAGGCACAGCAGCGGCTGAAGTTGCCGGTAGTTCCGTCTCTGAATCGGCTGCAGGTGTACCGCTGGGCGTGTCAGGCTGTAGCCACGCCCCCTGACCACCCTCTCCTACCACTGGTCTGGCAAAGATTCCTGCAGCTCTACCTCCGACAGCCAGGCCCTGATTATGGGTATGACACACATACCTGTAGACATATTCTTATTCTCTAGACTAGACCAAAGACTGATTAGTAAGCCATCGTTTTATCCATACTGTCCACCAGGCTGGTTGCTGGTGGTTGTATTGGCTGGAGGTTCTTCCAGGCCTCCTCCCAGATGTCTTTACTCAGAGACCTGAGGCAAAGACTCCAGGAAGTGTCTGACTTCCACCATGCCGCCAGCCAGGCTCTCAGGGTGCCACCACCGCATACGCCCTCCTCCGAGCCCCACAGTCCAGGGGATGAGAGCCCCCAGCCGTCGTACCTCACCTCTCCTGAGCTACACACGGAGCTGGTCAGGTAGGCCATGCCACACAACTCGTATATACAAACTTGGGCTGGGAGAAATGACTTCAAACAATATCACAATGATTTCAAACCTTTGTTACTGGTTATAACTACAGTATGTGTTATAAACCTTTATTTATCAATCCCACACCTCCTCCATTGATGTTAGTTGTAGCAGCTGACGGTAATGTGATTCCTTCCCTTCAGGTTATTCAGTGTGTTTGCCGTTTGGTTGGACGATGAAACACTCCAGAAGCAGGAAGTATACCTTCCCTCTCTCCCTCAGCAGTACGACCCTCACAGACTTGCCAAGGTCATGCAGCGTCAACAGGTATGTGTGCATGTCTGTTTCTTTGTATTGACCAGGGTATGTGTGCATACATGTGCACTGAATAATCAACAACTAGAATGGTGATGGTAGAAGACAAGACACAGTCAGATTACATTGTGAGGGATAATGTTCAACATGTTGTGTGTTTTATGATGTTGTAGGAGCTGTGGTTGGAGTATGTGGACCAGGAGCGTGTGCAGTATGACGAGAAGGAAGTCCTGGCTCTGTGGGAGAAGGTGCAGAGTGAGCCCATCTTCCCCCAGAACCAGAGCCCTGGATTCACTGACTACACCAGCCCCAATGCCGGTAGGTGTCCAAAAAGTCCTACATCTTACAATATGTTCAAGCTTTTTGTGGTTAAAAACAATAGATAAATAAAAACAATTGATAGGCAAACAATTAATTCCATTAGGTGATCGTGGTGAGTGTTTAAATAGTTACCACTTACCAGCCACTCAGACTTTTCGATGGCCAAAACGGTTGTAATGAAAGGTGACCGTCACTGCATCCATTTCAGCATTTTTAGCATGTCGTTGCTGTCGGGTGGAAACCTTGTAAGTCCAAAAACTGTTTTTTATTATTTATTTAAAGCTATTTAAAATAGCTTGTAGAGTGGCTATTTTCAATACTTTAGTGTGACACGAAAAAACATAAAATGTTGTGCCTGTCTCGACAGCCACAATATCAAGAGAGATGGGAGATCAGGTTACTTTGGGAATATTGTTTCAAATGTGTATACTCAGCAATTCTCTGTACATTTTCTGTTCTACTGGAAGACCCAATCTGCAGGATTTGGTATTAATTGTTCTCATTGTTGTCTAGTATGAGAACAATAGCTGTTTCTGTAAGCACATGCAGAATAGACTAAATAAATAATAAATAAATCAGAATCTTTAGTTTTTACAATTTAGTTTTGCTCAGTTCATCATGTATTAACCACTATAATCCTACGGATGTGTTTCTCTGTCACATTTTCGCTGTCGTTGTGTGCAGCCAAGGAGCGTATCCTGTCCAACCTTCAGAAGCACCCAGTGCCTCGCTCCGCTCCAGACATGCAGCCACAGAAAGCCCCCGTGGCTGCCATCCCCCCCACATGCCTCACCGACACTAAAGCTGCTTCTGAACTGCTGAAGACTGACCTCAGCACCCTGCAGGACCAGGCCAGGTACACACACACACACACACACACACACACACACACACACACACACACACACACACACTCGATCACACATTAACTTCAACTTCAAGTTTATTGTTACATCATGTGTATAAAAGCTCCCAAAAAAAAAAACTATATCAATTTAAGAAGACAATATCACAGTCTTTTGTGCAAGTAAGAGACTTAGCAGCTGATACAAGGTTTTATGTGCCATCATCACGGATGTGTGGGATAATCTCTATTGTGTATGTGGACTTTTATTTTGTGTCAGGATTGCAGTGTCACGGGAAGCCCAGCAGGTGGCAATGGAACAGGAGCTACTGGAGAACCTTCCTCTGCTCTATAAGAACCAACCTGAGCAAGTCACCATGAAGCTGGAGTGTAGAGGAAAGGGTGGGCAGCCCTGTCAGGGAACTGCAAGCATCACTGTCACGGTAAGGCCACATACATTCTCACTCCAAGATTTCAGAATCTCTGTATTCTTCATTATTATTAATTTGTGTAAATTCTGCTGTTTACTGTGTGTGTGTGTGTGTGTGTGTGTGTGTGTGTGTGTGTGTGTGTGTGTGTGTGTGTGTGTGTGTGTGTGTGTGTGTGTGTGTGTGTGTGTGTGTGTGTGTGTGTGTGTGTGTGTGTGTGTGTGTGTGTGTGTGTGTGTGTGTGTGTGTGTGTGTGTGTGTGTGTGTGTGTGTGTGTGTGTGTGTAGTGTGAAAGTGTCCACAAACAGGAAGCAGTACAGGCTCAGATACTGTCTCTGCGTAGTGACATCAAGAAGCTTCAGGCAGATGCCATGGCTGCACCTCCTCAAAGCCTGGCCAAAGCTGCGGTGCACACAGAGAACTTTATCACGTCAGTATATACAGAGACCCCCCACAAGTAAATTAAATGTATTCATCTGACAGTGTCTCACTAGGAATGGGAGTACAAATGCATGTTGTCATGTGCTCAGGGCTCTGGTGAATAAGTACAAGGCACAGAAGAACCCTGCCGTGCAGAACGTTGGGGTCTCTGCCTTCTACCAGGTGGTGTCGTTTGTGTGTGAGGACACACTGAGACACCCACCAACACGCCAGTACCTCACCTCCTGTGTGGAGATACTGGGACAGGTAAACAACAGCACACATGCACAAACTCGCAAACACAAAATGTGGCCTAATAGCCATGTGGTTATGGCACATCATTGAGTCCCCAGTTCGATTCCTGGGCCGGCCCATTTTCTGTATGTCATTTCCCTACTCTCTCTCTCCACATGTCCAGCAGTCGAGCAGTATCAAATAAAGGCTTAAAAATGCCCCAAAAATGACTAAACATGTGTGTGGACAAAGAACCTTTTGATTAGTAATAGATGAAAGAGATTAACCTCTTAAGCCCTATATGCTTCATTCAGTTTCAGTTTATTTTTTATTTATAGTGCAACATCACCCCAAGGAGGTCTCTGCGCACTTTACAACCCAATTCATAGCAAAAAACACAATAACAAGGAACCACAGTAAAGCATATTAAAAATTAATTGACATCTGATGAGTTATAGATCAGCTATTTTTTAAGTGTTTTGAAAAATGGGGGGGTGGGTAAAGTGTGAAAACTTTTCAATTGGTCAATGTGTCTAAAGAATGAATTGGACAACTGTAATTGTGTGTCTTCCGTAGGTGTTCATCCAAGGCACGTCCGCAGAGTGTGGCCGTGTGCTGAAGACCATCCTGGAGCACAGGCGTCTGTGTCATCTCCTTTCCCCCTTTTTCACTCCCAACGCGGCGCCCAATCAGATCGTCTTCCTCTACCAGGATGTGGTGACATCACTACACTCCGACAGATCTGATGTCATTTTCATGCTGCTCACTAAGGTTAGCCACGTGCTACAGTCTCTGTCACACAATGGTGATAATTACATGTCCTTAACCCATTTAGACCAGCTGCCACAGCCACGTTACTTCCCCTTTACTTTATCTCTGAAGCCGGCGATGCACGTCTCCCTGTATTTTGTAGTCTTTTTTTGGATTTCCGGATTAAATTCTGTGAATTTCTCAGAAATATCTCGGCCTTAGGTTTTAGAAGCTAGAAGGCTTTTTTCAAAATCTGCCTCTGGACTGATAGTCCATAGCTTATTAGTAATAGACTCATATAATAGAGTCTCATGGATTAAAGTTCTCAGTTGCTACGACTGATTTCTGTCATTTGGAGTCCATATAGAAGCCAGCATGTCCTCTATGGAAGCACGTTGTGCAGCGAAAGTAGCCGATCTACAAGCTCGCAGGTACATTGAGAGCTTGTAGATTGGCCTTTGGTTATTATTTTAATATTGGAGCATTGGAAATGGTCAAACTATCAATATGTGCAGAAGCATCTTCCATAAAATCCCAATGGTCTGGGATATTTCATAAAAGCAATTTCTTCACCTGGTTGGCAGTGTGAAGGGGCTCCTTTCACACTGTTTCCCAAATCCCATATTTTGCTTTAAGGTCTCAGCTCCTCTCGTGCTTTGTCTCTGTTCTCTAGTTTGACTTGTTCCACTGGCTGACCGAAGCACATCCCGCCTTCTCTGAGAGAACCCGTCTGCTGGAGCTGGTGCACGGTGCACTGTGCGTCTGTGGCCGGGACCCTGAGCCTGACCTCCTCACGCCCTTTCACCTTTTCACAAAACACTGGACCATGCTTTTACGACACCATTTCCCCGACCACTACAGCGATTGTCTGCGTCTGCTTATGACCAGTGAGTGTGTGTGTGTGTGTGTGTGTGTGTGTGTGTGTGTGTGTGTGTGTGTGTGTGTGTGTGTGTGTGTGTGTGCACGCACGGTAAAATATCTATATTGTGTTTTAGTATAGTAGTTTTTTAGGTAAAACGTGGGGAGTTTAAAGGTCCTGGATAGTTACGTATATGCATTTGAGTTGGATAAAAGCATCCTCTAAAATGTTGTGACAGCCCATGGAAATATTATATTGTCCCTTTTATTACCTGCCTAAGGAAACCCTGAGACACTGTCCTTGGTGCTGTATTAGCTAAACTCTCATAATTCTCCATGGAATGTCACTTGACAAAAAAAAAAGATGTGTCTTATTGGATCTAAGTATTTTTACGTATTCTCTTTTTTGTAAATGTATTTAAAACTTTGTCAGGCTCCTCAGACCAGTTACTGAGTCCAGAGTGTTGGAAGGTGACCCTGCGAGTTCTGAGCTGCTCACCTACCGCCCAGAGCACCAAGGCCAAGACTGAACCAGGAAGCAGCACTACTGACGGCCGAGGTACTGCCATAAGTCCCCCACCAAGGCCACCATCCTACAGATCCCCTGTCAGCCTTTCTCCACAGCAGGTAAGGATCCAAAAGCAATGTCACTGGCTTAATATTGATGTCCATAATAATAAATAACACAGCATAGTTTGACTTTGTACTTAGCTACCGGTAATCATTATCTCTGTCTGGCCGGATTATGTTTTCGCCCCCCACATTGACTGTCAAACATGGTTTTGATATTCCAGAATGTTTGCCTGTAATTGTTTTAAACAGTGTGTCGCAGCCTGGGAGGTGGGTATTTTATTTTTGAGTGGTGCAACCACTCCCTTACGGAGCTGTGTGTTGGCTGTTTTTCACCACCTGCGCAACCTAACTCACACACAAACACATATTAACTGTATATATGATGATTTTGGGTGTGCCAGTAACTCTCATTTCTCTACCGTTTCGGAAGTGGGGCAGCTTGCCGGAACCGGGCCGGCACCCTAGACGTGGTCCTGTAGGTCTGGAACTTTCGGGGAACCCCACACAGAGTTGCACCACTCACTTCACACGGGTGTGATTTTTACAAGAACGTAACATCCAATCAATCCCAATTTGGAATCACATGTTGCACACTATGTTGTAACACTAAACACCCCAACCCCACCCCCAGCCCTGATGGCTAAAACCTAAGACTACCTCTGGCAGTTTATCAGAGTTTCAGTATATTAAAATAAACCAATAGAATTTCCTCTGATTTCTTTATTTTTTTCTTTTGCAAGTACATGTATACATAAGAATGAATATGAATGATATTTGACAGTTAGTTAGAGGGGCTTATATAATACAAGCATAATGGTGTCAAGCATCTTGACAATGCTTTTTTTGGCCATTAACAGGTAGAGGAGACCGTTGACTGGCTGAGCGATTACTTTCTAAGGAGTCGCCTCAGTAAAGCTGACTTGCGGACCTTTGGCCTGTACTCTGCCTGGACCCCGTACATCAGTGAGGTTGTTACTTTCTGGGAACATCTGATTGGTTGTCTAATCAATGTGCACCTCAGCAGCTGTGCCAGGGAGCCAGTGGGCAGCAGCAAAGTTCTGAAAGGTAAACTGGTGCTCCAGTCTGGGAATGACTGGATAATTTTGTAGAAAATGGTGGAACTAGCCAATATAATAATAGCTCAAATTGCATGGCTAATATATATAGGACTTAAGTGGTTAATGTGTTTTCTACTCAACTCACTGACAGTGCTGCACGACCTGCACAGTAAGATTGTGAAGTTATTTAAGCCGTGGATCCTACCAGTGCACACCGACGATGCCAGGTAATCATGGCTCCTCCTTCTCCTGCTTTCTCTTGATACCACTATTCAGTTACAATTCTCTCACTTACGACTTACCACATGATTGTTCCTTCCCATGTCTTAGTAACCCAATTTGCTATCCTTGGTTGGAAACCGATGCCAGTGCTGCAGGCTGTCTGGTTGGCCTCTATTCCCAACTCATTGACACACTACATCACAAATTCAGAGGTGACACACACACACACACACACGTACACACACATTCCATTATCTAAAGTGAGTCTATTCTAGTCTGCCCTCGTGTACAGAATTTACAGTTGCGTTTGTGTGTGTACCAGATCGTTTGCTCCCAGGCCAGAGAGGAGCCCTGTGGCTGTGTATGATGCAGTACTGCGAAAGCTGCACCTCTCCTCGCACCCCCGAGTACCTGCTCTATCTGTACCACATTCACCTCCGCGGCCTTCCCTGGAGATTCCTACACCCTGACACTCAGCTCATGGAACAGCTCTTTAAAGTATGACAACACGGTCCCTGGTTCTGACCACTGACCTGAAAACCCTGACCCCAAAATGTAAACACTGGACCTAGACATGCAAGCCATGCAGCTGTAAACTTCAGACCTTGGTCCTCGTTGCTGCCCTTTAGCCCCTAACTTATATAATGACCCTGACCTGCATAAATATAGTCTCTGCAACCTGTCTCTAAATTTGCCTTTGCCTATCAAGGACCACAGGGATATTATCAATAATAGTCTAATGGTATTGTAATGGAAAACCAATCTGATATCACTCTACAGAGGAAGCAATATGATCTGTGTCACATTTCCTTCATTTCATTGAAGTAATTTGCTATGTTTTTACATTGTGCTGCTGTTTCTTATTAATTCTCCATAAACCTGTTCTCCTAAGGTTGAGAGGGGGAGCCCCAAGAGCTGCTTCCTGTTCCTTGGAGAGGTCCTGTGCGAGGTCAACTGGGTCAGCGTCCTGAACGACAGCTTCCAGGCCCCGCCCAGCACTATGACGCAGGCCTATCCAACTCTAGCCAGTGTGGGCACTCATAAAGAGGCACACACCATGTTGGTGTATCTTCTCTACATGTTAGTTTTCCTCACTAAAGAGGAGAAGCTCCTCAGCCAGCCGGTACGTCCAAATGCTTATGTTTTCTCAGTGTCAAGGAAAACTAAAATATTCAATTCTATTCATCGTTTTTCTTCTTTTTTTTGTCCCTTTTCGTGTAACAGGATTCCCCTTTACTCAGCCTGTTGGTCCAGTCCTCCTCCCTGCCCTGGTACCAACTGGACCTCTCCTCTTACCAGGGCATTCTGGGATACGTCGGCACCCACTACCCTCCTTCCCTGCTGCTTAGCACTGACTCTGCTCCTCATCTGCTGCTCAAGTCACTGCACAGTGCAGCTGGACTTCACCCACAAGCCCATGCCACTCCACATGAGGTGAGAGAGAATGGATCATCTTGGATGTTATTTTATTGTTTCATTGTGGAGCACTCGATATTGTGCCCAGAGAACTTACAATGCGCCAAACGGTTGTTAGGTTTGAACGTCACATCATGTGCACTATTAGCACAAATAGCCTTAACATATTTATTTTTGCAAAAAGGGTCCCTTTAAGCCTTACTGGGTAATTGGTCACTACCACCATTGCAGGTCTTTAGTTCATTCCTACTGCTCCCAGGAGCTCTTAATTGATCCCTTTTGAAGTTCAAAGCGGTTGTGTTAATCGTGTTCTGTGCTCGTTAGTGCATCAAAGACAGCAATCACTTTGGTAGTTGTCAAAGAGGGGAGGGAGGAGTGACGCAGATCTGCAGTTTAAAGAGCTTCTGTGAGTTCCCCCCGCCCCTGGCAGATTACTTAATTTTGCCGGGAAAAGTGACCCATGTACAGTTTAATTGGATGTGGATGTTGTGAAACTTTTGCCAGTCAATAATTATATCAAATTAAACTTTTGTTTTATTCATCGTTAGTTACACAGTATAGCTTTAGGTTTTGATATTTCAGTTTTTTTGTGTATTTGTTGCACTATCTCTCAAAAAAAAAGAAAAATGTAAAGCAATTTTTCTGCCTTTATTTTATAGTTTACACTATAAGCAGACAGAAAATGGGGGAGAGAGATGGGGAGTGACACGCAGCAAAGGTCGTCGGGATCGGGAGTCGAACCCGTGACACGCTGTCAGGCTAGATTAGCAGCCTAGGTGCCCAGACCGCTAGGCCGTCCCGAGCTGTCCATTTAGCTTTTTACCTAGTGATGTCCCATTTGTAATGATCCTATATTTAAAATGCACATTACTGCAAATGTGCCAAAATTGCCGTCCTCTGTGCTCAACAGAAGAACAGTCGGTAAGCAGCAATAAACAGGAAATAAATGAAATACTATATACTTGGTTAACTGCCACCCCCCAGGGAGGCATCCTAGGCCCCCTCCTGTTCTCCCTCTAATACTAAATATCTTTGCTGAAAATCTTGTAAAAAGATCTACAAGCTCACATGGCGTCTCAATGCAGTGCAACACGTTGTGATCTTGTAGATCGGTTTTAACAATTTTTTTGCCGAATGTTCACCCCTAGGGTTTTCTGGTTAAACAAACAATAGCTACAACAGTAGCAGGTGGAAGTACCATATACAGCCAGCCACACACCACCATCAAACACCAATCAAGCAAATGTTTGGTTGTTTTTTTTGTTTTTTTGGCCACTACAATGCTTTTCCAATGGGAGTCACATGGTTCGATCAAAAATTTGTGTTTGATTGCTGGTGGTGTTCTGCCCCTCCCCCCTCATCAAACACAAATGTTTGATCAAACCATGTGACTCCCATTGGAAAAGCATTGTGGTGGCCCAAAAAAACACAAAAACGACCAAACATTTGCTTGATTGGTGTTTGGTACGTGTGAATGCGGCCTAAGCAAGCTCCCAATCGTGTGCCGATTGAGACTATACCAACAGAATACATTGCTTGACTTTGGCAAGACAATATGGCACATTTCACTTGAGATCTCCCACATATAATCAGCTGTAGTGTGCAGCTCATCCCACAAATGCATAATCATTACACATGGGACATAAATATGGGATAGGATATTGAAATGTTCAGAATTGCTCAGCAATGTTTTGTTTGTATTTATAAAAAGAGTAATAGAATACAACAAAGAAAAGGTTGCTTATGAAAACAATACAAGCTACCGCAAACATGGTGGCACTGTGGCGGATCCCTGCATGGAGCTGACCAGCATATGCTTATTTCAGAGCAGTCCAAGATGTCATGATACTGTTTGTCTCCATAGAAGAATGCAGGATATTTCGTCACGTTATGTACAATAGTAGTATTTAAATTTATTTTGAAGTAAATGCAAAATGGTTGGGCGTAATTGGACCTTGTTATAACAGTTATTGGCCAAACGGTAAAGCAGCCTGTTATCGCACCACAATGAGGCCAATATGAAACATTTGGGGTGATGTGTCTTCCTTGTCCTACTGGGAGTATGCATTAAAGGTTTTACACCACTCTGTCCAGCTGTGTCCGGGATTAGCTGTACACAGTCACACGGGGACACACAGAACAGGTCCAAAAACATAATCAGCCTCCTGGCTTGTTGGCCTTGGCAGAGTTCAAAATGCCACACAAAATAATCTTTAAATGCACATGCACAAAGGAGAGAGTGCACTTTGCGATACCGTGCAAGCTAAAATGATAATAACAAGCAAACTCTGCTTCCAGGCAGATGTGCCTGTTAAATAAGTGTGTGTGTGTGTGTGTGTGTGTGTGTGTGTGTGTGTGTGTGTGTGTGTCAGGAGGAGACATTGAAGGCTGGAGTATGTGTGCGTTGGTGTGTACAGTCCCTGATCACTCTGGAGCAGGGAGGCAGCATCACGATTGGCAACCTGGAGAACCAGCTGGAGGCTTTGCTGGAGAGTGTCATTACATTCAACCCACCTGGTGAGATGATACATTCCTCATCGTCATCAATGTATCATCGTCTGTCTGTCAGCCAGGCATCCATCCATGGTGTTTTCAACCCCTTCTCTCTCTGCCTGTAGAAAGGGGTGTGGAGCAGAGGCACATGGCATTCTGCGGCCTGTTCAGCGATGTCCTGGCATTACTGAATGGAGTGGGCGTGTCCACGGGAGAAGCCCTCGCAGCGCATGTGATCGTGTGGCTGGACAGGAAAGGGAGGGGGTTCCCCATCCTGCCGCTCCTCACCGCCTGCTCCTGCTGTTTGGCATCGGTGCGTCACATGACGCGCATCATGGAGGCGTGCATCACTGCTTACTTCAACCACGGTAACTAACTACTGCCAACTGTAATATCAATATAAATATTTAGTAAATATAAAGTAAAGTTCTTTAATTTAGGATATCTTTAGTTTTACAAGACTACAATGTCTTTGTTTTCTTTCTTCTACATGTGCAGCAGAGGAGGAGTCTGCAGGTTGGGGTCCTGTGCTGGTGTCCCTACAGGTGCCCGAGTTGACAGCAGATGACTTCCTGTCTGAGAGCCAGTTAGGAGGAAGCTTCCTGACACTGTATGCCTTCATCCTGCAGCGTCTCAACACAGAACACACAGCAGCCAATGACAGGAGAACACTGGCTCAACTCAACTCATGGACCAGTCAGGCCTTTCCCAGGTATTTTCTCATACAATCATCCCTGACCCCTTGGCATTCTTTCCCTGCTATGGCTGTATTTGGAAATGTATATGATTGGTTCTGATATTGTACAATCTGTCTGAAGGGATTACACCTGTTGTGTGTGCTGTCATAGAAGGTTTTGTCTGTCTCCAGTGGTCCAGGTGATGAAGCCAAACTGTTCCTGTGGTGGCACAAAGCCCTAAACCTGTCTGTGGAGCAGCTGCAGCCCCAGGCAGGCCAGGTGGAGGTTGTAGGGGTAGCGTTGGGTCTGTTGCGAATGCAAACCAGGCTCTCTCAGCTGGGAGAGGAGAGACTTAATTCTGGGCTGCTGGGAGCCATAGGCCTTGGAAAGAAGTCACCTGTTTCCAATAGGTAAAGTAACAGACACGTATGGAGGGCTACAAGCCATATATTATGGAACTGGCTATTCATATATCGGTCTATTCACATGCCATGTCCATTTACATGTAGGTTCAGGGTGGTGGTGCGTTGTCTGGCAGCGTTCCTTTCGGTCCAGGTGCCAACAGAGACTGAGATTCGTCTGCAACCCAACAGTGACCTGCAGCTCTCTGCTAAGGCACAGCAAGTATGTTAAGCACATGGTGTTTTTTGTACCCATATCGTTTTCTTGTGTAATTAAGTTCTAATAACTTGTATGCTCTTTGTGTGTGGAGGTGTTGGGAGCATTGGAGGCCATGACCAGCAGTAAGCAGTATGCTGAACTGGAAGACTCTGTGAACAAGGCTGTTCAATTCATCCGCTACCCAGGACACAGTCTGAGAGATGGACCCAGACTCCTGGCCCTGCTAGCCAACCTCCTATACCCTGACCTCAAATACCTCCACATTATCCGCTGAGTGAGCACAATTCACTGGTGACGCAAGCCATCAGACCTTAATCTCTCAAGACAGATTCAGAGCTCTGCAGCCGAATATGTCAGCAACTCCAGTAAGACGTGTAGATCTGCTGTTATTAGGTATGTAAACAAAGGGGCACCACTGCAAGAGGAGAGCTGATGGAGAGTGAACGGGCCATTCGGGCCCCGACACAGGAATTCTTTGCCCCTTTTTTTGCCGATGGATTCCCAGATTGATCACACCCTGACATTAATGCTCGACCCTGGGTGGATGTCATGGCAAGTGTCACTGGCCAAAATCACATATTTTCAACTGAAAAGATTGAGATTCTTTACAGTGTGGCTCTGCAAGCAGTCGACAAATGGGACCTGTCTGTGTCCACAGCTAATCTTGCAAAATGTTTGACAGATCAGCACCAAGTGTCTTGTGCACGCTGCCAGTAGGCCAAGGAAATACCACTGCTTCTTTTTTCACCCCACGTTTTTAAATATTTAACTTTAATTTTCCAAAAAGTCAGTGATGTCATTAGACCTCATCTTGTTTTTCAATTGAAACTATGTCAAGTGACACTTATCACAAGGGTTGTGCTAAGGATAAATTACCGTTTAGTATGCTAGGTAAAATGACAATGGAAATCTGGAAGTCTGAAAAGATTGTATGCCGCAGCGAGACGATTCCAGTTTTCAGCACTGTGTCTGGATTTTGTAAATATCTAGCCACCAGCAGAAGCTGCACAGCTATATCTTCAAGAACTTAAGTTGTGTGTTGCCAGATATTGAGAGATCACCACCAATCATCTGGGGACTTCTAAATGCTAGGACAGCACAGTGAGAACAATGGCTAACAATTGCTAAACCAATGACACAATACGAAGGTGGAGTTTGGATTTGGATTGGCAATGCAGTTTTATTTTTTTTCCTCACTCAATCATAGATTTTGCTCTTCGGTGAGGTAGCCAAGATCAAAGAATAGGTTTTATAATATTAATGTGTTTTTATGACTGTCTCCCTGCACTTTTCTCACTTCTGTTTTATGCCTTGTTAATTTGTTGCTTATTTTCTGTTGCCTATTTGAATATGAATCCTATATGAATAATATAATTCATTTCTGGAAAAAAATGTTGTGGTTTGAGGATAGGAGTCTTCATGCAGAATTCAGTTGGAGAACTTGAAGGGGTCCACAAATATTCTGGAAGAGCAATTTCATGGAGATCTGACCCAATTAAATACAGCTGAAGTAATTAACTTAATCATTGCCAATTCTAGTTTAGTTGCAACGTACAGTACATTCTGTAGTACTGGCCAGGTTCTACCATCTACCTGGTATAAGCATAGCTGCATGGCATGGTTCTACCATCTACCTGGTATAAGCATAGCTGCATATGGTTCTACCATCTACCTGGTATAAGCATAGCTGCATATCATGGTTCTACCATCTAACTGGTATAAGCATAGCTGCATAATGCATATCATGGTTCTACCATCTACCTGGTATAAGCATAGCTGCATATCATGTTTCTACCATCTACCTGGTAAGCATAGCTGCATATCATGGTTCTACCATCTACCTGGTATAAGCATAGCTGCATATCATGCCTGCCTGTATTACATATCTGTTTGGTTGCAATTTGCCAGTTACACATTTTATCTATGGCCAAAAGTGCTTTTAGTTGTTTTTGCCAAAGGGATCTTCAATTTAATTTGTCTTCCATGTCAATCTTTTGGAAAAGCTTGTATTATGAAGTATATGAGTACAGTACATTTACAGCACTATTACATTTTGTGTATGTATTTTTATGCACCACAGCATTGCTGTTCCTCTTAAATGTGTGCAATTTAATAACATTGCTCAAACTATCAGATCAATAAAGCAGTAGGGATGAACTTGTAGAGCCTGTAAATGGAATTGGAATACTTTTTAACACACCACGCATTTGTTTCTCCCTAAAAGCTATGCGTGAGACATTTTAAAATAAAACCATCCATATCATTAAGTCATATTATTCAAGATGGCTGTCACATTCTCAGTCACTTGTTAAATGCACCATCTCTGCCAATCTGTGCAGTGTGCAACCTTAAGGATAATCACATACAGCTTTTTTTAACAGGCTGAAGTCTGTGCTATGTTGTGAGTGACTGTGTTAATGCTATAAGCATTTCTGTCCCTGACTCAGTGACCAGGAATGGGTCTCTCCAGGGACTGCTTTGAGAAGATAGTCCACAGTGCCAGACTGAACAGACTATTAATTTCAGTACAAGGAAGGATTAGGATATCTCTCATTGCTGATATTTATGAACCAGACTTCTTGACTAATGTGCTTAATACTTACTAAAATACTTATTTTCACACGTATACTCCAAGAGAAAACTGACCTGACTAAGAATCAAGTCCGTTTTATGGTACAGTCCAGTCTAGGACCAGTTTAGCGCTTCAGTTGAAGTGCAGTTTCTATAATGAATTGATTTAGAGAGTGATTATGGGATATGGTCAGTGCCCCATTTAACTGCTTAGCGGCCACTTGACCACATATAAATGCTAAATTACTTCGATAGCAAACCTACAATCACGGTGCAATGTGTTGTGAGACTGTTGATGAACTATTTACTACAAACTTTTAGTTCTGTTTTTTTGTGCCTATAATGACATTCCCAAATACCGCTACCGATTAACGGGCATTTTCACTGTATATGTTATGTAGTGGACCATGATTTTTTCTGTCCAAGCATGAACATAGCGTTATAGCGTTTGTTCACCACCAAGTGTCACTGTTTCACAGCCTCAGACACAGACACACACAGGCCAGGGAGGAGGGCTTGTACAGTACAGTACAAGTACACCACCACTCACTTCAGACGGATCTGTTTTTTTTTTTTGCTTTGATAGTGAACAGACTGACGGAAATGGAGAGAGAGAATTATCCACATCTCTCTAGGTCGTCCTCAGACGAGCCCTCCATTGTCGCTTCCAGTCGTCCCGGTTCTCCATACATCTAGCCAGTCCTGTGTCGTTCTTGAGTACATCCACGTATGTTAGTGTGGGACGTCCTCGTGAGCGATGCCTGTGTGTTGGTTCCCACAGCACCAATTTGCTGGCTGGCAGTTCTTGATGTCTTTGGCAGTGTCCTGCTAGTCTCATTCTCCTGGCTGTTATTTTCTGGCTCACCCTTGATATTCCCTCATATTCCCTCACATGGGTAGTAAAATTAGAGAAATAAGTGAGGAAAAGGGTCACGAGTTATGTTAACAAATTATGAGGGTTTTTTTAGGGTTTAACGGTAGTTCTAGGGTAAAGGATATGGATTTTGAAGTTAGAGTAAGTAAGTTTACTTGGTTAAGTTAAAGGGGAGGGTGTCAGAGAAAGATGGACTTGGACTACAGACAACAATGAAAACAGTTTGAAGGGCAACCGAGGTGAGGAGGATCCTTTGAGTGCAGGTCTGCGTTTGTAGGTGTGTGCAGTTGTGCACGTTGTCGGGCGTGTGCATGTGTCCTCGTCTGCCACTCGGTCTGTCTGGGAGAGCAGTGACTCGCCAGCAACAATGGTCACTATGGTTACAGAAAGTGTAGCACTGAGCGAGGCGATGGAGGACGCAGTGTTTTTTCTGAAGCTGTGTGAGACACAGATAGTGCAGGCTGTCATCTCTTCCTCCTCCTCACTCTTTTAAATGCCCTGCAGGTGGACTCTGTGAAGCCCGGGCCGTCTGTTGTTTGTTCCCCACGATGAACTCTGCCTCCTGTTCTTGCGTTTTGCAGTGCAGGCATTGGCTGACACAGACACACTGTACCAGATTATGTTTGTGTTTTTTTTAATGGTACATTGATTTATACTTGCTGTTGCACTGTATTAAGATACCCAATGTGGAAGGCCAGTTGACAGACACTGCACATACAGTAGCCTATATTCAGATTCTCCTTTCTGCTTCTACATGACACCTGATGTTATTACTTATCTTATGATCATTTGCATAACGGACAATACCCTTAGACATCCCCTGATATACACACTTGCCAGATGCACAGGGCTGGCGACGGGGTTGCCTGGCCGTCACGGCAGATAAAAGGGCACAGCAGACTTGCTGTCTGGCAGATTCTCCTGTTGTCATGGAAACCAGCAGTGGGTCAGAAAAGGTTCCTGGAGCGTTCCAGTGCAGCACGTGAAGCAACTCAACTCCCACTGTCTCACACTGATCATCATTGGCAATTAGGATGAAGACAAATCAAACAAAAAACAAAGCCCCCTGCTCCCACAACCAGATGGTGTCCTGTGGCTGTGTTGACATTAACATGCATCTCACTCAAAATACCCATGACGTGTCATTGCATGCTACATAGTCCAGCTCTCTGAACAAATAAGAGTCTAATTAGTCAGGTGCACATATAGTGATCAAGTATTGTTAATGAATAGAGATTAACGCCAATACATGCCACGTTATCCAGTTTACCCGTTTGTGGGATTCTTTGGTTTTTATAGGTTTTTTTTATACTTGTTCCCATACGGTACTAGTACTATGTACAGTATCTGTCAGAGCGGCTTGGCCTGAGTGAGGGATGTTCCTGTTTGAATAGCAGCTGTTCCTATGAGACAGCTGCACTTACCACAAATCCCAACGTTGCCAAAAGACATACTCAGCTGGACACAAGGGAATGTCCCCACTCTCCTACATTGTCCAGAGATAACTGATAGAGTTGTGAAGGCGGCCAACAATACCCCAGTGTGAGTGTGCTACTTTAGTTTACCTGTAGCTTATTAATGTGATTTATACGTGTGTGTGTGTGTGTGTGTGTGTGTGTGTGTGTGTGTGTGTGTGTGTGTGTGTGTGTGTGTGTGTGTGTGTGTGTGTGTGTGTGTGTGTGTGTGCGCGTGTGTGTGTGCGTGCGAGAGAGTGAGAATGGAGAAAAAACTGAAATGCTTAATTTTGAGTCATTCCTCTCCCCTGTGATGGTGAAGTGGTGCAAGAAAAGTGGGTGTCTAGTACTCTATTGATGACAGGAGACATCCTCAATCAGGTAGGCTGCCCAGTGCCTATACCTACTTCTCTCACTCACTCTCTAGCTCACACACACACACACACACACACACTCACACACACACACAGTAACTACTATTTGTTCTGTGGAGTAGGGCTATCAAACTCAGTCCTGGCTAGAACGCTCTCTCTCTCTCTCTCTCTCTCTCTCTCTCTCCCCCTCTCTCTCTTGCTCCCCCCACCTCTTGTTCTCTCTCCCAGTCTTTCCAAATATGTATGTTTTTCTCAGAGCGAACCGTCCGTATAACTGACAACAACAACAACCAGTCCATGAGTCCAGACGTCCAGTCGGAACTGCGAAGGAAATTAGTTGATTATCGGTCAGATAGATCAAAAATATTAATCCACGACTTTACTTAACGAGTGGCTAGCTACTATCCATCCAACATTCTGCAAACTTTTTGCGTTGAGGAACTTAACTTGAGGAGGAGACTGACTGGAGAGTGGAGCTGGTTGTTGCCCTGGCTGGGTGTGGAGGCAGGCTGAGGGAGGGTGGGTATTTTTCTCACTACATTGCAGTCGGACCAGGCCAGCAAACATCGGTGCGATCTGGAGACAAGAAAGCTCGGTAGGCTACCGTATTCTAAACAGTTTATCCGCCCGACAGGTAACAGAGGAAAAATAGGCTAACTGTTTAATTTGAGATGTAGTGCAGCTGTGGGAACCAAAATGTAATTATTGATTATAAGTAAAATGTGTGTCTACTGTCTAGCAGCCTACTGTGTCTGCAGGCCAGGCCAGGGCTGTCACCGTTGTCGCAGTCTGAGGTGTTAGAGTTTATTCCCGGGTTAGTGTTTGATCATCCGCTATTTCAGAGCCGGTGATGTGCCCGGCTTCGTGACGTCATTTAATAAGGCTCCGGTGCAGGTGTTGTGTGAGGCAGAGACCCGGACCATGCCGTTGTGACAGTACGGACCATGCTGCTCTCTGACACTCCTCGTTTATACATCACCATTCTGGTACGATTGATGATATTTATTCCATTATGTTTAATTTGTATCGCCTGTAGCCTATATACATTCCGTAAACTAGCTGTAGACAATTAGCGCAATAGACTGATGGAGTGTTTTCCTTGCCTGCCTGCAATGTCAAAACATGTATGGTTGCTATCAGCAGTATTTGGTGGTTGTGTTTGTGTTCCATAATCCATGCCTATTAAGAAGAAGAGAAGGTTCCCTCTCTGGCTACTAATTGGTTACATATATTTGTATCAGGCTCAGGCTATCACAATCATCGATCTGACACGTGACAGTGACACACGTCGGATCCTTGTATTTTTTCGGTCGTCTTTTGTGTTTCAGTGTTTGCCAATTCGATTTTCAACAGCATGCATTGCGGTGTGTTGTGGCTGACGATATGAGAGCCTGCATTTTCAACATTCAGCTTGTCTGTCTCAACTGTACGGCACATTGCTTGTTTGAACAGCAGGGCTTCTGCTTAACCATTACTAAAATTAGTCCATTTAAAATTAGAATTGAGGACCGAGTTTAAACATGTGTGTGCCTACTATGAATGAACGAACCAGAATGTATACAGTACTGTAGAAGCCTTTTGATAGCCTAATAAGGTGATGGGAATTCCATCACTGACCATTTTTTCTTTTTTTTACTATAACAGTAGCATAGTAACTAATATTCCTATACTGTATTCAACAGCCAGAATAAATGGCTGACTAGATTCCTCTCAAGTGGTCCCCACTTTAATTAATAGGCCTTTGTCTCCCACATAATGTGCACGGTGCATCACTGTCCAGCTTATTGTTAAAATCCCTGGGCTGTGTGCATGTGCCTAGTAAAATCCTCAATGTTAATTTTAACCCCAAGAGCGTAAAATGGATCCAAATGGGCTCTTATTATGAATACTGTCAGTCCCCAAAGGCTACTAAACCTCTGTGTCTCTGTAGGGGCTGTATGACAGCACAGGTGTTTGCATGAACATAACGGCACATAACAGTCCATTGCTAGGATGATGCAGGGGGTCCTTCAAATCCTTTTAGCTTTGCTCCTAGTAGTGCAAGTCCTGCAGGGAGGGAAGTGAAATCCCCTCGGTGTGCTACCCACTGCAGGGCTCGCTTGTCCCTAGAGGAGAGCTATTTCTCATACCAAATGGTGATAGCCTCAATCAGAATGCAACGTGTATAGCCCAGTGGTTCTCAAAGTGGGGTGACGGTCCCGGAGGGTTCCCAGCAAAATATAGCATCAATACCAGTTAAGCAACTTGAGCCTTATATACATTGGCTTGTAAAAAAGAATGTTCACAAAGCATTTTGAGCTTATAGATCTGCTATTTTCAGTCATTATACTCTAGTATTTTGGGGGGGGAAATAAAGATACAAATCTTGTATGGGGTCTCTGGCACAAAATGTTTTCTGATGGATGTCTGCGACATAATACAAATTAATTAATTTGGGGGTCCTTGACATGAAAATGTTTGATAACCACTGGTATAGCTGAGTAGATACTGTTAATCAACTATCCACGAGTAATACAGGTCAGGACTCTAATCAAGTATCGTCTCCCCATCAGTGAGTGTGCCCTGAGTCAGTCAGGGGGTCCCAGTTTTCCCAGTCGTCCCAGTCCGGAGAGTGTGTGCCTGCATAGTGATGGGGAAGGACTACTACAAGGCCCTGGGCATACCCAAGGGTTCCAATGAGGAGGAGATCAAGAAGGCCTACAGACGCATGGCGCTCCGCTTCCACCCTGACAAGAACAAGGATCCCAATGCAGAGGAGAAGTTCAAGGAGATTGCAGAAGCCTACGAGGTCCTCAGTGACCCCAAGAAGAGGGTGATCTATGACCAGCTGGGAGAGGAAGGTGAGGATAAGTGTGTGTGTGCGTGCGTGGGTGCGTGCGTGCGCTCGCGTCTCTGGTTCTCTATCCATTTAATTGGCAGAATCACAGTACACTGAAAATAACATATTTTCAAGTGAAAAATGCAGTAAGCATTTGTCAAACAAAATGTATCTGTAGATTCGAGAGCTTTCAAAGTGAAGCCTTGTTGGTCAGGAGTTGCGCTGGATTAAGATGTAATAGAAATAGCTGTGCCTAATATGATGAAGGAAGGCAAGCAGCTGACTCACTTTCTGAGAGAGATTGCTCTCCTCTCTATTTCATTATTTCTGCCTTTGTTTGTGCATGTCTTGAGAGTCCATTGTGATTCGTAACGTCACTAACACAAACCCGGAGCCCATATACAGTATGTGCATAAGTGCATCCCACATTTTAGCTTTCTACTCCAGCAGCGTGGGTGTCTTGATAGACAGACAGGCCTAAGATCATAACGTGGTGGGGGATATGAATAGCAGCGGCTGACGTAGTTTGTGTGAGTGTAGGTGTGTGTGTATGTGTGTGTGTGTGTGTGTGTGTGTGTGTGTGTGTGTGTGTGTGTGTGTGTGTGTGTGTGTGTGTGTGTGTGTGTGTGTGTGTGTGCGCGCTGTACAGTGTGGTACTCAGACTTATCAGTTCCTCCTGCTGTGGGAATACTCTCACCCACGTTGGGGCCACTCACCTCCCAGCCAAAGCCTCTTTGCTCAAAATATACATTTCTAACCCAAACTCTTATTTCTGGTGTATTCCTTTTTACCTGTCCAAATAATCCTACCTGTCTTGGTAGGAGAATTGAATTGAATTGAATTGAATTGAATTTAATTGAATTGAATTGAATTGAATTGAATTGAATTGAATTGAATTGAATTGAATTGAATTGAATTGAATTGAATTGAATTCTCATGTTCCTCTTTCAGGCTTAAAGGCAGGAGGAGGCAACAGCTCTTCAGGTCCTGCAGGCAGCTCAACATACCACTACACCTTCCATGGAGACCCCCACGCCACGTTTGCCTCCTTCTTCGGGGGCTCCAACCCCTTTGACATGTTCTTCGGCTCCAACCGCAACCACGGCCGCACCAACGGTTTCTCCTCCTTCCACAACAACCACGACCACAGCAACGACCTGGAGCATGACGCCGACATGGAGGACATGGACGACCACTTCGCTCACTTCGGTCGGCAGTTCGGCTTCCACCACGGCGGCATGAACGGCTTCCCGGGGGAGGGCCGGCGGAGGCGCGGCACCGGGGGCGGCCACTCGGAGCGTCTGGCGGCCAGCCACAAGCAGCAGGACCCACCGGTTGTCCACGAGCTGAAGGTCTCGCTGGAGGAGATCTTCCATGGCTGCACCAAGCGCATGAAGATCACCCGCCGCAGGCTCAACCCCGACGGCAGGAGCATGAGGACGGAGGACAAGATCCTCAACATCGTCATCAAGAAGGGCTGGAAGGAGGGCACCAAGATCACCTTCCCCAAGGAAGGGGATGAAACCCCAGAGAACATTCCTGCTGACATAGCATTTGTGTTGAAAGACAAAGGACATGCCCACTTTAAGAGAGACGGCTCCAATATCATTTATAACTGCAAGATCAATCTGAAAGAGGTGGGTGGATCCGCTCTTCTATCTATCTATCCCTTCTATCTGTCTGTCTGTCTGTTGATCGATCAATCAAATCAATAGATTTGTCTATCAATCTAATCTAATTTACTCTAATATTGTCTGTCTCTGTCTGTCTGTCTGTGGACCTAACAAATTGATCTGTCTGTCTATCCATCTTCATGTCTCTCAAATCTACACCACGTTGTGCAGCAGTGGAATTCAGTGAAGACAGCTAAAGGCAGGCCTATCAACTGTAGTGTCGCTTTAATTTAATGTGTGTGTGTGTGTGTGTGTGTGTGTGTGTGTGTGTGTGTGTGTGTGTGTGTGTGTGTGTGTGTGTGTGTGTGTGTGTGTGTGTGTGTGTGTGTGTGTGTGTGTGTGTGTTTGTGAGTGAGTGAGTGAGTGTAGTTGCCCTGCTGTCGTGCAGGATCATTGAGGAGCAGTGAATTCGCTCTGTCACTGCAGTGCGAGTGAGCCAGCAGGAATGTGGTGTCCCTGTGTGACCGGCAGAGAAGCAAAGTCCTTCTCTCACTCTTAACCCTGTTAATGCATATGTTCATGTATATACAGTATACTGTACATTAACAGTACCTACATGTTCATGTATCAGTGTGTACCGTAAATACACCACAGCACGTCGGCACGTACATTATCAGTATATTGTTGCTGTTGGGTGGAAACCAAATTAAAACCATTCCTTTTTTATTATTATAATTAGTTTTGCTAAATGTTTATCCCACGATTTTGTAACCCTTTTATTTTTACCCGGCCGGTGCCAATGCCAAAGCTGTAATCCTGGGCGCTACTCTCCCTCTGCCAACCTCATACATCTTCAATGTATGTATGTAGCAGGCCGCTTCTAATCACGTGACAGGGGGAGTTTCCCTGGTATGATGTAGCACGTGGAAGGAACACGTTATTCCAACCAGTTCCTCCTTGGTACCTACACAGGGAGAACATGCAAACTCCACACAGAAAGGCCTTTTCGCCAACACCACCTAGGGTATGGGCGCTGATGACTCGGGAGGAGAGAACACGCGCCCAGTGCCCACAGCGTCCCCGCTGGGAATCAAACCTGGGACCTTCTAGCTGTGAGGCGACTGCGCCACCGTGCCCACTAAAAACATTTTACAATGGTGAAATTATGCCTATATACAAGCTCAAGCTTGTAGATCGGTATTTTCACTATTTTTGTGTGACATTCTTGTATAGTCAATTATTAGGGCAGTATCAGTAGGTACTGTATACCGTACACCTACCTACAGTACATGTTCATGTACTGTATCAGTCAGTATGTACCGCGTACACCTAGCTTCATGTATCAATACACACCTACAGTACCATCTGACAACACATTCACACACAGAAGCATGCATGCACATGCTTTCGTTCATTGTACATACTGTAAATTATATACAGCACTTGTACAATTTTCAAGCATGTCACAACATTGTGTGTGTGCACACACATGAACATGCACACGTGCCACACACACGCACGCACACACACACACACACACACACACACACACACACACACACACACACACACACACACACACACACACAAACACATTCAAAGATGGATTGTTATGTGAAGGTGGCAACAGTTTGGGCTGCTATTAGTGTGACTGGCAGGGCATTTAATTAGCTCCTACTATGGGGGCAGTAGGCCCAGTTCAGCTCTGGTCTGTCTGTGAAATTAAACTAATTGTAATGATGCTGCCAGTCATATGCCTCTCATGCTCTAGTCGAGTGGTTTGAAGAAGAGTTTGTGCTTCTACGGTCTGGGTTTCTTAATCATATCGCTTTCCTTGTGAAAGCAGCCGCGACTTAGAAAAGGTCTTCTGGGCTGTGGCAGGCGTGGGTTGCAGCCAGCAAGATGCAAGGATTGGAAGCTGCAGAGGGAAATAGCATTTCTATGACATATGGTTAAACCTTTCGCATTTGTGGCACCCCTTATGAGCAGAAGTGAATGTGGTTTTGGAAGTACCTCTATAGCACTGTTTCCCAAACAGTCGGTCGGGACCCATTTGAGGGTCATGGACACATTTCTTTGGGTCCCTTAATTTTTTCCCCCTACATTTTGTTTTTAATTATAATTCCAAAAACACTCCCAAAAAAGCTAAAGTTTTCATGAATAAATACCAGATTAATTCGTTTTCTAAGTAATCTTCTTGAATAAATATAACTAAAATCTAAGACATTCCATAGATTAGAAAACAAATATTTTTGTGAGCTTGTAGATCTGCTTTTTTCACTAAGTTGGGGCCCGGGGGATGGTATAATTTCTCTTTTGGGTCACGGGCTAAAAAGTTTTGGAACCACTGCTCTATAGAGCCCTCTCAACCGAAGTCCTGATATCGAACTCGTGCATCCAAAAATAATTCGCATAAAAATCTCATAGATGTATTTTGAATTACATTATTATAAGAACTGTTCTCCAAAAGAAATCACATCCATGTGAAGTGAGTAATGCCTTTTTATCATGATGATGTATTGACCCACATGACGTCACGAGACAAACTCGTGCTGCTACCGACTAATAGACCATTATTGACACACAAACTCAAATGATGGAAGGGAGGCTCTCTGTATCGTGTTCGTGTATGATATTAACAGTAGTTATATTTGATCCAGTCTGTATTTGGAGAAGATTTACCACTGGGCGGTACCCAGAGTTAGCGCAGGAAAACGGCAGTAGACATCACGTGATTCACTGTCACCACTGAAGCATGTCATGCTCCGTCAAAACATTTCTGAGATTCCTTCGACTTTGTGACATCACATTTATTTGACATCACTGTAGCTAAAATAATCGTTTCAGTGGTGTCTGAGATACAGAAACAAGGACGCACAGACACGCGCATTGACAGGGGTGAAAACATTGTCTTCGACTCCCGGCCTGTCAACTTGGCGAAGACAGTAAATACACAAAGCTGTGTACACTATAGAGACAGTCCTGTGAAGGGAAATAAATTGCTGCGTAGACAAATTAAACGAGTTTGTATTTGATTAAACCTGCACAGTAATTGGACTTGCACTGCAGAATATTCCATAAATACTTTGTCATAGTTGCTCACCAAAAATAGCCGATTTTCGACTGAGAAGAATAAATTAGAGGTTATGCTCTCGCAGTTCCAACATAAGAGACTTAATTTGGATGCAGCAGAGAGAGGGAAAGGAGAAGGCAGGGAGAAAGAGAGGGAGAGGGGGGTATGAGGCCTGAGGGAAGTGGGTCAGATGAATCGGTATCCAAAGCAAATAAAAGCTTGTGTTCCACTGAGACACTCTGCTCTGCTCTGCTTCCAGGAGCTCTGAGGTGTGATGCCCTGACTGGATGTTTAACGCTGCAGTAAAAAACACAGCCACCTAGTGCTGCCACCTAGTACTAGTGCTGCACAATTTATCAAAAAGAATGATCGAGATCTGATCAGACAACTATACAATCTAATTTTGTGAAGAGCCATGCAGCACTAGTATACTGTCCAATTAATTTTAGTTACTCTTTTAGTTTTTTAACTTTTTTTAATAAAGATCTTCTTGTGGAGGAAAATCGAGATTCTAATTTGAGCAAGAATCGTGCAGCACTACACAGTAAATGTGTGTCCCTATTCTGACTGAGGCAAACATTTTGACGCATTGTGAACTTGATTGGCTATTGTCGGTAAAGAGATTTGGTGTAGAGGGGAAAAAGAGCAGACCAAGTACTGAGCAGGTCAAGTTTACTGTATAGAAAGCCTCTACACTTCATGTTTAAACCTGAGTTTAAGCATTGCGCCATTCTTGGAACCAACGCCTTACAATTGCTCCTTGTTGACTGTTTGTTGTTGTTGCTCCAGGGACTTTCCCTTCTAGAGGAGATAGTTTTTCTGGGAGAATATCTGAGAGCATAGAAATACTGCCAAGACGTTAGTTCTGAGTGTACCAATTTGCACGTTATTATGACAGTAGTAGTAGACTAGTAGTAGCTAAGCTATATAACTTAGCATGACTGTCAGATTGACTTACTATCAACTAACCTACATCTATTACTGGTACCATATAAAAGACACTAAGACAGTCTGTGCAGAGTGATGTTATTGAGAACAGGCAGTGCTACTATCTCCTTTCTCTCCTCTTGCAGCAGCAGAGGCCCTGTCGCAGTTTTGTGCTAACTGTAACTGCTGAGCTCTAAGAGCTTAATGGACGACACTTCACATCTGCACCTCTGATATCATTTAGGCTGGCAAACATATGCTATGTCATTTGATTAACTCCAGTCCTATAGACCGTTAGTTAGTTTTCAGGGATTGTTGTGTGATGGTTGTGTTACTCAATCTCTATAATAGATGCATGCCAAGAAGACCTGAAACTCAGAGGCTCCGAGGAAAAAAGGGACTCTTTTTAACCAGTTTCTTTCAAGGTGAGCTTTAGAATATTTTCTCCCGAAAAATGTGGAGGGGGGACTTTAAGATTTAGTTCTCTACGACAGTTGACAGTACGACAGTGATTGACTAGTCGTTGATTGACGCGTGTGTGCTTGTGTGCATTCATGCTTCCTAGAGCAATTTATTGTCTGATCTGAGGCTTATTCTATCAGCGGGTCCTCAGATCAGCTGGCACTGTGTGTTGAGTGCCATAGCAACCACTCTGTGTGACACTGGACTGGACTTGTGAATTGTCATAGTGAATGGAACCATGTTCATAACGGGGAGATGAGTCAATCATCAACATACCAGTCATAGGCTTGCTATAGCAGAGGAGTAATTTATGGGAAAGAAGTGACCACTTAAGCCGTATTTCAAACATACCAGCTAAAATAGCTGATCACGATGCATTGTGCGCTTATAGATCTGTTCATTTCTCTATTTTATTGTTTCTTTTTTTATGTTTGGCTAGAATGATAAAATAGAGATGGCAGGTTTTAAGTGGGTAATGAATGTATGATTGAAGACAAGCAAACACGTGTCAATAACGTGTGTCACATCATGTACAGTAGATGGATCGGTGCGAACTGAGATGCACAAACACAATAACGTGTGTCACAATCTACTGTATGTGTGTACAGTAGATTGGATTGATCTGATGAAAAAAAAATCACAGGTGGAGAATATACAGATAAAGAAACCTACATTTGAGGTTAAACGTGAACACTAGGGAGTGGAAGATTGGCAGTTGCCATCCCCTTGGAGCCCAAATGACGCTCCTGTGCTATAGGTCAAATACCCACCATGTACTGTAGATGTGCATAATATAGTTCGAAAGGAGGGCGACATCACGGTTGGAAACGTTGCTGTCTATTCTGTGAGGCAGCTGCTCTGCCAGACTGAACCAGAAACACTCCACAATGTCCACCCCTATATGTTCACAATATGCCTGTATTTAGGCCAGGTGCTGGACATCAAGGTGAGAATCAAGGAGAGGATAAAACATATGCATACTGTTTTTAAGCTCCAAAAAGAACGTAGTTTTATTACTGGCAACGTTTGGAGCACAGCACCTGTCCTGCACCATACTCCATACTCCAACCACAGGGACAACATCCCTGTCTCTCTACCCCTCAAAGGTGCTTAGTGCCTGGGTTCCACTCCCGATCCCGACGACCATTGCTGAGTGTCACTCCCTCCCCTTCTCTTTCTCCCCATTTCCTGTCAGTCTACTGTAAACTATCAATGAAGCCAAAAATATATATATAAATTAATTATCTGATTTCTCTCTCTCCCCATTACCTGTCAGTCTTCTGTAAAGTGTAAACTATCAATAAAGCCAAAAATATATATATATTAAAATTATAAAATATTTGTAAAATAAAAGGGTCAAAATGTTTTGCCAGTAATAAAACTTGATTTGCCCCTATATGTTGACATTAACCCACTAGATGAGATGAGGAAAATTCCTAAAAAGACGAGTAGAGTAGAGGCCCTAGCCTAGGCCCTAGCTCCAGCCCTGAATCGCTAGCCGCCCAAGCCCATTAAAAAAAACTATATGTTCTGGCGAATAATAAAATGAAACAAAATGAAAATTCAGGCTGAGTATCAGGCTATAGAGGCACTGATTGGGTATTTAAGTTAAAGTCGTAACAACAATACAATGCTACTTACTCTCTGGCTTTCTCAACCGAGATGTATGTATTAAAAACAATCCGCAAAGATGCACTTCTCAGTTTCACTTTTAATTAGGTAGAAATTCAACCACACTGCAGTGTGGTGTGAACGGGTTCGATGCAGTTCAAACTTGAAGTCGAACCCCTGTTTTGCTCATCACATCACTCCCTGGGTAAGTAAAGACCACCAAAGAATTATCTCTACTGAGAATATTCATCAGAAACTTAATTCACATATTTGTTGATTCAGACAGCTGTATCTAACCAAGGCAAATCTAGTGCAGTTTTCTTACCGATGAACTCCTGATAACCACAGCTCCCCCAGCCTGAAGTTTAAGTTCTCTCTTTACGCTATGACAGGATTCAATGGGCTCTGTGATAAGGCCCAGTAAGAGAGAGAGAGAGAGAGAGAGAGAGAGAGAGAGAGTGAGTGAGTGAGTGAGTGAGTGAGTGAGTGAGTGAGTGAGTGAGTGAGTGAGTGAGTGAGTGAGTGAGTGAGTGAGTGAGTGAGTGAGTGAGTGAGTGAGTGAGTGAGTGTGTGTGTGTGTGTGTGTGTGTGTGTGTGTGTGTGTGTGTGTGTGTGTGTGTGTGTGTGTGTGTGTGTGTGTGTGTGTGTGTGTGTGTGTGTGTGTGTGTGTGTGTGTGTGTGTGTGTGTGTGTGGCTCCCCACCTCCTGCCCTAGCCCGTCTGACAAGCCCTCCAACTATTTACGACCTCAGCCGAATCCTTACTTCATTAGCTCTAGCTATGAGTCCTCAGCTAAAATTAGTCCCCAGTGCACTGCACTCTGCAACCCCCAACTCAGACACGCGCACACATACACAGCGTCCAAAACCGAAATGCTCAAGTAGCTGGCATTGCTGTCCTGCTCTTTGGGAATTGAGCCACGGCCAGCCAAGTCATGTTTCCTGATTAATGCAGACCAAAAAAAACACTTACAGTGGTCTGATTTATCATGTGTGGGGCTGTGTAATTTGAATGATACCGTGAAAGGCAGCAAAACAGAAACTGATGTTGAAGATATTTGGTTGGTCATGGAAACATGAAGTCATCTACCTTGGCATGTAGTTTATATTAAAGATGCTTAACTATTCTTCTCTTCCCTTCTCTGCTCTTTCCTCTCTTCCCAGGCATTGTGTGGCTGTACTGTTAGCATTCCCACGTTGGAAAACCGTGTGATATCGCTCCCGTGTCACGAGATCATCAAGCCAGGAACGGTAAAGCGCGTACGAGGGGAAGGCCTGCCATTACCCAAAAGCCCATCGCAGCGTGGTGACCTCATCGTAGAGTTTTCCATTCGTTTCCCTGACAGGATCCCCCCTCAGTCCAGGGAGATTATTAGACAACACCTGCCCCAGTCTTAGGGAGACTTGACCCCCCCCCTCCCCAACACACACACACACACAAACCCTCATGACTCATCATGGCCCTTCCGCCACTGCCAAACATACAGAATACACAAGATTTGATAATCTTCTTTCAACAGCCGTGACGTTTTGTTTTATTTGACCATATTCTATTCATCTTACTTCTAGTTGCCACTCCAAAATCCCCAGCCTGTTTTTATTTCACGTGGTGTTAAACAGACACAATATATACAGGGACTTTTCTAGAGGAAGAGCAAAGTGCCAAGACAAACTGCAGTATTGGGATATTGTTGTTTGTGTTTATTTTGTGTACGCACAGAGACAGTAATACCGAGGATGAACTCGGGCTACTTTTTGCTTTTCCCGGGACTTCTTTTCTTAACTCTCTAATTTTTTATGGTTTTATATGCCGTCCAGCTGGCCCGGTCTTTTTTGTTTGTGATACAACGAACGAAGCATCCAATATTTACAAAAACTAAATGTTTTCTGGGATTTTCTTTTCCAAAGGAAGTTTCAAATAGGATTATTTGCTTTCACCTTGAGTGTGGAACTGACATCAGTTTCAGTGTGTCTGTCAGTTCAGTTTAAAATTGCCTGTTTTCTTAGAGCTGGACAGAGCTTCATGCATGACCTCTTGGTGCCAACCAACAGTTTTGGAATTTATCTCTCCGCAAGTCAGAACCACAGTCCAACAGCTGTATTGCAATGGGTGCTACACTAGGTGAATTGCACCAGAAGTCTCAGACTATACAATTATGTATCTTGTGTTTCTTATGCTGCTTTGGAAGATCTGAGGTTGACAATCACATAACAGCACAGTAAAGCCAAGCAAAGAGAGTATTTAAGTCCTGACATCACTCCATTATCCCCTGGTCATGGAAGTATCTTCTCTATTGAAAATACCATGGCATAGAGTCATCTTCAGTCACGTCATATAAGAACTGTGTTCCAAAAAGAAACAAATCAGCCTGGTGATTCTGTCAGGTATGTGACTGTGTCATTTATGATATTGAGTTGCATTTGATAACAACTCTGTGTTTGGAGAAAATGTATTTATTTTCTTACTCTTTTATTACTTCGTACTTTTTCACAGTTGGTTGATGCTTCATATCCATATGATATATCCATTTGTTTATTATTGGAACACAGTTCTTATATGCCACATGCTATTGAGACCCTATGTTCTTTTTAATGGTGAATGTTAGTCTGTGACTCAGGGGGATAGCGGCCTCTTGCGGCATTGATGTCAGACTTCGGTTCTCTACACAATATTCACATAGGAGATGGGTTCTTTTACCTTGAGCTCTGGTTAGTCTGAATTACCAGCCTCACTATCTGAGGGACTTTTAAGTGCCTTAGCCTGGTTTTTCGCACACTTTACAAACACACACACACATGCATACACAGATCTCACGCATACACAGACACGCACGCACACACAGTAAAGTCAAATTACGTGTACTGTCATAACAACATAAAGCACAATATTGTACGCTGTGTGATACCAACAACTTGGAGCTGGCTGACTTGTAATTTCAATAATGTTGAAAAAAGAAACCACATTGCACTATGTAAAATGGCAGGGAACAGTCTAATCATAGTGATATACAAAACACTTATGACCTCGTATTTACACAGTGTAAAACCCTGAGTGTTCATTTAACTTTGAGAGTGCACAAATATATTATTTTGTTTAAAATTCGTTACCTATTATGATCTCAGAGGTGCCATAACTGTGCAGTCTAGGGCTGTATTTTGTGTGTCTTAAGTACCAGGTCTTATTACCTAACTTGAGTAAACTAAAGACCTGGAGGCGTGATCAATGCCATTTGGCTATTCTGAGTGGCCAAAGAGCATTGATCACGCCTCCAGGTCTTTAGTTTACTCAAGTTAGGTAATAAGACCTGGTACTTAAGACACGCAAAATACAGCCGGTTTCCTAAAAGGATCTTTAACATGAAGTTTACCGTTGCTCCATTCATTGTAGCTGCAGATGTGAAGAATCCTCTGGGAAACCCAGCTGCAAAGTGGAGGCTAGGTTCTATTGTCCTTGTTCCAATGCCATGCTTCAGTGCTACAGCCATTCCAAAAGATGGACAATTTGGTTTGTGATTTGACAATTGCTTCCAATTTCTGTAACATATCTGTATACGGAAATGTACATCTGTTTTGAAATCAATTATAGACTGTGTAGAAAGCAGTTTTAACAATACTGCAGCAGCTGTTCTCTGAAGCTGTAGGGGGCACTAAAGGCTCTCACAGTGGTTCAACCCTTATCAGTCGTATTTATCCAGTGTATGGGAAAATGTTTGAATGCAATGTTGCTTGATGCACTTTTATGTCACAAGAGATTTTTGACAGATATAAATTCATTGAAAGAATGACTTGAGTGGATTTTGTGTGTGTGTGTGTGTGTGTGTGTGTGTGTGTGTGTGTGTGTGTGTGTGTGTGTGTGTGTGTGTGTGTGTGTGTGTGCGTGCGTGCGTGCGTGCGTGCGTGTGTGTGTGCGTGTGCGTGCGTGCGCGTGCAAGACTCACTTGTCACTGCTTTTGATAAGGCTCATCATTTTGAAATTACAACAAATAAACCATAGCTGTGAACTTTCTCTGTTTATGTTTATGAACTTTTTCTCACAAAAGTACAAAGCTCCCCCAGTCTGTTCACCTTGACATCAAACAGAATATCCTCAGAATCACATACCCTGCCCCCTGAACTTATTTATCTGTGCTACCAACTTTTAGTCTTAATCTTCCAGCCAAGGGCGTTTCTAGGATTGTTTTCTAACTGCAAAAATGTCAGTTTCATGATACTGACATGATTCTGACCATGATACTGACATGATTCTGACCATGATACTGACATGATTCGTGACCATGATACTGACATGATTCTGACCATGATACTGACATGATTCTTCTGACCATAATATTGACATGATACTGACCACTATAGTGTGTGTAGCTTGTCTTTGACAAGGTATATTCATTATCCATTAGCTCTTGTTTGTCTTGGCTGGGCCTCTTTTGATGACTGCAGTACATTTTGGATGTTTTCCATTGGTTTGAGTTATAGATCAACAAAATGCTGGCAGACTTTGACTTTGGTCTGTATAAAAGGCAGAGGGACACTGTTGTGATCAGCAACTCACTAGTCTGTCCATCAGAGCTTTCAGAGGTAAGAGTCAATTCCTAATTACTGTGCTTACTACAGTAAATACCAACTGAATGATCCTGCATAATTGGAAAGAAAATGTCAGTCAATGGAAAAGCACTTTTGATTGATTGAAATTGTATTTAATTTGTATTCATTTGTAGAATGGGTACAGTTCAAACGAATACAGGTCAATACAAAAACTGCTATGACGATAAAACCAGAAAAAGCACTCGTTTACTGTACATCAGGGTCCTCCATTTTCAATTCATCATAACATTTAAAGACGTACAAATATACACTTCTATGAGATGTTGCTAATAAGTAGATTGAGATTGTTTGTGTGTGTGTGTGTGTGTGTGTGTGTGTGTGTGTGTTGTGTGTGTGTGTGTGTGTGTGTGTGTGTGTGTGTGTGTGTGTGTGTGTGTGTGTGTGTGTGTGTGTGTGTGTGTGTGTGTGTGTGTGTGCGTGTGTGTGCGTGCGTAACATGCAGACAGGCACCAGGACATTATTATCCAGTGTTCATAAGGCCATGGTTGCTTGGGGGGGGGGGGGGGGGGAAGCTGTCCAGGAGCCTGCTGGTCCAGGCCTTGACACTGCTACCACTTGCCAGACCGTAGCAGCTCAGTAGTCCATGGTCCATAGTCTTTGATAGTACTACACTGTATTTACTGTCACTGAAGCCTGTAGTGCCACATCATTCAGTGACAGTGTGTACATCCTGAATGCAGGGAAACTCACATCCATTAATGCTGTGTGCTCAAACTGCTCATCCCAGGAGAGGTCCTCTGTGTTGAAGTCTGTTGACTCTCTCAACAGCAGACTCATTGATGGTAATGGGGTCCAGCCTCTGTCCTCTCTTCCTGTAGTCCACGATCAGCTCCTTGGTCTTTTCGACATTGATAGAGGTTTTTCTCCTGGTACCACTGCATCAAGTTGCATCTCGGGTTTTTTAAACATCTGAAACATTTTCTAAATATGAATTTAAGCATAGGCTACTTATACCATATTTTACTTCAGTCATGCGAGTCTAGATGACTGTATCATATGATACTTATACATTATACATTATACAACAAGAACATAATAACAAATAAAAGAAAAGAAAACAAAAACAAAAACAGCTCAGGCACAACACTATTATAAATAAAAAGATTGAATATACAAAGACATGACAAGGACAAAATGAACCATAATGACAAGTGGCTTTTGAATTTTGATAGACTCCCAATCAGGAAATACAGTACATATATTAAAAAGGCAGACAACAGTTATCATTTCATACACATAAACAGGATCAGAGTTATGCTTCAGTAGCACCACACTGTGTGTGACGAATGGGGGATAATGCCATAAAGCTACATCAGCTATTTACAGACGTAAGCCAGGGTTCACAGAGAGTTTGTGTATTGCAACTTTAGTGTGACAACCTTGGTAAGGAACATTTGCGAAATGTACCAAACAACTGGAGAAAAACTGATGATATATGTTATAATTTTATAAAGTTAGAATATGACTGATTTGTTGACAAATAAAATCATTCATACAGACTTGTGCATGTTCGCATGAACACAAACAAACACGCACGCGCGCACACACACACACACACACACACACACACACACACACACACACACACACACACACACTCACACATGCACGCACACACAGGCTTCAGCTAAAATTGCGCACACTGTACATAACACATACAGACTTCACAGACAAACGTTAGCACTTAGTCATGGTGACTAGCCTGTCACTGGATGAAAGTACATTCAACTGGTCAGTCTACACACTATGTTAACACTTAATCATTCATTCAAAAGTGGTACATTACCCTGAACTTGCACCCGACCTCAACCCACCCGCTCTCCTCTCCTAGGTCATTAATTCCAAGAATAATGACTTCATTCGTGACTCTGACATCAGGCCAGAAGATGCCCATCCTTGGGCTAGGCACATGGAAGAGTGCTCCTGGACAGGTTGATATAAATACTTATCTAGTCTTACCAATAATAAAGGCAACATAATTTATAGGCTAATAGCCTTATAGGTCAATTTAATATGATTATTGTTTCTGGTTATTGTGCTTGATCTCTTCGTGTTTGTTCAGGTGAAACAGGCTGTGCTGGCGGCTCTAGATTGTGGGTACAGACACATTGACTGTGCTGCTGCCTATGGCAATGAGCAGGAGGTGGGAGAAGCTCTGACTCTCAGAATAGGCCCACAGAAGGTGAGATGGGATTCTATCTACAGTACCTCACCTTACTAGAAACCACCATTTCAATCAGTGTATTAAACTTCCTTTTATGACCCCAGGCTCTACGTCGTGCGGAGGTGTTCGTGACCTCCAAACTGTGGAACACAAAGCATGACCCTGCAGAGGATGTGGAGGAGGCCTGTAGGAACAGCCTGGACCACCTGGGTCTCTCCTACAGGACCTGGACCTCTACCTCATGCACTGGCCCATGGCTTTCCAGTGAGCATCACAGCTGTACCTTTTTGCATTGCACCTGTTTGCCTTTCTATATTTCTTAAACATATTAAACCTGGTGTCCCTGTTTTGGGCAAATGTTAAATAAACATTTATTTATTTTTTACTAAAATATTCCCCATTACCACTACTGTAATGGAACAAATTACCTATAAGGCTTAACGCTTAAGTGGTTAACATGGTGTCTAGTCTGTGGCCCAGGGTGAATAGGCTTAGATTATGCTGCCGTTACAATGCTTTGAGATGTTTTTGTTTATGTTCATATTTTAAGGCGGGGAAAAGAGCTGATGCCTCGAAGGGAGGATGGGACTGTGTGTTATACTGACATACACTACCGAGACACTTGGATTGCTATGGAGAGGCTAGTGGACAATGGTCTGGTCAAGGCCATAGGCTTGTCCAATTTCAATGCAAGGCAGACTGGTGACATCATCAGCATGGCCAAACACAAGCCTGTGGTCAACCAGGTATTGAACAAGATATTTGGGAAATGTATCGTGAATAAACCATTAAGAAACTCTCAACATATTTTTGTCTATGCCGTAGGTTGAATGCCATCCATATTTATCCCAAGCAGACCTGCTGTCTCATTGTCGGTCAGTAAGCACTAAGCATATGTTTGCTTATTGTATTATTTTAGACCGCCTCTGCTCCCGTTTATTATTATTGCAACCTAAAATTCCTTTCACACTATTTGTTAAAATGTGCATTACAGTTTATAACCTCTGTCTAGGTCAGTGGGGGTTTGTATTACGGCCTACAGTCCTCTCGGCAGCAGGGACCGACCCTGGGCCTCCCCTAATGAGCCATGCCTGCTGGATGACCCAGGACGGGAGGCTCTCGCTCAGAGATACCACAAGACCCCGGCTCAGATTATACTCAGGTAACTCAAACTATCTCCTCAGCCGGTGTTTACGGTTGCCTCCGAAGTCGATTACTATTGTAATTACAGTGTGAAACCTGTTGTGTGGTATAGGTGGCATGTCCAGAGGGGTGTGGTGTGCATCCCTAAGCCCCATTCAGACCGAAGAAGCAGAAGCTAGCTTCTGCTTCTTCGGTCTGAATGGGGCTTGCCAGAATCCAACAGAACCTACAGGTGTTTGACTTCTCCCTGTCAGAGAAGGACATGAAGCAGATTGACTCCATCAACCAGAACCAACGCTTCATTGTTCCTGCAGTAGAGGCGAGTGACCAATTCATTCAAACACCTCAAATTATACAAGAATTTTACCAAGAGTGAGAGCTTAATTTAATATCATGCCTTAAACAGCTACACGTACATAACATATAGCATACCACAGGATTGATTGTGTATGATGACATGGCTTTAGATAAAAATATACCTAAATCTCTGCAATACTGTAGCCTGAGAAAGGCAAATAGAACTGTCACCCTAGTCTAAATCATTAAAGAGACAGTACAGAGAACTCTATTTTTCCCGGATAGTCATATTTGAAAAGGACCTCAGTAATTTAATTAAAAGTTTAAACAAAATCTGTTTATTCCAGTAAACTGGGACGAGGCACAACCATGCTCACACCTAAAGAACAAAGATACTGTCTGTTCCTTGTCTCAGCATAACTTCCATCATCTCTTCACAGATTAATGGCAAAAGGGTCTGGAGAGATGGAGGACACCCCCACTTCCCCTTCCATGATGCTTACTGATGGAGCATATAGATGCACACACTAAAAAAACTTTTCTTGTTCCACAGTATGCATAATTTGTCACCAGTTTTACATTTTGACACTTGAAACAGATCATGCATATTGAAAGTGACTTATTGTATACCTTGTAAATTATTGTAGTGGTGTTCAGGTTGACTACATTTTTGAGTTTCAATGTTAATGAATAGTGGTTTTGTTGGTGTATCATATTAATAGTCAAGTTGACTATTCTTATTGCTTTCTTTTGTAGGATAAAAATGGGAGTTGAGGGAGTATTACAGAGTTGTATAGTGCCTACTGTTTAGGGATTTTTTTTATACAGTTTACCCATTATCACTGTATTAAATATACGAAATCAACCGTTATCAGGACGTTGGAATATGGCCATACTGGCATACTATACATTGTGATGTTTGGTTGTATTCCCTCGGACTGCACATGCAGGGTGGTGGTGCAGTCGTGCAGACATAGCCTGGTCAAGGACTCCCCCTGCTGAACGTATCATTTCCAACTCTATTGTCAGCGCATGGAAACTAGGGGCTACTAATATATACTATTCTCTGCCTATCGGGACGTAACTCGGACGGCGCTGAGTCGGGTCTGGTGGCCTTCGCAACGCTCAACGGTGCCTCACGTGGCCTAAGGCCACCAGACACGGCGCCCCTCCGTCATTGACATCATTGACACAAAAACAAACGCTCCCATAGTTTCTCTTCAGGATTTTCCAGTATGTTGATTATCACATACTGGGGGTATTTCTAAGGTGCTGATTACGAACATTTTCTTGATTATCGGGTGATAACAGTTGAATGGGGGTGCTTAATGTTTGTGTGTCTGAACAAACATAAAAAATGCCATTGACAATGAACAGAGAATTTACGTCATATGTGTCGGCAAATCGGCATATGTATGTCGGTCTTGGCCAATAAGGGAATACCATTCTTGATGATGATGTACGATAATGAGAGCAACCCATACTTCACACGGGTGTGATTCTTGTTATTAATGTTTAAGGTGTCTAGTGCTGGTGAGCAGTGGGCACTGACTGAACAGTAAGGTTCCACTGTGATTTTCCCCATAGTAGACAGCCATTGAAAATCATACCATCAGTTTAAGTGTTAACAGACTCAATCCTCAACCGCCCCCCCCCCCCCCCCCCCCCCATGTCTCCATTCTCAGCTCTGTTGTTCTCTCAGTATAATCTCCAGATCACCACAGTGTTGGTATTGTGGCTCAGGTGGCTCTGTCCAAGTGCATGGAGGTAGTTTGCTGAGGTCACTGGAAGGGAAGCTGATGACGACTGTGTCGTTGAAGACATCAAGGAGGCGGGATGGACACGGCAGCTGTCTCTCTTTACACACAACTACAGCCTGAGCAATATAGCTGTAGTCTCGCTGGAATTCTCTCTCAATCATCCTAATAGGATCACAGAAAGCAAATGTCAGCTTGGCTCTCCTTTTCCATTTAGAGCAGTGGTTTTCAAAGGCACACCAAAGGGCAAGTCAAATCTCAAGATACACCAGTACTATCCTTCCAAAATAACCTCTATTTTACTCGTTTCTTTTTATTTACCATTGCCAAATAAGTTTTAAATCATTTTAGGGTAAATCATTTGCTCTGTATTGGGAAAGTACTGATATAGTAAATAAAAAAGTGTAACATTTTGTATAGTTGTATATTGCAACAATAATGTGTGGTTGTCAAAGGATCCCAAGACACAGTGGCGCACCTTTTGGGATTTTAGGACCTACTAAAATAGACAATAACCCCACAAACTACCTGTCCTGTATGCCAGAGAAGCTGTTTCCTATGATGGTCAACTGAGGCAGAGTTTCTCTACTCCAGTTCTTCCATAGCAGGTTGTTATAAAGGGCTTTCCCACAATGCATCAGGTAGAAGAGGGTTGGCTTAGTGGTCAATCGCTTCCCTTCCTGATGGACACAAGAGATTAGATACATTTCAACCATCTTTAAAGTGAACATAGTTGAATGATTTGTTTCAGTACCCAACTGCAACAGGATGATAATAACACGCCCACCTCATTCTCTGTGATTATGGTTAAACCCAGTTCTCTTAAGACATTCCTCTCCCCCGAGGAGAACATAGGATCATAGACGCAGCAGTCCTTTAATGGTATCTAAAAAGATGCAGATCAACATGCGGTAATTCGAACCAGGTTACAATTCATAATGTCTTACCACGTTACCTTTATAGAACTTGATTTTCTGACCTGGAGGGTGTCAAGAAGAAGTAGCAACATCGCAAGCTGATATCGAGCCGACACACAGGATGAGAAGGAGCCCAGACCATAACACACACAGTGTTGTTCTAGATCACTTTTGCCATGTGCGTTCTTCTCTGACTGTTCGTCAGGCATCTCAGTGGACAGAGCCTTTCCAGTCGCTGAAGGTTCGGAGGGATCTGCAGTTAGTCCTGTCATTGTCAGCTGTTCTGAAGAGGAGAATACCTTGTTAGGGTTACACTGCTGCTATAAGTCCAAACCATCACCTCACCCAGACAAACAAACACGATTTATGTTTCAGATTAGTACACAAACTAAATTGTTTGTATGTGCAAATTGGTGTGGCAATAACAATAATTCTGATTCTGGAAACTATATTTTACGTTTGCTGATAATAACTCCATTAACTCGACATGTTAAAACTCACCTTTCCATTTCTTCCAAAATTCCTCACATTTCAGATCAGACCTACAGAGGAAGGATATGTTAAAATGACAGTCTTCACATTCCAAGGTGCAGAAAGTTTAAAAGCAAATAGGGAGGGGAGCTCATCCTTCTTCTTACATTGTTTCTCTGATCCGTTGAATGGTTTTCCCAGTGTCCAGCAGCTGATCCTGGCATGCTGAAGCTGCCAGCGGTTGCTGAGGTCTCCGCGCTGCCCCTTTACGACGCCCTGCCACCTGCCACTCCTCTCTTGTGTCCGACATCTTATTAAATATTAAGTATTAAATATCACATCAGCACATTTCCCAAATTAAACAAAACACCATCTACCGAGGGCAGTGTGCATCATAGACTGTGCTGATTCTGCATTGAGTAGAAAACACGTGGGAGTGTTTTGAGAGTAACACACGTTTCCCCTTCCGGTAGTATAGCGGAACTGGATGACGTACTTGACGCATATGTTTTCGATTCCATGCTAGTAGCCCTTGATATATTAGTATTTTAACAAAGGCATTCGATATCCTGGATTAAGGGAATCGCATTTTTGACGAGTTACGTTAGACCAGGTAAGACTGCCAGTGGCATGTCAATTTGCTGTCTAGCCAGGCTCTGTAATTACGGAAAAAACCGATTACATTTACTAACTAGCATTAGCTGTAGCAACGTTTTGCTAGTAACAACATAACTTCGGCTCATCTCATTTTCGTGTACAGAAACTTTCCCCAGTAATAACTAGTTACTAACTATGTGTTTAGTTGTTTTTGTTTGTTAATAATATACCAGCTAACCCAACTTAGGAATTACATGGTAGGTGATCATTCTCATCATCATTTAGACTAGAGGACCCTGGCCTGAAAACAAGTCTTAGTGCTTTTTCTGGTTTTATCCTAGTAGCAGATTTTGTATTGACCTGTACTTTCTTTGAAATGTACCCATTCTACAAACTGTTAATACAACTGTTATCAATCAATCATGTTTGTTCACTTTGTTGACTTCCCTAGCAAATCCAGACATGTCCATGTCCCACCTGTATGGACGGAGGGCAGAAGAGGAAGATGGGGTGGAGGTGGAGGCCTTTGAGGTGACAGATTGGGACCTTGCTAATGAATTCAACCCAGAGCGTCAGAGACACAGACAGACCAAGGATCAGGCCACCTATGGCATCTGGGCTGACGCCGATTCAGATGATGAGAGGCCCAGCTTTGGAGGCAAGAGGTAGGCTGACTTGCTGCTACATCAAATGTACTGTGATGAAAACCATCCAAACCCTATCTATCTATCTATCTATCTATCTATCTATCTAAATACCTAAGGTTCAACTGGTTGTTTAACCCTGCGATGGTGTCAAAGTAGGAATTAAACCGAGATGCCCCTTGTAAGGTCAGCTACCTGCGGTTGGAGGTCTATTAATAATGCTGATAGGGCTCTGTGGAATCTGTATTGATGCTTTGTCTATTATAGACTTATAGAGGTAGTTTATGGCTCTACCTGGGTATCACGTATCGCAGATGGAACTGCTTTTGCCTGAGGATTCACTTGCCTTATTTGATATCGTTGGCTGCAGTACTTATTTTTAAATTTATGTATTACATACAGACATTACATCTGTCTGTATATCCTTCTAGGTCTAAGGACTATACTGCTCCAGTGAGCTTTGTGAGTGGAGGTATCCGTAAAACCGCAGCTGAGGAGAAACAGCAGCAGAAAGCTGAAGCAGGATCTGATTACTCGGATGAGGATGATGACCCTCCTCCACCAGCAGCACCTTCTCGTGGGGCTGCGACCACTAAACTCCAGACGGTACTCTTGTTTATGACTTGATGTGTGTTGGCGTCTGCTATGATGATGATGCTATCAGCTATACTGTATGATAGATATGATCATTTGAGTGATTGAGACTTTTGTCAATCACTTACAGCCAATAACCATGTTACCGTTTTGGCATGAATAAGTGTTTGTGTTTTCCTAGGGGGGTAATTTCCGTGTGCACCAGTCCAAGAAGTTTGCAGCTGGGATACGGACTGGTCAGGACCTGGGTGGCTGGGAGAAGCACACGAAAGGGTTTGGAATGAAACTTCTACAGAAGATGGGCTACCAACCAGGCAAAGGCCTGGGCAAGAATGCTCAAGGTGGGAACAAATGTGGACAGCACAGGATTGATGGGAGTAGAATTACCATTGGCTAATGAGTTATGAGTAATAATTATACATTAAATATTTTACACTGTGATTGCTGCAGGTATTCTAACCCCCATCGAGGCAAAGGTTCGCAAGGGCAAGGGAGCAGTTGGCGCCTATGGCAACGAGCGAACCAAGCAGAGCCTCCAGGACTTTCCCGTTGTTGACTCGGAGGAAGAGGAGGAAAAGGTATTGAGAAATGTTTCAGTTTTGATCTAAATCAGTCAGAGATGCAAGACTGTAGTGAGTAGGGATCTCATTTTACAATAGTGTGCAGAATCCATACTTAAGTGTACGTGCACACAAGCGGAAATGACGTGCTTCAAAAAAAATCTGATTTATAAAACTGTGCATGGCTGCATGCACATCTTCATGCCATTTTCCCTTTATAAATCAGAATCAACTTAAGAAAAAGTAAAAAAGTTCTATTTTTCAGATAAGTTGTAACTTACCAAGAGGTATATAAACTGAATTAAAATATATTATACAGTATAATTATTTTATTACTTATTGTAATCTGGTCCCAGCAATTTGATTAGCAGTATACTGTGGTTACTTTGTGCCAAAAAGTGACAGCCGTCAACCATTTGACCAGATTACACAGATGACCATTTTTCTTACGTCATCGTTGAGAGCTGGGACCAGAGTACATGGAGTGTATATATGTATGACTAGCTCTCAATGATGACGTAAGAGAAATGGTCATCTGTGTAATCTGGTCCCAGCAAACCAGGCACAGATTTGCTTACACAGAAAAGTGGTTGACGGCTGTCACGTTGAAGAGACCGGGCGAAATTATTACTTGCGCGCTCTGCTTGCGCAAGTAATAATCATGAGTTGTGGCAAGGCCATCGAGCAACTAGGGTTGTGACAGAATGGAAAGCAGTATATCCCACTGGTCTTGTACATACGCAACGAATATGAGACCACGGAACTGAACATCATATCCCATCTCTGATGTAGGAATTTCAGAAGGAGCTCGGCCAGTGGAGGAGGGATCCTACAGGTGCAGGAGGAAAAAAGAAGCCCAAGTATTCCTACAGGACTGTAGAGGAGTTGAAGGCTAAAGGCAAGCTGGCTGGACGGAGCACACAAACACCTGCTGGAGAGCTGGCACAGGTTAAGGTGAGTTGGAAAGGACTCGTACATACACAGTACACACACGCCCCTGCTGCTGTTTTGATTTCTCATGATAATTCTTATTTCACCCTTCTCTCTTATAACAACTAGGTGATCGATATGACTGGCAGAGAACAGAAGGTGTATTACAGTTACAGTCAGATGAGCAACAAGCACAGTGTTCCAGATGAAGGTCCACCCAGCACACGGGACCAGAAGCCATCTGCCTTTGCTCTTCCTGAGCTAGAACACAACCTGCAGTTACTGATAGACCTTACAGAACAGGACATATTACAGGTAACTAGTAGACAAGAACCTGTCATATATTTTGGGCTGCAATAAGAAGTAATGAAGGTTTCTCTCTATCATTGATCAAGTTACCCCCAAATAATTTCACAGCTGCTTGATTATTCCATGTGTCTTTTTGTATGTCTCCTCTTATCTGTCACTATCTGTCCCCCGTCCCCCCCGCCCCTCGCTTTCCTCTCCATTTCTCTTTCTTCTCTGTAGTCTGCCAGACGTCTGCAGCATGAGAGAGATGTTGTTGTGTCTCTGAGCCATGAATCCGCCGCTCTGCAGACTAGGTTGACAGCAGAGCAAGATGCCATTCAGAGAATGGAGGCTGTGCTGGAATTGGTGGAGCGCTTCCAGTCTGGAGACTTGGCACCAGGCGTGGGGCCCAGCCTGCAGGTACATACTGTACACTAGCATTGTGTATTGACAATCTCTGAGACACTTGCCAAATGTAGGCAATCGTTGGACCTTGGATAATAATCAGCCCTTTTAAATTTATTTTTTGATTGATTCTATTTAGTCTGCTGTGCTAGTCCACAAGAAAACTAGAAAATAAGCTGCTCGTCCTCCAGTGCATACTCTATGGTCCATCTATGGCCCGATGTTGTTTTAAGTGGTGATCATAAAATTGAGAGGAAGGGTTTTTATGCAGTTTAGTAGAACCAAATCAAGCTGGTTTCTCGTATGGCACTGTTGTATTTGCTCCATGTTTGCCAACAGTTGATGTGGGTGCCAGGTAGCAGCTATGGCAGGGTTGTGACAAAAATCATATAGGAAAGTGGAACATGCATATGTTGGTGAGGTGTTAGCTATGAATTTGAACGGTACCAAGAGTTTAAAGGGAGACACAGCACATTCATAAGGACGATGCAAGTGTTATGTTTATTGTGGAACGATTTTTGACCAGCACCCACACACACTGCTCATAGTGACAGACATCAAGCCTTTGAAAATGTAGCCACTTTGTTCTTATCATACTCAGAGTTGTGAATCTTCCTATCGGTTAATTGTTTTATGCGTTTCTCTCTTTGTCTAGGAATGTGCTCGGATCTTTGAAACCTTGCAGACAGAATACTATGAAGAATATAAGACTATGGGAATGGGTGATCTGGCTGTGGCTGTGGTTCATCCTTTACTTAAAGAGAAGCTACGTACTTGGGACCCATTGAAGGTACATTCCAGCAGTTACCCCATCACGTACATGGCCTCTTGGGCTACGATAACAACTTGCTTTCTGCACGCTAAAGAAAAAAACATAATTTTTCATTGCGTATATATTTTGTGATTCTTGTAGGACAGCTCATATGGTTTGGAAGAGGTTGGGCAATGGAGGGCAATCCTTGAATCGAGACAGTTGCACTCTAGTACCCCGGAAGCAAGCATGGACCCCTACCATAGGTAAAATGTGCACACACACACACACACACACACAAACACACATACACACACACACACACACACACACGTATATGCACATGTAGATCACTGTTGCAGCCAGTGATGGAATGTGTGTTGTTTGTCCAGACTTCTGTGGGAGGTGTTGGTCCCAGTGATGCGGACCTGCGTGTCAGGCTGGCAGCCTCGTGTGGTTGGACCCATGGTGGACTGTGTGGAAGTATGGGCTCCAATCCTCCCCCTCTGGATACTGGATCACCTGTTGGAACAACTAATCTTACCCCGCCTGCAGAGAGAGGCAAGACACAAACACACTCGTACGGTGTCACTCACTGAAAAAGGCTGGTTTACAAACATTGTCACATCAGCTATTTTCTGCAGTTATACGACAAAATATGAATTAAGATTAAATGGCATCTACTCACTTTGCCTTTCTGTTCAGAAGGATTATTTAGTAACTCCAGTGCATGCATATAACCTCTAAACAATTGTGCTGTTTCCCCTACCAGGTGGATAACTGGAACCCTTTAACTGACACGGTGCCCATCCATTCCTGGCTTCACCCATGGCTACCATTACTCCAATCACGTCTTGAGCCTTTGTACCCTCCCATCCGCAGCAAGCTAGCCAATGCTCTACAGCGGTGGCATCCCAATGACACCTCAGCTCGCCTTATACTGCAGCCGTGGAAAGACGTATTCTCCCCAGGAGCATGGGAGGCCTTCATGGTTAAAAACATCATCCCTAAACTAGGTATGCTCATATAATCATAGCGGCTAATAGTTGGACTACTTTGGTTTTGCCTGGTAATGAAGTAAATGTATATATATATTTTTGCTACACTTTGTATTCGTACACCCCTCTTCACCTGTCTTTACTCTCTCCTCTCTCCGTAGCTCTGTGTCTTGTGGAGCTGGTTATTAATCCTCACCAGCAGCAGATGGATCCCTTCCACTGGGTGATGGACTGGGAAGGCATGCTCTCCCCATCCAGCCTTGTGTCCTTATTGGACAAAAACTTCTTTCCCAAATGGCTGCAGGTTAGTGTTGCAGTAGAGGAGAGGGTGTTAATCCTTGAACATTTGCAGATCCTGCTAGCACCTGCCACCTGCACTAGCACCAGCAGCTGCCTGCCAATGAACATTACCATATACAGAGTAGTCACAGTGCTTACCCAACACGATGATTGCTACAGTATTGCTATATAATATGATAATCTCAAGGATTGACTCTTTAACAAGATACATTTACCTTTGGTTGATGAATATTTTAATTAGTAATGCTTCAAATCTAATCTGTCTGACTCTTGATGTTTGTAGGTCCTTTGTTCATGGCTGAATAACAGTCCTAATTATGAGGAAATAACAAAGTGGTACCTGGGTTGGAAGAACATGTTCAGCGATATGCTGTTATCTCAACCACTAATCAAAGACAAATTCAACGAAGCACTGGACATTATGAACCGAGCAGTGTCCTCAGGCATGGGTTAGTCACACACACACACACACACACACACACACACACACACACACACACACACACACACACGGCATACAGGTATCATTTGAACATTTTCTTTGTCCTCTGTGCCAACAAATAGTGTATCCATCCAAACATTTGTCTCTTTTCTTCACCCTGCTCTCTGCAGCTGGATACATACAGCCTGGCGCCAGGGAGAACATTGCGTACCTCACGCAAACAGAGAGACGTAAGGACTACCAGTACGAAGCCTTGCAGGAGCGTAGGGATGCGGAGAGCGTGGCTCAGAGGGGCCAGGGTGCAAGTTTGCCGACAAACTTCAAAGACCTGATCCAGACCAAGGCAGAGGAGAACAACATCGTCTTCATGCCCCTGGTGGCCAAACGCCACGAGGGCAAACAGTTGTACACATTTGGGCGTATTGTCATCTACATTGACAGAGGAGTAGTATTTGTACAAGGAGAAAGGACATGGGTACCCACATCGTTACAGAGTCTGATAGATATGGCCAGATAATGCTCTCAGAAAAGGGCTGTTAATTTTTTATTTGTCCACATGAATTGTTATGGCTGAAACAGAGTTGTGACAGTTGTAGAGGTTATTAGTGTGCCGGAAAACGGCACACTTCTTTTTTGACACAACATGCGTCTTTGTAATTGTATAAAATGTCACTGGAACAATAAAACCGTTTTATATGATCTATTGTGCTGTTAATGTATTTGTCTGTGATAAAATTGTATCTTTCATGGTTCAATTGCCTGTATTTTACTGTAGGTGGTAGTATAGGACATATAGCGCCACAGAGGCCTTTGTGAAGTTTGTGGCCTGCAAGCTTCCGTACTAGACAGCGCACTGAACGAAGAGAACCTGGAGTGTGTACAGAGTAGACCACGTTATTGAGGAATTAATCCGCAAATTATAGATTTCACTTTTGTGTTTTTCCCCCTTCCTTTTTCAACGGGTAAGCACATGATTCTGTCTTAACTTCCCAATCACGAAGTGTCTTCGATCATTTTGTAATTTATAAAGGTGCGAAACTAACATGTTAGCTTCAGAGCTAGCTAGTTCCACTGACCTACTTAGCTCTGGTCGACTGGTCCATCGCAACCAGCTAGTTTAGCTAACGTTACTTGCGGGCAAATACTGGCATTCTTTATTTACCCATTTTTTTGTTTATTTTTTCTTTACAACATAGTATTTTCAAAGCAATTATTCACATATATTTTCCCCCCCACAACCCCATGGCAGCACAAATGCTAAACAATCTTCGAAGAAACATCAGGAAATGTCCATAAATATAAAATAATAATAAACATTACAGTTAAACAAACAAAGGCAAGGCAAACAATGTCCCATCACAGTTTCCTACCCCCACCTTTACAGTCTATGACCCCCACCCAGCTACCCTACAGCTGACTACTCCAATTAACCACTATACACATCCAAAGCCTCTTCAATATCTGTTTACCATTTCTTAGTAGTCAACTGATTTAAATCGTTTTCATTTTACATTTGATAATTTAGACTAAATTATTTTAATACATAGCCAGCAAATCATGTCCTCCGATGCCCTGAAGAAGCGGAAGGCTAAGGTGCTCCGCGGTGAAGGAGGAACTCCGGAGATGAAACGTAACCGAGATGGAGACCAGCAGGTGAGGATAACCCACTAGAGATGGATGTTCCCAGAACTTGTTCAAGTCAAGGAGACAAGGACCCCCAAATTGATTTGGAAGCAGACCCCCATATACCCCCAATATGAAACCGTTTGAAGTGTATTGTTTCCCATACAAAATTGTGTTGTGTGCAATTTCTTTTTTGTACAAAACTTAAAAAAATGTGTTGACTAAGACTAAAAGACAACGGTGGGTAAAACTAAATGGTGTGTTCAAAAGACTAAGACTAAATCAGAATTTGCTGTCAAAATTAAGACTACGATTGTGTAGTGTGTGTTGGCGAATAGCGAGTGCACTGGAACAGGGCTAGTCTAAACTATTTCAGATGGGAAGAAGCGGGGAAAAACTGCAGGTTTACAAAGCTCACTGCTTCACATCTCGTGAGCTTTTTTAATAGCTGAAGTATTAAATGGCATTCATGACTTCATGTTATTATTACTAGTTTTGATGATAATGCTAGCCAATTGAGCTGGGACAACCTTCAACAATGAGCTCATGCTGATAGGGCTTGGTCAAGTTAGTCACATTTGATAGTATAAAATTGTGCAAAGATGTATGCTTTTCTTTTTCTCCCAGGATGTCCGCGTGTACAGTGAAGAGGTGGAGTTGGATGGAAGGGATCCAGAGCAGGACTATTTGCAATACAAACAGACGTGTGAGAGTTTGGCCAAACTTATGGGAGAGATACAGGAACTTAAAGCTAATGGAGCTAAGGATGGGGTGAGACACATCAAGCACACACAATCAGTGCAAATGTACTATACCGCAGTTTTCCCTACTAGTATAAACAGCGCTGATCCTATGTGATATTACTCCATGTTCTGTATAAACTGAATACTATGAGAGCAGGGAGGTACTGTAACAAAACAAAACAAAACACAGCGGAAAGGAGTTGTGGTGGTGGGGACAAAGACACACAACCTGTGATGTTTGACAGCAGGCCAGCGTTGCTTATTAGACAGTCATTCGTCAGCTGCCTGATAAGTACAGTTACCTAACCTACTGAGGTTGCACTTACGCAATAAAATCCTCTGTTCATTTATCAATTTGCAACTGAGCGTGTACACACATGTAACCAAAAAGACCATCTGGTTACATTCGCACACACGTATTTAGGTTATCACTGAGGATTTTATGTATGATAAGGCTTATCATACATAAAATTGATGATAAGCTATGCAATTCGCACATCCACTTTGTTCAGATGCAGGTGTGTTGGACAGTGACAACTGAAGCAATCATGAACATATTTCATGAATAAAAGGTCTCGCACACTGCTCTTTATTTATTTATTTATTTATTTGACAGGGACAAAGCTCAATAATCAACATGTCAGTTTTCACATCAATGTAAATGGGCCAGAGTTAGCCGAAGCTAAATTTCATCTGTAGTCCCTGGGCAGGCTCTTAAAAAATGAATGAATGATAAAAAAGAACAAAGTGTAGTGTGCCTGCACACAACACCATGCGTTGATGCCATGTGTGCAACTGTGCAAGCACCCAACACTACGTCCATACAAAAACACAATACAATACAGATAAAAGAAGGACAAAGTGTAGTGTGCCTGCACACAACACCATGCGTTGATGCCATGTGTGCATATGTGCAAGCACCCAACACTACGTCCATACAAAAACACAATACAATACAGATAAAAGAAAGACAAAGTGTAGTGTGCCTGCACACAACACCATCTTGCTAAGCAGTCTTTTAGTTTTCGTTGTTTTAGTTTAGTGACTGATGTTTCGGTCCCTCTAGTCTGTACCCTCATCAACTGTGTATGATAAACTGACAAGATGTCTCTTTCCCTTTCAGTCTGCTGAGGTTGAGCAGAGACGTATGCAGAGCTGTATCCATTTCATGAATCTGAAGAAACTCAATCGTTTGGCTCATATGCGACTAAAGAGAGGTCGAGACCAGACACATGAGGTAAGTTGCATAATGCATTATGTTCCATACTGTACGTATATAGTGAGATGGTTGAAAATGAGCTCACCCACAATCCAAATGAGAACCCTTTCCCTCTACAATAATGTCCCTTTTAGAATCAGTAAACTATGGGGTTGACAAAAATAAACAAATTAGCCAAAGTCATTCCGTTACAATATTTGATAATGTATCATGGTATTTGGTAAGTCTAATTTAAAAATACATTTTTAAATGAGCCAGAATTATCCATCTTATCATCTTTATATGTGATGTTTCTTGTAGGCAAAACAGAAAGTGGATGTGCTACACCTTCAGTTGCAGAACCTCCTGTATGAGGTCATGCACCTGCAGAAAGAAATCAGCAAATGTCTGGAGTTCAAGTAAGCATATTTACTAGAGGCTGCACAATAATTCACTAAATATTATGTTACATGTGTTTTTGCCGATCTTTCAGGCTACTGTCCTATCTAAAAGGCAAAGTTAAACGTCCTTTCCCTTTCCTTGTTCCAGATCTAAGCATGAAGAGATAGACTTGGTGAGTGAGGAAGAGTTTTACAAGGATGCCCCCTTAGTGATATCCAGGCCCCACATCACCAAAGAAGACTCCCACCAGCTCACTCTGGCACGACTCGACTGGGAGTTGGAACAGAGAAAGAGGTGCACAGAGACACTAATCCAAATACACACAGGTCCCAAGTGGACTTTATAAAACACTGTATTAGATGGTGTTTTTAAACTGATAGTTTATACATTGTTGATGGTTGTAGGCTGGCAGAGAAATACAAGGAGTCTCAAACCACTAAAGAGAAGATACAGAAGACCATTGAGGTCAAGAAGGAGCATTTGAGCAGCCTGCAGCCGGGCCTGAACGCTATCATGCAGGTACACACACTCTGGATAGTGTATTATTGCGTTACACATGGGGAAGGAAGCTATGCTGTTCTTCTCTTCTCTTGTTCATTTTTGAAAGCATGCTTTTTCATATCTCATTGCTGTGGATGTTTTTGTTTTGTTTTTTAAGATGTGTTAATCGTTGGTGTATTTTCTTTCACTTATGTATTGATCCTCGGTCCTCTCACAGGCATCTCTGCCAGTGCAGGAGTATCTGTCCATGCCCTTTGAGCAGACTCAGAAACAGACGGAGATCGCCCGGCACCTGCCCCCTTCTCTCTATGTATTGTTTGTTCAAGCCTCTGCTTACGGACAGGCCTGCGGTAAGTCTTAATGTCTTCCAGACGCTGCACAAGTACAGTATATGTGCCTTTTATAGTCCGTCTGGGAGCATAAGTGAGTTTTAAGGATTTGTTTCTGTTGTTAATATTTCAGACAAGAATCTGTGTGTGTCGATCAGCGGAGATGTAGAAGAGGCCAAGGCTTTATCCAAACCTCCAGAGGACTCCCAGGGTAAAAGCTCTTCACACAACACACAAGTGCAGTATATACTGTATACATAAATAATACAGACACAAACAAAATGTCTACATGCAAGTTTGAGAATCTAACAAATTGCTTTGAGGCTAAATTAATTGCCGCTTACGTTCTTAACCTCTTAAGCTCTCATTATTTTGTCATGTCAAGTCAAGTAGCATATCTCGATGCATATGAAGATGGAAATTTCTGCTATATTTAAATGTTTGGGAACTTTCATAACATCTCTTAACAATTGTCCTGTGAGCAAGAATGTAAACCTTTTCCCCGTTCTCTGTGTCCAGATGATGAGAGTGACTCTGATGCAGAAGAGGAGCAGGAAAAAACTGTGAGTGCCACCATGACACGACACTTTGTGTCCGCATTCTCACTTATTCTCCCACATGCATACACACATGCATTCATGTACACACACACACACACACACACACACACACACACACACACACACACACACACACACACACACACACACAGTGAGTTCAGCTGTCCCCTTGCGTACCAACACTCCACTGAAGCTCACATACTGTGGTCTGGCACAGACTTGCACAGTGTGAGGGAAGAGCTATTGATTGCTTCCTGCGTCCGGCTTGGTGCCAGTCGAGGGATTCTGGGAATATTTACCGAGAATGGCTAGGTGACTGTAACCGGAGCTCACACTAGCATATACTCAGCATCATCAATGACCCCCTCTCGATCTCTCTCTATCTCTCTCCCTCCCTCACACACACTCTCAAGACTCTGTCTTCTATATCCGTCTTTATTTATTTTTAATCACTCTATTGGGACTTCTCTTTTGCTGAGGGAGGTCCTCTGTGGGTCCCCTGTTAGGCTTGCGGCCTAGCCATCTTGCATTTGTTGCTGCACTCACTACTGGGGCATCTCTGTTGAAAGGTCTCACATTTCCTCCATACATCCTTCCCTCCATCTGTCCCTCCCATTAAACTGCATGTTGGTCCATTTTTTTCTGTAATTGTCAAGGGTTGAAATGTAAAGTCACGATCGCATTTCACTGCTTGTGAGCAGCTGAAATTGGATACATGTTTGTTGCTGATCTCAGACTTGATATAGCACAATGTATAACATGTATTTAGCTTTTTTCTTTGATAGTGGATATTTAACCGTTGAACGCTCCATGATTTTATTGATAAGGGGCAATCACTCCGAATTGAAAGGATTTGATTTACCCTTAACGTTTCCTTGAAGATGTTCCATAAGGCCTGACAACCCTTTCTGGACACCGCATAGTGGAAGAACTCACTGACTAGTCTTGAATCGGAACACCCCCCCCCCCCCCCCCCCTTTATTCCTCGGTATGAATGAGTGATTTTGTTTGGTTATTGTCTTATTTTGCTTTGTTTTGACACACCATTTATGCTCTCTGTTTAAAGGTGTTTCATTTCATTTAAAAGTGTTTTCATTGATCAGTGTTTGTATTCTTTTGTAAAAAGACAGTCTTCTTTCATTTATCACTTGCAAGTTGCCACATGTTTTTATTGTCTGTGCAAAAATCAAGAAGATTTGTAAAAAAGGAAAAGATAAGGGGCAATCACATGGTTATAGCTGGCAGCTAGTTCAGGTTAGGTACTGTTAGTATGGTATGGGTTTGGCATGATTAGGGTAAGAATCTGAGGAGGATCAGAGCGCATGGTGGTTTGGCATCCCTTAACCAACGCCGCCGGACGGCTGAACATCCTCTGCCCTTTTCTTTTGGTTTACCCTCATGGGTTGTTTTATTTCCTGTCCGATGTTCTCATCTTACAGAAGAGGAGAAGACCCACCACAGGAGGCCAGCTTGATGATAAGCGACGTGAGATGCTGAAGAGACACCCTCTGTCCCTTTGTTTAGATCTCAAGTGTAAAGGTAACTCACAAGTTATTAAGTCATTATGTGTTTTGGGATGACAGCAACGCAGGAGCTAGAATGACCGATTGGGAATCGGACGGTTCCCGGTTCGATCGCTGCTCCCCCTGGGTTAGTGTTGAACCTGTCAAAAATAATGTAAAACTAAAAACACTTAAAACGGTACCCTCTTTTCTTTGAATTTGAATTTAATTCAACACTGTCTCGAGAGACTTGTGTCAAAGTATCCCTGAGCAACTACTTCCAATGAGCAGGTTGGTGCCTTTTGTTGTTATTTCCACCAGGCTGGCGATAACAATGCAGGCCAAACAAGATTATGTTTATTGCACCTGGGCGCTGTCAATTGTTTGAATAAAATTAATATAAATGTGTGAGGCAAGGTGTCGGAGACCTCCAGATTGGGGGCCCCTGGTCTAGACAACTGAGGCCAATTCTGGGCCTCAGAGACCAACCTTAGCCTGTTAGAGGAATAAGAGGGGATAGAGGGGTAAAGCAAAGGTTGAACATGGTGTTATATTGTTCTCTCTGTTTAAGGTAATCGATTATGGTCATTGAGAGTCAATAAAATACATAACACTCACATAAAGTGTGCATAGGTTATTGTATTTGATGTACAAAGAGTTTAATGCTTAACAGTAATGCACATTATAAAGTGCTTTGAATAAAATCGCTATATAAAAAGCACAATTTTCCATTGAAATAGCTGCAATAAGTCTGACCCAAACATACATAATACAACAGACCTACGTTCTATATTGTTTAACTTTGGCCCAGTCTACTATCAGTATTACTCATCATCAGGTCATGACACCAGTTGACCCTAGTCTGCCCCCTGTTGGTGATGAGGTATCACTGACAGTTTGGAGGGGGGATCTGCATTGCAGGCGTAACTCTATCTAAAGCACCAAAAAAGGGTGGGGAGGGCGAAAATAAGAGGCGACAGAGATGCTTGCAGCAGTATGAAACAGCAGCAACTACAGCATTCTGTAAGCATGTTTTAATCGCCTCTTCCTGGGTGCTTGCTCACAGGTGGGTTCCCAGCCTTGCATTTTCTTCTAATGCAGCTGAGTGTAGTAGCTTGTTTGCTACATGTTGATTGCAGTGTGCTATAGTAGTTGCTGTGAGTGACCAGAGTGTCATTGCAGTGTACTATAGTAGTTGCTGTGAGTGACCAGAGTGTCATTGCAGTGTACTATAGTAGTTGCTGTGAGTGACCAGAGTGTCATTGTGTGCAGTGTCACTGTAACTGCAAAAAGGTGCTGAAAGTATAGTATAGTATCCCTTCACTGTCCGCAGCCTATTACCCCCCCCCACACCCAGGTTCCATTTATTAATGAATAAAACAGTTGAGCATAAAGCAGTTGAATTAAGCAGTGACATAATGAGGTAACATTATTTTACATCAAATCATATCAAATCAAAGTTTATTTGTATAGCACATTTACATTGACCGAAGACAAACCAAAGTTCTGAACAAGAGCATGTAAACAAAAACAAAGCAACAACAAGAGCATATGAAGAAAGAAAACAAAGCAACAAGTGAGAGCAGAAGTATATATACAAACGTGGTATAAGAAGGGTATATGTTATCAAACATTAAAAGCCAGGGAGAAAAAGTGGGTCTTTAGGAGAGATTTAAAAACACCCAGGGACTGGGCAGAGCGAATGGGAAGGGGCAGGGCATTCCACAGTGTGGGACCGGCCACAGAGAAGGCTCGGTCACCTCTAGTTGGTCAGCTGACCTCAAGGGTCTGGCTGGGACATATGGTTTAATGAGCTCGCAGAGGTAAGGGGGGGGGGGGGCAAGCCCATTTTGGGCTTTGAAGACAAACAATAATAATTTAAAATCAATTCTAAAGCGAACTGGGAGCCAGTGTAGGGAATCAAATATGATTGCGCTTTTTAGCAGATAGCAGATTGATCGATTCCAAGGTACAGGGCATTACAGTAGTCAATCCGCGAGGAAATGAAGGCATGGACAACTTTCTCTAGGTCTGAGGGTGGTAGATAGGCCTTGATCTTGGCCAGCAGCCTTAGTTGGAAAAAGCTATCTGACAACGGCACTAATCTGCTTATCAAATCTGAATTTGTTGGTGAGGGGCGAGTGTTGGCGCTGAGTGGGCCAAGGTCAGCGTTGGGATAGCTTGGGGCATGATAAAAAACCAGCACCTCAGTCTTTCCCTCGTTGAGTGTTAAATAATTAGAAGCCATCCAAGCCTTAATATCTGTCCAACAACGGTTTAGTTGAATCACTGGTTTTTGTGTTTAAGGGTAAGTAAAGCTGTACATCCCTCCTGTCTCCCCAGATGGCAGTGTTCTCCATCTGTTCTTCTACTACCTGATGAACCTCAACATTATAACTGTGAAGACTAAGGTGTCCACCTCGACTGACCTCACCACAGCCGTCAGTGCATGGTGTGTACAGGAGTGCGTGTGCTGTGTCCCACTTAGATTTTTGTCTTATTTTTCCTGATTGTATAAACGAATGTTTTTTTTTTTTTTTTTCTCCCAGTGAACTGTTGAACTCAAATACTCTACTCAACTGCCTCTATGCCAATGACCAGGGCCAGGAAACACCCAACCCAGCTAACCGCTACCAATTTGATAAAGTCGGGTAAGGATTTTAAGCATGTTGCAACACCAGGGTGAATTACCTTTAAGCTTTAAGACAAGTAGATGTTAAAGAACCATACAGGCAATCTTTGGCTAGATCTTTAAAATCATCCTGTGCTTTTAAAACACATTAAAGCGACAATTTCACAACTTTGTCAAAAAGAAAACCTCTAGTGATATTTAGTGCACTACCTATCAAGTGAGTGTCATGGAATGGAATCCAGTGGCTTAATCCAAAATTCAACAAGTCATGGTATGCTTTGAAGTATGGTATGCTCGTGATTCGTCATAGGCAAAAAATACCAGTATGGTCCTTTAAAATTAAATATATGTCCAGAATGAATGAATCATGCTATAACATAAAAGGAGCTAATTAATTAACACCACCCCATACATTTTAGACTTGCACTCCTGCCAACTTTTAGGTCTCACTTAGTGGAGCAGAAATGGCACTATGCTAGAGTGACAGTGATATATATTTATAGCACAATAAGCTTGACATTTCACTCGCTGTATCACTATACAAAACAAGCAGAGTGAAGCATGTTGTTCTCTTGTAAGGATCGTGACATTTGCTGACTACATTGAGGAGTTGGGCCACCCCTACCTGTGGGTCCAGAGTCTCGGAGGACTGCAGTTTCCCAGCGATGCCCCAGAGGTGTGTGGCTGTTCACTTCTAACAGCTATATAATAACATCTCTAATAGACTAGTTGCACAGTAAAATAAAATCCTGTTAATGTGACACTGAGGTTGTACAAAGGGAATGGACCTGTAAGGGTTAATTTGGTTGTAAACTCAGGATATCACTGAGGATTTTAGGTAGGCCTCATATGAAAGATAGTATGAAGATATTGAAAACGTCTTGTACAATGTACGAAAAACTGAAGTTACAAAATCATGGATCTCTCTTGCTTTCCCTCAAAGGTGATGTACAAGTCTGATTTTTGGTAATAATCCCACACAGTATCCTCAGTGTTCATTCAACTTATTTGGTTACATTTGTACACTCCAAGAGTTACAGTGGATAAATTAACAATGAGGATTTTCATTTGACTGTTCAGTAGGCTCTTGGAGTGTAAAAACACTGAGGAAATAACTGCATACATAACATGGAGATAAATTGGTGTGATGTGACCTTGCTCTGTGTTGTTTCCAGGGTGTGTGCCGCGGCAGGGGCAGTTCTCTGAGTGCCAGCCACATGGAGAGTACCATGAAACTGCTGAGGGGGCGTGTCCAGTCACGTCTTGCCCTGCACAAACAGTTCGCCTCACTGGGTAGAAATGACACACACATGTGCAACTTCATCCGTCCCTTGATATATGGTCAACGCTCGGACGTTGTGAATGTCACTGAACGCATTCTTTATTCTGTCCCCAGAGCACAGCATCGTCCCAGTCTCCAGTGAGTGTCAGCATCTCTTCCCTGCCAAAGTCATCTCCCGATTGGCTCGCTGGACTACAGTCTCACACCAAGAGTACAGGGTAATTGCACGCATGCCCTTCATGATAAGAATCTGCCTGTAATAAAACTACAAAGCCAAGGACATTTGACTGATATTCTGCTCTTCTCTCTCTTGCCAGGACCTGATGTTTACGCAGCATGTGATAGATGCTGGTCTGGCTAAGGAGACTGACCTGTACTTCATGAGTGTGGTGGAGAGAGGCACAGGTACATCATAGGGACTGTGTATGCTTGTTCAATGATTCTCAACCTTATTAAGTTATTTTATTATTGTTATTATTTTTGTAAGATAATTTTGGGCCTTTTTCTGCCTTTATTTGATAGTTTACACTTAGAGTAAGCTGACAGGAAATGGGGGGTGTGACCGAGGATCTCTCAGTAGAACCTGAAGTCTGGTCACGTGATATTGGGGGCAGAGGATTGTATCGTGGTTAGCACGGGCAGAATTACAATCCTTGAATACCGATGAATAGTTGGTTAGTTGGGTATAGTAAATTACTCAATCCAATGTCAATGCTTAATCCACCTTAATCTGTCTAGAGTCTAGACCTTTATATTTATAGTCTGGCGATGTCGCCTCTGACGTCCCTGCTGTCATGTCAGAGAGACATCCCGTATCCGTGGTAACCTCCCCCCAGTGAGGCTAGTAACTTCACTATTCGTGGCCACTAATCGTTTTCCCTTGCCACTGCGGCTGTGGCGGGCAGTTCTGGGAGTTCAATCAGTCGTGCCACAGGTCGTGTGTAGGTGCGGCTGCCTATCTGTACCACGGCCATTCTCACGCGGCCGTCTTCACCTGGTATTGCCTCCGTCACCTTCCCAATATGCCAAAAGGCCCTCGGGGGTTGAGGGTCCATGAATAGGCTCGAAGGACCACTTAGTGTGACCAAGGATCTCTCAGTAGAATCTGAAGTCACGTGATATAATTACAATCCTTGACGACAGATGAATAGTTGGTTAGTTGGGCATAGTAAATTACTCAATCCAATGTCAATGCTTAATCCACCTTAATCAAACCCTGTACACTCTGTGTGTGTGTGTGTGTGTGTGTGTGTGTGTGTGTGTGTGTGTGTGTGTGTGTGTGTGTGTGTGTGTGTGTGTGGCTGCCTCTGTTGTAGAGCTACATGATTACTGATTCACAGTTTGGGAAAGCCTGCATTAGGCCATGGACCCGCATTTCATATGCTTTTTATCTCTAGAACTTCAATCTACACTGTAAAATGTGTAGTGTATTACGGGTCCATTTGGTTCCATTTGTATACTCCCTGAATTACAGACCCTTAATTGTCCATTTGGTTCTTAATATAATAAAATTTACTTGGGGACCCCTGGAAGCCCCTCAAGGATCTCTGGGGGGTCCCTGAACCATACTTTGGGAACCAGTGGACTAGATATGTTAATATTAATATCTGAGGAAGAAATGGAGTCCACAACACTGGTAGGAAAAACCCTGCTCCACTGTTTTATTGATTCAACGTTTCGATCACTGGGATCTTCTGAGTTTCCTGAAGAAGATCCCAGTGATCGAAACATTGAATCAAAGCAGTTTTGAAGGATTGGAGGGTGGGGGCAGTAAAAAGAAAATCTCCTGTACTTCTATTGATGATGGACTTTACTACCAAACTACCGTTTTCTGTCTGTGATTAGATTGTTTATCAGTTTTTCTATCACCTCAGCTCGTCTCCAGGCTGCGGTGGTGTTGAGCCCCCGTTACCCAGGAATTTCCCCTCTATTCTCCCTCTCGCTCAGCTGGAAGGGAGAGCGAAGTGGACGTACCGATGACAACCTCAGAGTAAGAAAGAATAATAATCAAATAATTTGTCATCTCTTTCTTTGTCTATATAATTTATCTTATAAACCAGTATTTTAAGTTACCTTTTTATTATGCTCTAGTTAGCATATTCAGCATATAGCATTGTTCAGTCTGTGAACATTTTTCTTACCCTGTCTCAGGCCATGGAGAGTGAGGTGAATGTGTTCAAAAATGAGCTCCAGGGACCCCGTCCAGGCCACCAGCTGCTGACCAATCAGATAGCACGCCTGTGTGTCTGTCTGGATGTGTATTTGGAGACGGACAGCCAAGACGACAGCGTAGAAGGACCTCGGGAGTTCCCACGTGAAAAGATGTGCTTACGCACTGTTAGGTACAGGCCTGCAGCAGTGACCAGTGAACTGCTCGCAAACATAAGAAAAAGACAAAAAGCTGCAAATTCATCTTTATAAACATAACTAAGAAGTCTCTCTCTTCTCTCTCAGGGGTCCCAACCGCCTGAAGCCATTCAAGTACAACCATCCCCAGGGCTTCTTCAGTCATCGTTAACATGACCATAGCACACCACCGTAGCGAACCGTATGTCCCTAACTCCACACAGGGTCTATCTTTTTAACCGTAGGACCTTAGTTTGAACCTCACATACTGTGTACCCCTAATAGTGTTCTTTTTTTATCACTATGTTCTTTATGACTTTGAAAATAAAAAATGTCATTTTCTTGAATAACCTTGTATCTTGATGTTTTCAATACCTCTTCTGCTGTTCACTCAAACGTTTCCTCCCTTTTTCAACTTCAACCTTTCTCTCTGCTATTCTATTTATAGGTTTAGAAAGTACTAAAGCTGATGATTATGCTATTGGTGTTCAGCAGTGCTCTTAGCTGAGTCATTCCCACAGAGGTAAATGTTTCTGGTATATAGAACAGTTTTTTAAAAGGAAAGGAAAATGGGAGGGGTGGGGACTCATGCGTCATAAAAAACTCCATTAAAATTGTCATTTCAATTCCAATTAACTGTCTCAGACTTTATTTATAAAGCACATTTTACAACTAAATTCATAAGATTATTGTGCCACTGACCACTTTCCGTCCCTATTTTGGCCATGTCATTGTCATTGGCTAAAATAGATCTGCAGGTTCATACCTATTTTTTCTTTTTTTAATATATATAAATTATTTAAGCCATCTCGCCTGTAAGGGAGGCTATTTGGAGGTCCTTGTCATGGAAATTGGTCCTCACTAATGCTCATGATAAAATGGTACCATTTTTCTGTCTGTCTCAGGACACCTGTGGACACTTCAGAAAGCTACCAGTGACGACGACATTTTTTTTTAAACAAGATTTCTCATTTTTTATTTAATCTTATTACCTCAAGAACAATCATGGCTTCCATTTTAGTATGCTAGCTTTCCAGCAATAGAAAGCCTGCTGTTTCTATTCGCTTGGATTCGCTGTTGATTATGTCATTATGGCCAGTTTCTGAACTGCCCACAGCCCTCTAAGGCACAGACGGGGTAGACAAAAATGGTACCATATTATGAAGCATTAGAGCGGACCAATTATATGAAGATAGATTGAAAATGGCTGAAATCGTCCTTTTAATGCACATTTTCAAAATGTGAAGCCTAGTTATTCTGAAAGCAGTGGAAGAGGAAGTGGACACTGGAATACTGTGCATTATTGCTTCTTACATGCAATGGTGGTGGTTGATTAGGTGCTGATCTTTTGTACCACACTGAAATTAGTTCCCTCACATTTCTCTGCCCATCAGTCAAAGCAACCAGGGATAATTGTAGACAATTGTACTTGTAGACAGTTATTACACATGGAGAAATGTGTTATGAGGGTCGGCTTGGCACTTTTTGGCACATTTAGTTTCCCCCCCTCGGTGTATTGCCCTACTCGCAGTGCGTATTGTGTGTATACGTAGCGATGGCACTGGTCCTAGACCCAAGGAAATTACATCTGGCCACAAAAGATCACGGGATCTATTGAATGTGAAGGGGGAGATGACAAACTTACATATTGAGCCTACGACACAGTATGGCATTCCCCTAGTATCCACTCCCCCTTCACATTCAGTAGATCCCGTGATCTTTTTTGGCCAGAAGTAATTTCATGGGGTCTAGTAGGACTAATGAGGAATAATAATGAAATCGTCTTAAAATGTGTATGAATGCCTCCGCCCCCTGTTAAAAATAGCTAAAAGTAACACTCATCTTTTACTTTCTCTAATAACAACCTGAACCTTGGTTAAAAAAACAAAGTTGTCCTTTAAGTGTTTTCATGTATCCTTATTCCTTATATTCATCATGATATTAATACCAGCCGTTGATCGGGTGCAGTGAGACTGCGTTTGGCCAGTACAGTAGATGAGGCAGGCCATGCCAGGACAAAGTTTTCCACTGTCAGCTGAATTGTGTCCAGCAGCAAGCAGTAAGTGCAAAAGAGGTTTCTCATTTACCTAAATTGAACTGGCATCTACTATTAACACATAGATGAGATAAGAGGATGGCGTTTGTATCCAATTGTACTTTTACTGGGTGTAGTCAGTAATAAATCCTGTTCAAAGGAACAGCTATTCTGGGGAATGATGTACTTTATCTATAAATAGCTTAAAACAGTATTCATCACAGTTGAGTTTTTCCTCATCACATATTTATTACCTTTCTCGTTGACTTTGTGAATGATAGCCGTAATTGCTCATTTAACGAAGCCTATATTGTACAGGCAATTTGTTTATTTATATAATAAATAATTAATATATGTTACCGTTGACCTTTTGTTTCAGGCAGACTAGAGGAATTATTTGGTGGCTAGTTTTGGCAGAAGTGCTGCCTGAAATACTGTGATACTGTATTCCTGTTCGGTGTAACTATTAGTAGCCTCTTATTTTCCTGATTTATGTATGAACCTGGACTCTGAGACATCAGTATGGGTGGGGTGGCAGATTTAGGAGGGTACAGCTCCCCCTCTTAGCCGCAATGCAGTGTAAGACACAGCATGAGGAAATGTATACACTTGTTGCCTTCATTCTTTGTTGCATCTGATGTGTTATTTCAATGATATCATACTTGGTGAAATGAGAAGTCATAAAACCTGTTTATTATTTCTTTACCTTTATTCGTCTGTTTGCATATTCTCAACAGTTTATACATAGCACAGTCATCTTTGTCCTAGCATTACAGACAGGAGAGTGAAACGTTGCAGTTCAGCCATCAGCAGAAACCGCAATAAGGTGCGCAGCGAGCAAGTTCAAGTCTTTCTTACCTCTATATCTGTAAATATAATATAGACATTTAGATATCAATAAATATACATTTATATATTATATATTCATTTGTCACAATCTTTAGCTTGATTTTTTTTTCCTTTTTTTTTTTTTACATCTTCTACCCTCAAGGGCATGTCGGTACAAACCCCTGCGGTCCCATTGGGATTCTATTTAAATGCACTTGTAATTATTAAGGGCAGTAGTCAACATTCAGATAAGAGTTTTAGAGCATTCTGCATTCATACAGTCATACATCAGAAGCATCATAGGGGTGTGTAATGGCCATACCTGTGTGCTGTGTGGGGGTAGTAGTATTTGCTAGAGAATCACTATTGCTTACATACATACTGTCAATCATGTCACCCACTTTGCTTTTGCTTTGCTTTGGACATCTGCTGTCCTGCCCCCCCCCCCCCCCCACCCCCTTAAAGTTCTTTGGCGTCTCAACCTCCTCCTGTCTTCAAACCCTGGAAATGGTCACAGCTTTTGTAGTCTCACTTCTTGACCTTCTCATCCTTACTCTCCTTGGCCTCTGTGCCGGAGGACTTCTCCGCCATCTCAGTCGTCTTCCCTCCGTCTTTGTCCTCCTTGCTGTCAGCCTTCTCCTTTTTCTCCTCTGGTTTCTTCTCCTCTTTCTTGGTCTCCTTCTCGGCCTCTGCTTTAGGGGCAGCCTTCACTTCCGATTTGTCCTCTGTTTTTGGTGGGGACGGCTTCTCGTCCTTGGCAGGGGTGGGACTGTCTTTGGGGGCAGACTTGTCTTCTGCAGGCTTGCTGGGAGCATCAGGTTTAGGATCGTCTGCCTTCTTTGGGGATTCCTCCTCCTTCTTCACATCAGTTTTTTCCGGCTTGCTCTCAGGCTCCTTGTCTTTGGGCTCCTGCTTCTTCTCCTCCTTCACAGGGGCAGCAGGCTCAACTTTCTCCTCCTCCTTTGGTGTATCTTTTGCAGCAGGGGGTGTTGCCTTTTCCTTGACTGGGGACTTTGGTTCCGGGGTTTTGGGAAGAGGGGATTTGGGAGGGGGAGATTTGGATTCAGGGGATTTGCTGATTGGGGACTTTGAAACTGGCGACTTGGCTGCAGGTGATTTAGCTGGTGGTGATTTCGGAGCTGGGGATTTTGACTCAGGGGACTTGGATGCAGGGGATTTGACAGCAGGGGACTTGGCAGGGGATTTTGGCATCGGTGATTTAGATGGTGGTGATTTAGATTGAGGTGATTTAGATGGTGGTGATTTAGATTGAGGTGATTTAGATTCGGGTGATTTGACAGTAGGAGATTTGGGCTGAGGGGTTTTGGGGGGAGATTTGGATGGAGGAGAAGCAGCCTTTGCAGGAGACTTCTCATCTTCCTCACCCGCCTCCTCTTCCTCTCCCTTTTCTCCCTCTTCCTCTCCCTTTTCCTCCTCTTCCTCTCCCTCTTCCCCTTTGTCATCCTCATCTTCCTCACCATCTCCCTCCTTCTCCTCTTCTTTGGTTTCCTCGCCCTGCTCTTCTTCCTCCTCAGCTTCATCACCTTCCTCTTTCTCCTCTTCTTCGTCGGCCTCCTCTGTCACCTCAGTGACCTGGGTCTCATCTGTCTGCTCCTCCACAATGACTGTATCAGAGATCTCATCTCCCTTCAAGTGGCCAGGGATCCTGCTTTCGAGGAAGGAGTATGGGCCGCCTCCTGGCACAAATCGGTTCTCCTCTCCCTCCAGTAGCTTCCTGTTTGTAACAACACAAGATAATATAGAAAATGCTGTAATATTTTCAACACAGCCCAATTTTACGTTTTAAATGTGACGTTCTGTCATCTATAGCACTTGAAATACAATGACATTAAAATCCAAAAAGATATCTGGCCAACCTGTAAGCTGCGATCTCAATATCTAGAGCCATCTTCACATTCAGGAGCTCCTGGTAGTCCCTAAGCTGACTGGCCATCTCCCACTTGGTGCTCTTCAGCTCAGAGTCCAGCTGATGGATGGTCTCCTGTGAAATGTAAAACACATGCACATATTCTGTCAAAAGCCCACCACACACCGGCTGCGACCGTCTGCGGCGCGGCGCGTTGCTGCGCGGCGCCGCCTGGAAAATAGAACTGTGTTCTATCGGCGCGCCGGGTGGCGCGGCGCGGCTCCGCGCGGCGGACGGAGCCGGTGTGCGTTAGGTTCATTGAAAATAATGGAGGCGGCTGTGTGCGCCGCGCGGCGCCGCGCGGGGGACGCAGCCGGTGTGTGTCGGGCTAAAAATGGAATCAGAGTCAAGATGACCTTCTAGTCAAGAGACCAGCAGGTGAGGATAGCTAACTGACTACAGTAGGAGATTAGCCTTGGTCCCAGGCTTACTCAGGAGATGGATGTGCCCAGAACCTGTTCGAGTCAACGTCAGGACCCCCAAATTGATTTGGACCCCCATCTGAATATGAAAACTGTTTGAAGTGTATTGTCCCCCATACAAAACTGTGTTGTAACTTGTGTGCCATTTCTTTTTTGTACCAAACTTTAAGATTTTGTTGACTGAGACAGTGAGACTAAAAGTCAAAGGTGGGTAAAACTAAATGGTGTGTTCAAAAGACTAAATCAGAATTTGCTGTCAGAATTAAGACTAAATAAAGGTTTTTGATATTTAGTTGACTAAGACTAGTCCTGGTCCAGTGTGTTAGTGAGTGTACTGGGCCAGGGCTAGACTAAACTAGACTAAACTATTTCAGATGGGAAGGGAAAACGGCAGGTCTACAAGCTCACTGCTTCACATCTCGAATGGTATTGTGTGTGTGCAGAGATCACTCTTGCCCTCCAACATTCAGAATTTTAACACATGAGGCTGACAATAGAGAGTGGAGTGTGGTGTGCTGACACACGTGCCTGTAGTGAGTTGAGATCTCCATGGTGCCTGTCCTCGCTCTCCATGCGTTGCCTCTCATATGAGTCCTTGGTACCGCGGAGAGTCTCCAGCTCGATGGTGCGGCTCTGGAGCTGACGGCGGTACTCTGAGATCTCCTCCTGGGTGCCACGGATTGCATCATGGTTGGTCCTCGCTGCTTCTGACAGATGCTCCATGCGCACTGCAGGGTACACAGGCACACAAAAACAATGTGTTAGAGGTAAAGTGTTTGGGAAATTGTGTGACTGTGTACACAGTATACATCTGAGAAGTTTGGATAGACACTTGTGAAATGCTGTCTGTTTTGCATATTGCGACACAATTCAACTTCCAGGCAGACTGCTCTTCAGACTATGGCTTTGTGCGTAGCAGACATTTAATGTCAACTCATTTGACCTGCCCTCTTTTGACCTGCACTGCTAGTAATTACTATAGAAGCCTTAAAGTAACCTTGAAAGTATCCATCTGTCAGTCTGACTCAGCTCCTGTCCAACAAGCAGAGTCACTGCTGCAGTCAGCTTGACAGCAAAGAGGGAAGGTCATTTGGTTTTCACCTTTTATTAAGGGATATTGATTTAGCATTATACTGTAAGGCTAAAGTATAGTGGATGCATAGTCCTGAGAACGTCTGTACTGCATAGACATTGTTTTGGGTGAAGATGCTGTGTCATGCAGTCTCACCTGACTCACCATAACCTTGCTTTAAGCATAATATTATACATGCATCTGGCTCTACATATTTAAGTGACCTTGGATACACTCCCATCACAATAACATATCGGTCCAAGTGAAAATAGATTGAAAACAATCTATTTAACAATCTGTCTCTGTCTTTCAACATAAAATAATGATCTAATCTGTTATTTGTACGATCCAAATATAAGGGAAAAACCCCAAAACTAGAACCATCGCAGCTGGCAGTGGATGCATAACTTAATTATCCTCCCTGCACTGCATGCGTATCATCAGACCCCTGCAATGCATATTTCTAGCAAAAGATGATTATCCTGCTGCTGGCAATGATGTAACACAATTATTATGCATAGAACTGCACGCAGAAAATTGGCAGGGCTGTTATAGCCTATAGTTATTTATACTATAACAGATGGCTAGATTCCTTTAGATCTTTATTTTAACCTATATTTTGTTTAATTGTCATTGTCTTTCTATACGATAAAAAAAAAATATATATATATATATATATATATATATATATATATATATATACCGGTATATATATATATATACACACACAATTACACACACACACACACACACACACACACACACACACACACACACACACACACATATTTACAAATATATATATGTATATATATAATTTGTCATGACTCTGTTATTGAGGTAAACAAAGTTAGAGTCAAAAAGTATTGTTTCTTCTTATCTCATTCTCTTCTGTAGCCTATAGTGAGATTATACACTGCAAAATCCTGTGCATTTATCCATTTGTAACTTTGTAATTGATATAGTTACATTTTGTACACTGGTTAACTTATATACTTATTTAAGGCCATAGTGCTCGTGGTTAATAACTAATAAGTGGCTTGTTATGCCTGTGTGTTACCTTTAAACCACTCTTCGGTCTGCACTGCGCTCTTGCTGGCATGAGTGTCCAGCTGGGAGCGGATCTCCCGCAGTGCGCTCGTGACGTCCGCCTTGTGCGAGTCCCGCACCTCGAAGTTCACCTGCGCGCCCTGAATCTGCGCGAGGAGCTCGGCCACCTCCTCCTCGTGGTTCTTCTTGAGAAACGCGGCTTCGTCCTCCAGCGCGCGCAGCTTCTTGTCCAGCTCGCAGCGCGTGAGCTGGCACTCGTCCACGTACTTGTTCATGGACCGCGCGGCGGCGTCGGTCTCCTCGCGGTTGCGAGCCTCGTCCTCGAGCCTGCCCCGCAGGTGCTGGATGTCCTCCTGCAGGTGCTCGTGCTCCAGGAGCGTGCGCGCCTTCTCGCCGGTCAGCTGCTGCATCAGACCCCGCAGGTCGCCCAGCTCGCGCTCGTAGTGCTCACCGACCGATGCGCGTCCCGCCTGGCTCTGTCGCAGAGCGGCCGCCTCCGCCTCCAGGTTCCTGTTGTGCATCTCCAGGTTACGGACCTTGTCGATGTAGCCGGCGAAGCGGTCGTTCAGAGTCTGCAGGATCTCCTTCTCGTTCCTCCGCATGTCTCCGCTGTAGCTCTCCAGGCCGTCCTGGAGCTGCAGGGGCTGCTGCTGGCTGTAGGTGGGGCGGCGGCGCTGCTGCTGAGAGTGGAAGCCACTGGAGGAGACCGATGCCGGCCGAGCCTTGCGGTACGACGCACTTTGGCCATAGTAGTGGTGGTGGTCCATCGAGAAACTCATCTTGGCTGGACCGAAGGATGCTCACTCACTGCAGCAGGAGGAGAGTGCCGCGTTTATATAGGCGAGGGAGGGAAAGCGCACGACTCAGCACTGTGACGCGCTCTGTACACAGTAAAAACGTCGGTGTTTATTTTAAATGGACCATTAAGGGTGCATTTGGCAGGTTAGGTTACATAGTTTAAAATGGATACATTAACATAGAGAATTTCACTGTGTATTTCAAACGACTTAATCAGAATATTGTCAGTGGCCCAAAGTGCATGTGTACTTTTTATTTAAATTAGTGATGGTTGAGGCCAGGGATGTTTGTGTGCAGCGAAGTTCAAGGGATGAAATCTAATTATTATAGTGAAACTGTTTTCATATCCTGAGCAGCATCAACTTTTACTTTTACCTTCTTTATTTCTTTCTTTTTTTCTTCAGAAATCTACTATGTTAAATCTGGGACAGAGCTTGACTTGCATGTAGTGAACTTTTTGTTTATTTAATTGTCCATCCAAACAAGATAAATCATTCATGACCCAAATTACTTAAATATTTTAAACTCAATGTAGTTTTTTTGCACAGGTCTGCTTATAGATTATGTGAGGCAGGCGTGTGGGTGTGCACTGTGTTCTGCTGATGCGCTCTGTAGCTACTGCTGCAGTGTGAGTTTGCAGATCCACGCTAAGCCATCTGGGACCCACACACCTGCTGGCTCATTGACAGATTATTTGTACGTGCACATGGCATGCACACACCCACGCTCACACATACACATTTTAGAGTTGTCTGCCTCATGACGCCACATTGACCATGTGAATTTCATCCTTTACTGTCTATATTTTATGCTTCTTTCTTTTGTCCACTCAATCAATTCTGGATGTGCAGGACAGCCTGTACAGGTAGGCCTACACTGCAAGCCAAGATTGTTAATGAAGTATAAGGATATCTTTTTTTAAACACTGAAGTTTGTGGTGTTTAACATATACAATAGTAGAGAATACACACTCCTTAGAGTCTAGAAGACAGAAAGGCCAAATGATAATATCTTCAATAGGCCTATACCTGCAAATCGTCAATGAACTCAAATAATACAGCTGACCACAGTCTGGGATTGTGAGCGTCTCTCATCAGCTGCTCTGAAGTGTTGTCTTCCGTGAGGAGGCAGATTCTGTGTTGCACCTATAGCACCTATTGATTACGCACGCACGCACGCACGCGCGCGCACACACACACACACACACACACACACACACACACACACACACACACACACACACACACACACACACACACACACACACACACACACACACACACACACACACACACACACACACACACAGAGAGAGAGAGGGTGGATGAGTTCACTCCGCATATCTTAAAGGAACAGTGAAGAGAGAAGGGTGCATATTTGCCTCTCTTCTCTATTCAAGAATGGATAGATCAGCAGTCATTTTCTGTACTAACTATTCTCATGTGATTGCTGCTGTATGTGCTCTCAGCCTCTTACTGAAGTGACTGTGCGCCGGGGCCAGGGCTCTCTCCCTCCCCTATAATACAGTATTGTATAGTATTGTATTCACTGTAACTTTATCTCACATCTCAGCATTCCAGGGGAAGGGAAGCATCCAGGACCAAAATAACATGCCTAGCAGCATCCCTCTGAGTCTATAACAAACTCATATGAACAGAGAGGAGTAGCAAGTGTCATGTTTTGTGGTGACAATGTGACATAAATATGGCATTCAAGGTTTGATTTATAAGGAGGGAAAAAAAATGAGATGATTTGGGTCAAAAGTTAAGGTAATAGGTTATAATAAACAAGAGATGTTTGTTGGCTTAATTGGTTTCGACTCAAGGTGCATTAATTCATTAGCATATTGTTTGAACTGACCTATACACACACCTCACTTGAAATTAGTTTTGTTAAGGATTTTAAATAAATCTCTGTTTGGCTTTTTTCAACTGTAACCATGGCTGTCCCTGCAGCCTCATTCTTCTCTCTCGGACCTTGTCTGTGACCCATGGGCGGCCACCGTAGAGGTCCATGTTTCTGATTAGTGATGTGGTCTGTGATGTGGTCTTTCTTTCTGCCCTCTTGTATATTTTATATACTAATGACTGTCACAGTAATCACGACAACAGATTAATCGTCAAGTACGCTGACGACTCTGTCATCATCAGCCTGCTTGGCAATGACGAGGATGGCCATGGGCAGGTCATGAATTATTTCCTGTCTTGGTGCAGTGATGCCTTCCTCAAACTTAACATCTCAAAAACGAAACAGATCTGTATCGACTTTAGACGTACCCCCCGTCCTATCCAGAACAGTGTCATCCAGGGCCAGCCAGTGGAAATTGTGCCCAGTTATAAGTATCTTGGCACGATTAACGACAATAACTTGAAATTTGATGCAAACACTGACATACTGTGCAAAAAGGGCCAGCAACGTCTTTACTGTCTAAGACAATTGGCTAGGTTTAATGTTGACAAAAGCCTGATAAAACTGCTCTATAGTGTCTACTCAACTATCTGTTGGTACAGTAACCTCGTTATCAAGGATAAAAATTCTCTTGGGAGAATTGTGAAAACTGCTTCTAAAATTACTGCCATCCAATTGGAGAGCCTTGATTTATTTTATAATAGTCAGCTGCTCAAAAAAGCCCTGTATATCCGCTCAAATAGTGCCCACCCACTCAGTTCGGAGTATATGCTGCTGCCATCTGGCATTCGCTTGTGTGTCCCTAGGACCACAAAAAACAGTTACAAATACCCTGCCTCGATCCGAGCAGTCAATGCTGCCGGAAGAAGGTAAAAAAACTGTGATGATGATGATGAAGAAGATGATGATGTTTAGTAGTAATGATGCAATCACTTTGTACTGTACTTGGTTGGCTACACTTTTATTTTCTTATCCTTTTTATCAATTGCACAGATGTGCTCATGCTATGTTGTCACATTTCTGTTGCTGTTCTGCACTGTCTTCATGTTACAAACCTCTATGAACTGCCTATCTAACTGGACATTAATAAAGAACTTGAACTTGTCCATGTCATCAAATGTCAAATGGCATTCCCTGGCAGTAGAAATGTAATGCTGCTGTCTCTTCATTTTTTTAACAATATATTTATTGCATTTTTCTTTTTTTTGGGACAATACAACAAAACAATACATAATACAGACAATACAATACAATCACTTAAAATGAAAAACAAACACAAAACAAAACACTAACATACAGTACATACATATATAAATACAGTATAATAAAATAATGGCACTTGAATGGTACAACAACAGAGTCAACAATTTCAGTTTCCACCATTAAATAAGATAAATCATTAACCGTAATATATTGGATAAACCTTCCCCATATCTTATCAAACATCTTCTGTTTATTCTTCAAAGTATACGTGATTCTTTCCAGAGGAAGACACAATGATAACTCCCTAAACTTAGTGTAAATTAAGTTTAAGTGTTACCTCTTGTCACCTTTTGTTACTGTGACTGTAGGTCGCAGTTTACTATGAAAACCTGCAAAACCTGTCAGTCAGTCCGTCTGTCCGCCACGCCTCGTGACACGCTCCATATATGGCCAATACAGAATTCATTCCATATGTTCATCTGACCCCATCAAACCCTGTACATGTACACTCAAGACACGCTCCATATGGCCAGTACAGAATTAATTTCATATATTGATCTGACCCCCATGCCAAAGCGCCAGCGCTCTCCCAGCAGTCTGCCATCACCCAGCGGATGCGTGCACACGACCTTGTGCTGTTTATATTGCAGATTATTGTGCTCACAATATTGGCTATTATAGTATCTGGTCAATTTTTAACAATACATTTTGGTGGAGGTTGATTTTTTGGAAACCAATTGAACGCCCATAATGTTCATAATTTCCTGCAGAGACCTTGGACAGTGTGACAACAATTACAGCAACATTTTAGCAGCATAATTCCCCAAAATGAAAAGCCATCTGGTGGTTGATGCCACGATTTAATTAATCACAATAGGATTTCTATAAAAAGCTTTTCGGTGCAAATGGTATTTGAAGTCTCTCCAAATAAATGACATTGACAGGGTCATGGAGAGAGAGAGACAGAGAGAGAGAGAGAGAGAGAGAGACAGAGAGAGCGAGAGCAAGAGAGAGAGAGAGAGAGAGAGAGAGAGAGAGAGAGAGAGAGAGAGAGAGAGAGAGAGAGAGAGAGAGAGAGAGAGAGAGAGAGAGAGAGAGAGGAGATTAATGAAAGGACCTCATTTGGAGTGGAGGTATAGAAATAATAACACAAGGGAGGGAAAGGGGTGGATGTGATTAATTGATTGAGTGGGTGGCATAGGAGCAGGAGAAATAGAGTCAGTCACCTTGGCAGGGACAAGAAGAAACGGCAGTCTGGCAAACATAGACATGACTCAGCTGTAATACAATTAGGTCTTGGATTAGATTACCTCGTTTTAGATGTTTGCATGGGGTAACATGCCACCACTACATCTTCAAAGTGTGTGTGTGTGTGTGTGTGTGTGTGTGTGTGTGTGTGTGTGTGTGTGTGTGTGTGTGTGTGTGTGTGTGTGAGAGAGACCGTGAGTGTGTGTGTGTGTGTGTGTGTGTGTGTGTGTGTGTGTGTGTGAGTGAGTGAGTGAGTGAGTGTGTGTGTGTGTGTGTGTGTGTGTGTGTGTGTGTGTGTGTGTGTGTGTGTGTGTGTGTGTGTGTGTGTGTGTGTGTGTGTGTGTGTGTGTGTGTGTGTGTGTCACACTCACCAAAATACCACATTTGTGTTTGCTTGCCGAAAGAATTTCATAGTCATGAACATGAATCATGATGCATCGATGCATTGATTTAAGTTTCCAGAATATATCTTTTCCTTTTCAAGAGCACCATCTCCTGGGCGTTTGTGAGAACGACAAGGGGCTGTTCGTTTGAACATTCCGTTCTATTTTGTCCAACAGAGGGCAATGGAGCTCTGAGAAATCAGTTACCGTATACTTCCTGTTATCAAGAGCAAGAGGGGGAAGTTCGAACAAGAATTAGCTATGTTTTAACCTTAGAGTAAGATACGAGACAGCCTAGACAGGTCACTGATGTTGACAACAAGCAGATGACTAGCTCGCAATATGACCAGTATAAAGCCCATCTCTTTATTAAATAGATGGACCCAAGAAAATAACGATCTAGTTCGCAAATGGAAGGTAAGATCAGCTGGATAGTGGATAGCCAGTACATTGTTGATGCAGTCAAATGAAATGGCTGATCATTGCATGACTGCATGTAGGCTACATGTACAGTATTCCATAGCCACTATGGCTGAGTATATTATGGATAATACACAGCCATGGTTGGCTCACTTGGCTCTATGGAATACGCAATGTATATCACTAATATCGGATCATAGCCAACCTAGAGATAAGCATACCATATAGTAGTGTTTTGGTCCATTTGTTTGAATGTTAATGGGCCACAATGGAAGCCATGGCGTTTATGTTGCCATTACAAGATGATCAAGACAGTCAATGCTGTGTAAGGTTATGCACCATAGGTGCACATTCAGCCTGGTTACACTCAAGGGATGTAGGCTACTAGCTCTGGTCCATAGCTCTAATGCGCGGGCAGAATCGTAGAAGTAGTAGAAGGCTATGGACAAGAGCTAGTATAGGCTACTATGAATTTTGCTAAATTAGTTTTGTTTTTGTTTTACACAGGTGTGGGCCTACATTAGTATTACTAGCTTACTGTAGTTCAATGCTGCTAACACACCACAGTTCAAGATAATAAATTACTCTATCAAGCTAACTTAGTAGTTACTATTACTCACTGAATTGGTTCAGCCTTTCTTCCACTTAATTTTTTCAGCAACAAGAAAGAGGAGACACCTTCATCCAAGATCATGACCAGAGCACGCTTAGATTGTATTCTTCTGAGTTTCACAAACTTTTAAGGACGATTCAAGGTGGTGCATTTGTTTTAATACACAGGCATTTTCTTTTTACATACAATTACAGGCACAATATCTGCCTTTTTTTCCCTACAGACTCCTTTATCACCTGTTTGTCCTTTCCTTCCACTCTTCCACAGGTGTCCCCACTGCAGCAGATCATGCCCAGCTGGAGCTAACAGTGGTGTATAATGCCAGTGTGCTCTCCCTCACTCAGATGCAGTATCCAGAGGCAGAGCTTCTCCTCATACAGGGCCTGGAGAGAGGTACACAATGAGATTGTTTGTAAGCCCATAATATCAGGATTCGTGTTATCTCTGTTAAACCATGGCATGAATCACTCAAATGACCACAACGCTACTCTTTTACCCTCTCTCATCAGCTCAAGGGATGTTTGGGGGTCAACCATTGGTTTTAGACCCACTTTTGTTTTGGCGAGCAGCTCTCAAATCCCTGGGAAAGTCTGTTTTGTATTCCTCCACAAAGCAGCTGTTCTGCCTGCAGTGGGCCATCTGGCTGTCCACCTGCAAACTAAAAGCCATCCAGGATTTCCAGGTGTGCCACTGAATCTTAGTATAAAAAAAGAAAACCTTTTCATGTGTCTTTGTCTTTGCCATTGCAGCTTAGTTAAATGACTAGCTATTCATTGCTTCAGCAACATTTACATAGCAGGCTATATTAAATAGGAGATAATATTTTTGTCAGTTCTATAAATTATTAGGATATACACATTGAATTGGCTTTAGAGTACTGTATACTGGTATGACTACACATGTCAACTAATAGTATTGCAGCAGCCGGCAGTGGCTTAGGAGGTAGAGTGGCTGCCTGGGAGTCAGAAGTTTCACGGTTTTATTCCTGGCTCCTCCTGGCCATGTCTGTGTTGAAGTGTCCTTGATACTGTTTTGAATGGATAAATGTAACACACATTTAAAGAGATTTGGATAATAGTGCAATGGAAATACAGACCATTTAGTAGTAAAAATGTAATTTTGCCTTTGAGGAGGAGCTGTCATCTCTGTCTGAGGAACTGGTTACTGGAATGGAGACTGGAAAGAGCTGTGTGACATTGAGTGAGTTTCCTGAAACACCACTAGTTGTGTTGGAGCCCAGAGAACTAAGAGATCTACTGCAGATCTGCACCGCCATTGCTCAAGGTTTGTATCCATCAGGGAGGTTGTTACTGGTTAAGGTTGCACCAGACATAATCAGTTATGAAAAGAGAGTAAATGTCTTGTTATTTTTGTGGGGCTCTAGCCCATCCTATGCCCAGCTTCCCGGTGTCTGTGTGAACACAAACATTGGCTGATCACCCCATAGCGCAAAGTACATATTGAGGATAATGTATGATGATAAGCGTGCGAGTGTGACTTTTTTTTATTTATTGTAACATGCACACCGGCTTAAAGGACCACTTCACCACTTTCAACGTATCTTCATATAATTGGTCCTCACTAATGTTCATGATAAAATACCACATTGTTTTCCCTACCCAGTCTGTGTCTCATAGGAGTGCTGTGGGAAGTTCAGAAACCCGTCCACCAGTGACATCATCGATAGGGAATCCAAGCTAATAGAAACTGCAGGCTTTCTAGTCCTGAAAAGTTGCAATGCGAAAATGGAAGCCATCGTTCTTGCGATAATAAACTGGGCTGTATTTTGCGTGTCTTAAGAACCAGGTCTTATTACTTAATTTAAGACCTGGAGGCGTGATCAATGCCATTTGGCTATTCTGAGTGGCCAAAGAGTATGACCACGCCTCCAGGTCTAAAGTTGCGCTATATAAATGCACCATTTACCATTTATCCAATTCCATCTTAGCCAAATTCCATTCGAGTGGGTATTGGAATTTGGCCCTTGTCTCACTTACGTCTCCTCTCACCTCCTCTAACCACGCCCTTGGATTCCTGTCTCTATCCTTAGCTATCCTTATCTGAAATAGCATAAAATGCACCAAGAAATATATTTAGTTTTTTGTTTTTTTCATTTCAGGTGTAGAGTTGCTGAGCGAGGCTCGCAGCTCTGAAGCTTTGTCTATTCTCCAAAACATTTTCTCACTTCCTGCCCCTAGAACTCTCCTGGCAAACACACACCTCCTCTCAGGCCTCTGCCTTGCCCATATGGTACACAAACAAAGAAACAAAAAGACTTTTAGGATTATGTAAAGCCAATTCTAATGCTAATTTGTCCATCCGGCTTGAAGCATTTATCAATATTGGGAATGTTTTTTGTTTATTATCAAACAGGGTTGCCTGCAGATGGCAGTGCAGTGTTACAGGAAGGCATTGGAGACAGATTCCAACTGTGTGTGTGCTCTGTACCAGAGCATGCTGATCTATAGACAACTGGGCAACACAAAGGCTGAGATACAAGCTCTGCAGCTGCTGCACTCAGTATGTAATACACAGACAGATGAAAAGTCTTTTGTGTTCACATATCTATTTTGTCACATTAAACACTTTCAAGCTGGCATCCCTATTTTGAGCATGTCATTATAGGCATACAACTCTAAAATGTAAAAACAATTTAAAAATAAATGAAGATTTCTTTGCTGTCCAGATGCTGATGTTGCCTCATAGTACAGAGATTGGCCAAATGGGAAGCAATCTCCTGTACCCTTCCTTGCTACTCCGCAGCCAATCCCTGAGTCGTCTGCTCTTAGTACCCTCCTCTCTCAGCATACTTCACAGTCTGGCATTGAAGAGTGTTCTCCATGGCAGGTATGAAGACCAGTGTCTGTCTGCTACACTCCTGTATGGACAGCCTTGACTGTTCAGTATCTCAAAAACGCATTTGGTTTGAGTGTAGCATGCTATTGATTATTGCCATAATTTGTTAATTGGCTGTGTGTGCTGTTCACTTTACACAGGGTGTCAGAGGGTGTAGAACATTACCTGGACCTACTGGCCACCCTTCAGTCAGGTGACCAGCACACTGTAAGGATTCAAACAGACTGCACAACACTGTCATTTTAACATTTATTATTATATTTATATTAACGTTTATTTCTAATATATGAAACCATGATATTCTGTCAGAGCATATTTTTACACTCACATTTTGAGTATTTTACTTGTGTGTACTATGTGTCAGGTCCATGCTGAGGGCCTTCCCCTCCCCAGGTTACCTGAGCTCTATCTGGAGGCTGGTGCTGCCTTGCTTTTAGCCCGGCGACCAGCTGACTGCATGGCACTGTGTGATGAGGTCATCAACACAACACTGGAGTTGCTGCCAGAGAAGCTGGTGTTAGAGGAGCCTGTAGGAGATTGTGATGTTGAGCTTGGTTCTACAGACAGGCTAGGCAGTAGCACAGACCAGGACAGACTGGGGATGCTGCTCTGGTCTGGGACTGCCCTTCTCCTGCAGGCTCACTGTCAGGCCTACCTGAAGGACTGGAAAAATGCTGTGACTCTGTACACAAGGTTAGAAGGATGCCATTTACTGTTGCAATGCCATTCACCATTGTCATACTGCACAAATATGTGAATATACATATTTTTTAGGTCTATCAATCTACTTGTGAAGGTGCAGGTTAAAAAGAAAGGTGAGTTTCTTTTGTTTTGTTTTTCTCAGCCTGTACTTTTATTTTTATTTTAGAGAGAGGGAGTGTCTTTTTACACACCCAATACACATTTATAGGGATTTGATAGGTATTTTTATATATAGCTCATAGTCTCAATGTCCAACCATAGGTTTTCAACCCCAGATTCCCTGTGTTGACATTGTTGGCAGTCAAGCGTCTCGCTTGAATACACTGCAGAGGCTGAAAGGGCTCTCACTAGCTGGAAGGGGTATCAGCTTCACCCAAAGGGACCAACTGAGAGAAGCACTCCGAGACCTCCAACTCGGCCTACAGGCGTCACCAGGCACAGCATCATTACATACAATCTGAATCTATTTTTATATAACCCTTCTTTTATGTACGAGTCTGATGTGATCATCTTCTGTCCCCCAGAGTGTGTGAATGCAGGACAGTGGCTTGGTGAGGTACTATGGAGGCTGGGGAGGAAACGGGAGGCTGTATCCTGCTGGGAAAAGACATGGGGCTATGCTACAGAGTCCTCTGTAGAGTAAGATGCCATTATTAGTATTCAATGTCTTAGCTACTCATTGGAAGATTGAAGGCTAAGTGCCACTTCATCATGACGTAAACTACACACTATGGGCCAAATTCATTAAAAAGAAATATGCCACCGTTACACTGTGGCGGAAACAGATATCGTATTTATCCGTCCGATCAAGCTACGTTGAGATGGCGTGTTATTCAGAGAGTGGTGTGTACCACAGGTGCACAGGCGTATCGCAGGTGTATGTCATACTGAATGCAGCGGGTGCAAAGTGATCGGAAAAGCACCCGACAACCTCATCTGCATTGATCCACGCCTTAGAGTATAAGATCCACGCCCCATATCGCACCATAAAAGGCTTCAAGCATGACTCAGCAGACAGCAGAAAAAAGGCTTTGTAGCCGCAGACTATATAGCGACTTCACAAATTACAATAAAAATGATTGCTGGAAAGAAATCACAGCAGCCGCTGCTATGAATATAGCCTGCACTCTATTATAATTCTACACATGTGCCGTAGGAGCAGGACAGTTAGGGCTTTTATGTTATGTCATTTTTGCACCATTGTATATTACCACTGTAGGCTACTATATATGTACAAACTGACATAAAGCGTGATAAAGAACAGTAGCCTAGATACATTCATAAGTGAATAACCTCGTAGGCCTGGGATCCTCTTGTCTGAAGAAATTATAATCCAGTGAGTTTATCCAGTGAGTTAAACTATTGTGTGTGGCATCCATCCATGTGATCAATATCAATACATTATTATAAAGTCTGTCCGTCATGTTTGTGAACAAGCGCGAGTGGAGGTGAGCTGGCTTAAAACTATGATATGACTGGCCGACTTTCAAACACGCTGATGCCATTCATTAGGCAAATGTGGTCTTCTATTTTTTATATAGGGCTATATAGCCCTATTCATTTTTCATGTTTTTATATATAGGCTTTTTTTATTTTTTATGTGTTGAACAATGTTAGGGACACATGCCTACATATTTTATCTGCGATTTGGGAACTATTTATTGATTCAGCATGAAGACTAAAGCCTTCTGAACGCTTGCGTAGATTTGTCCGCCACCTACAGAGGTCCCGTAGGATTTGACGGAGTTTCCGACCAACCTACGTGAGCGTCAAGTTCACGGCCATTTCCATGAATTCCAAATGAATGTGGGAAATCCACGTAAATGCCTTTCCGCCCACGTCACGTAATGTTATGAGCGTAAGCGCCGTTGTGAATTTGGACCTATGTCTATTTGCTCACACACTATGACGTAAAATTCTCCATTCATTATCAATGAGAATTTAATGTTTGTGTAGGACAAAGTTTGTGGACAGACACCAAAAGCTGGATATAGAAGGGGCCCCTCAATAATCTAATTTAAAGCCATGTTATAGGCTCCAATTTTAGAATATCTAAATGTCTATGTTTTGTATTCCAGGAGTCTTCCTCTATACCTACAGGACCTCCACTCTGGCCCCACCCTGGACCCCACTGACCTCCGTCACAGAATAGAGAAACTCACTCACACATAGAGGGCCAGAATAATACACTTCAGATTATTCCAATGTGCAGAAGACATCCCAAACCTCTTAGGCTGGGTGCTGGATCAAAAGTTTGTCATTTAAGCAAAAATAAAGAAAACCTACACACCAAACAAGACCCATGTTTGCAGATTGATTTCAGTGTAAGTGTAACATCTCGTGCAAACATGGCTCATCTTCATAATTTTACTATTACCAAATGAACACACATTTTGATATTTTCAACAACACCATCAGGTTTGTTTTTATGTACCCCAGAGTGCAGACAAAGAACATTTATGGTAGATATCTTTTTTTTCTGCAATCCTTTGTTGTAGAAAAGGGTCGCCTCATTAGATCAGGAGTTCATAAAATTTCCTAAAGGTACAGTAGGGTAAGTGATATTTTTTGGCTAAAACAAAAAGGTTTTTGTTAAGGTTAAATAAATCACTATATTCTTAGTTTCAGTATTTATGATGTATTTTTATATTAAGGTTATTGTAGCGGCCAATTTGTATTGGGGGTGGGGGTCGCGAGACATGGTCAAAGCATTTGCGGGGTCCCCCGCCAAAAGCGTTGAACACCTGCATTAGATGGTAATGACAGATGTATAGCCTGAGTACTTTTGTGTATTGTAGAAACATTTGGGCAATAGGATTTTGTATGTAAACTAAACTGTTATTATAATATGTGAAATCTATCTGTATTTTTGTATAATTGTCTGGTAATGTCTCACTACTTGGGACTGATGAGTGATGACAACTTGAGATGGATGGATGGCTAAATGGTGACACGGCACACTGGTTTAATCTGTCATTTGTCTTAACGTTACACCAAAATAAGTTTGGTGCATATTTGGCCCCATATTTCATTTGTCAAATAAATGTACCATATGGGCAAGAATTGTGCCCACACACTACCAGTACCCACCACTACCAAGACCATTTTGTTGTGTTCATGAATGTAAAATAACTAAATAATGGTTGTAACTTGTTGGCATTGTTTTCTGAAATGTTTAATAAAAGTATTTATTTTATCTTGTGGTTATGTTTACTGTTTTATTTTTTTAGCCGTAGAGAACGAAAATAAAAGCCTGTGTACTGAGTGTATGATGCAAAAATCCCAATTTTATAACAATATTGTTTTTCACAACCCTTCGTTCTATCAACGCGGTGTGACTTAATTGGAAGACAGACGTCTAGTGACAGGCGTCATTAGACCAATAGGAATGTAGTTAACAAACACAAGGACATCTCACTCATCTCCAACTGGCCAAAGTTTCATAATATTTCAGGACACGTCACGCCAGTGGCTCGTTTCAGTGGCTGTGCAAAGCAGTAGGCGTGTCTCTGGACGTTTAACAAAACCGATGGACGCCCGACAGCCAATCAGACTGTAGAACTGTCCCAGGCCACGGTACAACTATAAAGAAATGCGAGGAAACGGCTCTTTCCACGCAAATTAGACAGAAACAAGGACTGATTCATCTTCGACAACATTTAGCTAGATTTTCTTTATTTATATACATATTATTCCAGGTGGACGACCATGGCCTCTGGAGGGGAGTAAGTACAACCGTGTTGTAAAATGTAAACGTCATGCGATGCCCTCAGCTCGGCTAACGCCAGGATGCGTTGTTTGGTTATAAAGTTAGCTTGTTAGCTCGTCGTGTGAATGTAATGAAACTGTCCGGTTCGCTAGCTAGGTTAGCTAATTGGGTCAGTTGTCTCAGCCTTCGCATTTAAGTGGCAACGTTACTAACTACACATTAACGTTACTTGTCCTGTCAACAACGACGAACGCGGCAGTGCGGTGTCACTTTGGGGGAATGGTGCGACAACACGGGGGGGGAAAAGTGACAACAAATTTCCGTGGTCCTCCACAAAGCACAGTTTAACGCTGCTGCGCTAACAGCGTAGCGTTAGCTTAGCCTTAGATCAAGGCCAAAGCCATCTCCGCACCGGCATGTTGGCCTGTCCCGGTTTTAATGTCACCTCTAAACTACTAACTAACAGTCAACTAAAGAATCATCCCTTGGTCTGTTTGGTTAACGCTAGAATGGAAGGTCATTTTTTTGGTCCATGCTAGCTGTAGATGGGAAGCTGTCAAAAGCCATTCATCATTGCACCAGCCTAGCATGCTAACTTAGCTGCTAGCTTGTATTCGTTTCATCTGATAAACATTTAAAAGGGTTCCATTTCGATACAAGTGAAATGCGTAGTCGCCTGACATTTATTTGAAGTGTTTGGGCTGTACATTTAAATTGTCAGTGAATTAATATGTATTGTCTGTAGTGTTTTTTCAAAGGGTGAAAATAAAGTTTTTTTTTAATCCTTTTGCTGTGTCATCTGGGCTTGCTCACTCTCCAGTCAGCTAGCTAGCCGAGAGGGGCTAACGCTAGCCAGATAAACAACACGAAACAGAAACTATGAAACATGCTCAAAGTACCACGGGGTTTCTAGAACCGTCCTGCTATTTCAATAATTACAGTGAAATTTGTCGACAGAAATATGATATCCGATGGAGTTATTTTCCACGCTTTAGCTGTTGCGCATGAAGGACCATGGTTTTCTGTTACTGGTACTGTGTTTTGACAACCAAAGCGTGTAGGACTTGCATGAAAGTTATTCCAATCATTCAATAACCAAATCGTAATCTGTCTTTCACAGCACCAAAAATGATGATCTTTCAACTGCCATTCTGAAACAGAAGAGCAGGCCTAACAGACTGATTGTCGATGAATCTATCAATGAGGACAATAGTGTGGTCTCTCTCTCTCAGGTAGCAATTCTACATTTGTATCACACACTGACATTCAATTGACTTCAAATGTGATCATAAACTGGCTTATATATAGATAGATAAATGGATAGATAGATCTGATTTCTGTAAAGCTCATTTCAATGTTGTTGATGCTTATTTATTTTTGTACTAGACCTGTACGTGCCCGTCGGCCACCGGCCTACTTGGGAACGATGCAACTTGGGAACCTAATGATATACGTTATCATAGCCCCTTTTTTAACTGTCAACCCCACATGGATATCTGTGTGAAGACTGCAAACTGAAAAGTGTACTTTGCAATCAATTCGGCCCACTGGCAGAGCCTGATTGGTTGAGCCTCAATTGGCTGAGGCAGAGGCTGGAAATTGCACAGGTGAAAGGGGTTTGCCTCATTAGGCAGAGCCTGACCAGAGCCTTTTGTGGTGGTTCTGGAGAACCGTGGATCCGACCGACTCGATACCTGGCACTGCACCCCCTGTGGGGGTGTGGAACGCTTGTGTTGAATGTGAAGTTGGTGGGTCAAACGGTTCTCGAGTTACGTGCATTACAACCGTACGCACACACGTACGCAGAGATGTGGCGCATTATGTAGTAGATTGCTGTATCTGGCAACAAAGTCTTATGCACAATGTATTGCTGTATCTGACAGTACCTTCCTTACTCTGCATCTGTAACTAACAGCTGCTGTGCTGCCTCTGGGTGGCTAAAATTCCTCTTCAGGATCAATATCTATCTATGCCCTGACTTAAAGTTTATTCAAATTTTCATTCAGACCAAGATGGACGAGCTGCAGCTCTTCCGTGGGGACACGGTGCTGATGAAGGGAAAGAAAAGGAGGGAGACTGTGTGCATTGTTCTGTCTGACGACACCTGTTCTGATGAAAAGGTCCGCATGAACAGGGTTGTCCGCAACAATCTGAGGGTCCGTCTGGGGGACGTCATCAGGTGGGGAAACTTGGGTGTCTATAACTTTAGATAACTTTAGTTAAACTAGATGATGACATTAACTGTACCCCTCCACCCCCTCTAGCATTCAACCATGTCCTGATGTGAAATATGGAAAAAGGATCCATGTGCTCCCAATAGATGACACGGTAGAAGGAATTACTGGAAACCTGTTTGAGGTCTACCTCAAGCCTTACTTCCTAGAGGCGTACAGACCCATTCGCAAAGGCAAGTATCAGATCAACCTGGTTAGAAATGAAGTGCAACTGCAATATGGTACCAGATAAGGGCATGAATATAACTTTTTTTTATCCTTCCCTTGTGCCTCTGAAGGTGACATCTTCCTGGTCAGGGGAGGCATGCGTGCTGTCGAGTTCAAGGTGGTAGAGACTGATCCCTCCCCCTACTGCATTGTTGCCCCTGACACAGTCATCCACTGTGAGGGGGAGCCCATTAGGAGAGAGGTGAGTAGCAGACAGCTTGCAGTGTCGGACGTCGGTGTTATGACTTTGTCAAGATTGCGCATTGAAAATTGGATCTGATCTTTTGTGTGTGCAGGATGAGGAGGAGTCCCTGAATGAGGTTGGCTATGATGACATTGGAGGCGTGAGGAAGCAGCTAGCTCAGATCAAAGAGATGGTGGAGCTGCCTCTTAGACACCCTGCACTGTTCAAGGCAATTGGAGTCAAGGTGAGGTGCATTGAGCAAGTGATCTTCACCTTTGTTTAGCTCTACACACATGTGCTGTAACATGTACCTAAATTCATTTATATTGATGGATAATGTCATAAAAACCTCCTCCCTCTCCAGCCACCACGTGGTATCCTGCTGTATGGACCCCCTGGAACAGGAAAGACCCTGATTGCTAGAGCTGTGGCAAATGAAACTGGAGCCTTCTTCTTCCTCATTAATGGTGTGAACTTGAGCAATAAAACACAACATGCCATGCCTTTTTATATTGTCATATTTGATGGCAAATCCCAGTACTCCTCCACTGACTGTGTGTGGTAAAGTGTCATCCATCAATTCTCACCACAGGAGCTCCCTCAGTGATCTTTAATTAATCCACAAAACCTGCATCATATCGGACATGAAAGGTCATATGAAAGGTTGACCCCTGCTTTTGAGTTAAAATAAAAGGCGTCTGTGACAACTTGTCATATCCCAATTAAATGGTTTTAAAAACCTTCACAAACTACTAACTAGGTGGTTACTATGCCGCTTTTATTTTGAATGTTATTCTAATTGACCAGTATCACACTTCTGCCCACACTTCTTGTGGACTTTCCCATGGAGACATTATTCTGTTCACTCTACCATAGTTATGCCTACACAGAGGTCAAAGTTCACCTTCAATCTGTTCACCTTGTCCTAGTTGGCAAAGGGTTTCTTTAGCTAGTTGTATAGAACATTCTAGAACTTTAGAGTTAATGGCCACAGTATATGGTTAACCAGTTTATGTGAATTGAGCAATGTGTTCATACATTTGTTTGAATTGACCCACATCCTTTGTTTTACTATGCAGCTTTTTTGTTTGTGGTTAAAACAAAAAAGGAATTTAATCTAGCCAAGCTAGTCCATAATCCCAAAGAGGAGTTATCTAATTGTTCCAGGATCAGTGTTCATCTCCCATTTATAGGCATAGTTTAACAATATAAATGAAACACTGGCTGTATGTGTGTATTTCAAATACACACATCCTTGTTTGTGTGTATTTCAAATGACACACTTTTCTGAACTAAATGTTTGTTCCTTTGTTCCAGGCCCTGAAATCATGAGTAAGCTGGCTGGAGAAAGTGAGAGTAACTTGAGAAAGGCTTTTGAGGAAGCGGAGAAGAATGCACCTGCCATCATCTTCATTGATGAGCTTGATGCCATCGCCCCCAAGAGAGAGAAGGTCAGGAGAGGGAAACTAAATTGTGACTTTAATGGTGTTCTATTGTTTTTAGTAACTGTTGTGCTTGTGTGTGTGTAGACTCATGGAGAGGTGGAGAGGCGCATCGTGTCTCAGCTACTCACCCTGATGGACGGTCTGAAGCAGAGAGCTCATGTCATTGTCATGGCTGCCACCAACAGACCCAACAGCATTGATCCAGCTCTTAGGAGATTCGGTAAATACACATTTCTCTATGCTTAAAACGGGTCCCCAGGAAGAAAGTTGATGAGGTGCTAAATGCCTTTTTGGAGAGGGTGAGCAGAGTTGTGATTGGTGCCCATGACTAATCCAGTATTTAGTTTAAAACCACTCTTGTCTGTAATAGGGCATTAACCAAACGTGATTTTTTTATAGTCGACTCGACTACCATCAGTTTTATTTACAATCGATTTATAGCCGATTAGTCGGCGGTAAAATAGGATATTTTTTCCAATCAAGCATTAAAACATCGTGTTCTGAAACAGCCAGCGAGTGAAGGATTAACTGCAAAACAGAGCCGGTAAATGCAGGCCGAGTGGAATAGTAAGAGAGTGGCGACACACTTTGATCTCACCGCAAGGCAGGTACCTATGGGCTATAGTTCCGAACATTGGAACTATCCCATTGAGATAGAATGAGCACTTCCGCATTCCATTGTTGCAGTGGGAGTCAACACTCTCTTACTAGATTACGTTGAATGCCACTCTGATTGGCTGAAAGTAGCTCAGTTGTTTCAAATCAAAGTTGCAAGTCCACAATGACTCACGGATCGGATGGACGCGTTGTGAGCTTGTAGATCTTCTATTTTTTGATGCGCAAGACCTTTCTACGGAGCAGCATAGCATGTTTCGTTGTTCACAATGTTTGTTCAGGTGGAGACTGGAGCAGGGAGGAGGAGGAATGAACGATGTGATGTTTTTCATACAACCCTAAATGTTCAACAAGTTACAACCACAGTTCCTTTGGTTTTTAGAAGGAGCTACAAGCTAGGAGGAGGTTATGATTACATACTAGGTTTGCTAGCTAGAAGGCTGCCAGGCTATGAATCAGATGATCAACTACTTAACTCCATCGCTACTATTATAACTATGATCGTGCGGCATAGCTGTTTATTTTTAATAATGCCGTACGCCTGCACTTTTGTTGGATAAGCATGAAGAAACATGAAATCACGGCAAGAGCTACTGTAGTTTGACTGTCACCAAACTGGATAATATTGGGCAGAGTGAGGAGGAACTCCTGCTATACTTTACTGTACCGGACGACACGACGACACGTCTCCAATCTAACTTGTTGAACAAACTACATAATCAACTCACCAATAGTAAAAGTATTTACACACTGTAGTTGTCCCCATTGAGCGTATGAGGCATATCGCATTATGCTTTTCCCAAAGAAAATCTGTCTTGAATGCTGCTAGTGCCACCGCCGGTCCGCCGCACACCGCACCGACACGAGTGAGGATGACGGCAAAACCCACGTACAGTAGGCTTGTATATGATATGAAAACAATCAGCCAGGAATGAATTGGGGGTGCAGGTCTTTTTTCCGACAGCATATTGATCCGAAACCTCAATCCTAACCTAACCCTAACCGCAAGCACGGGAGCAGCGCATGTCGGACCATCGCTTTTTCGCATCGCAGCAAATGTCCCCCCGCTGCGGATCGGATCGTTGCCCCGTCGGCTAGAATGCTGTCGGAAAAAAGGCCGCCTCCCATGAATTAGTACTGAAGTTGGCGAACAACCAAACAAAACAACAGAGCTCACAGCTGCATGTCTTGCTGTAGAAAAGAAAAAAAAGTTTTAGCAACAGCAGTTTCCCTGAGTACCAGAGTTTTCATTGAATAAAAATGTATAGAATTAAAAAGCTCTGGGGAAACCCTGCTACCTGGAGTGGAATTTGGTCCACATACTGTACTGTATTAAAATACATTTTAAGCTGGGGTGGGGATGGTTAATTTTAGTTCTTGTGAAAAAGAAAGGCAGTCTGCACAGTTTCTTGAGCCCCCAGGAAACTTTATTGAAGACTGAAGCAACAACATTTCGACCCTTATGGGTCTTCGTCAGGTTGCCTACAATGAGTTGGTCGGTGTGAGCTTGCCACCATTGGTGTATGAATGTGGGAAGTGAGGACGCTGGTGTCGACCACTTCACCTCCCAATGTATGAATGAATGAACCATTGTAAAGCGCTTTAAACACTTGAAAAAGCGCTATAAAAATGCAAATCATTATTATAAGGAAAGGAAGCTTAGGAGAGACGGATGAAACAAAAGGTACATCAAGGGTAGCTAATTAAATAAGAGGGGAAAGATTAATGGATTCATAATCAGAAATCAAGTGATGGAGATTCAGATTCTGCGAGACATGCACTAAAATGCTTTTCTTGGTGGTGTCCACTACTGGCAAGTGTTGTCATATTTGCATTGGCAAACAGAGTTTTAATCCTTTATTACATACTTTGAAATTGAAACTGAAACCACCAAACGATGTCAAGAACATTAGTATTTGGCATCAGTTGATTGGCTCATTTTATAGGAATCGAAACTGAATGTTTCTGGTAAGCAGGGCCATAGCACATAAACAAAGGAAAACTTCAGATTGCACCAGAGCAATATTTCAAACAAAATCAAATTGATTCATTGTTCAGTGCCATTTTCCTCAAATTAAGCCAAGAATGTCCCATGATCATGAAAACTAATCGAAATAAAATGATTATTGTGCCACTGCTACATTCCGTTTTGATAGACTAAGGAAGTGAGTGAGAACACCAGATGAATGTCTGTGAATGGAAACTTTTAATCACTTTCCCGCTTGCGTCAGGATTATCTTGGCACAACGTTGTTTACCTTCACTGTTTATTTTCCATAAAACATAGTGGAGGTTTCCATCTTCACTGCTGATGAAAATGCCCAAAACTCACTTGCCCTACATGCAAAGGAGAAGACAAAGCACCTAAACAAACTGATTATCTTCCTGACCACCAACTATGATGCTCCATTCTGTGTACGGTTTTTGAGGCTGCTTTCTCATCAGCTACCGGTATATTGTATGGGTTGGTTGAAAATCGCCTTGAAGTCTGAAACTCTCTACATGGCTGGAGTGAAATCCCTACTTGGGGTGAGGGTTACTACCCCTAACTTAACCTGCCTGTTAAAAGCAGGACTGCCTTCAATGCAAGCTTTGGTAAGAGAAAAGCAAGCCAGGTTCTTCACCAACATACATTAGTGGAATGGCATGCTTGATGACCCCTTGTGGTATGTTCTTCAGTTGCTGAAAAAGTCATGTATTCTCATTTATCTGAGATAATGGAAAAACAAGATCATATTGAGAGTGACCGAAGGGACGTGATTCATAAATTACAATCCAAAGAGGGAACAAGATATAAGACATACCAAGCCATCAACCCAGATCTATCTGTTCACCCACTCTATACCAGCACCAGCAGTACACCTTACTTTGAGGATAACCTTTACACGGTTTCGGTTGTCCGCTCATAGACTGCGTGTGGAAATGGGAAGATGGAGCCGCATACCACCTGAACAGCGGTTTTGCCAATGTGAGACTGGTATACAAAACGAACGGCACATACTGGTGTGTCCCCTCACACAAGATATCAGACTGAAATATGGACATGACGGTATTGATTTAAGCTCACTCTTTGTGGGCACTAACGGAGAGACTTTGCGTATGCTACTGTACATGCCTGCCTGTCACTTGTGGAGCAATAGAAAGCTCCTGTTGTAAAGGGATTCTTTATTGTGTATTGTATATTTTAATGTATTGTACCTTTTTAAAGTTTTTGATTCATGGGTTTTTTATTGTTTGGACCCAATGTTTTATACATTTGTGTCAAAGTAACTACCGGTAACTGGACGAGAATTAGATTTTGAAGTAGAGAAGCATCAGTTTTATTAGGATCAAACGGACCGTGTGATTGTTTGGACTGAAGGGATGTATTTAACAAGTGGCCATAGAGGGTAGTTTGCTGCACCAACTGGAATTGGTCACTTTCGTTTTCCCCGCTTGCAGACCGCCATTGTGCATTAGCTCACAATGTTTATCTTTCGCCAGAAACCTTAATATTGCGATGTGATGAAAAATGCAAGGCATTGCCTAGCAACCGGGCCAGTGTTAAAAGTAGTATCAATAAAGTACATTAAATGATGGAGAATTCCGACAAAGGCACATAATGTTTAGATTTTTGGCAATGGCATTTGTACCACTAATTTTCGTCCCCCCCCCCCCTTCCAGGGCGTTTCGATAGAGAGGTGGACATTGGCATTCCTGATGCAACAGGCAGACTGGAGATCCTTCAGATTCACACAAAGAACATGAAGCTGGCTGATGATGTTGACCTTGAACAGGTAGACCTTGCAAAGGTAACCTGGTGGAACCTGATCTTAAGGGAATAGCTGCAGTGCTGAAGGATATTTTCAGGACATCTGGGTGACCATCAGTGGTTGTGATTATTAATATGTAGTCGGAGGAATTGCAGATTCATATCTGCACCCACATGTCTCATGGGTCTCATTTGCCACCTAGATATACAAAGAAATGGATTAAGCCCCGGGTACTTTCCATACTTTCATCCATTTCTTTGTATATCCAGGTGGCCAATGAGACTCATGGACATGTGGGTGCAGATCTGGCTGCTCTGTGCTCTGAGGCAGCTCTGCAGGCAATCAGAAAGAAGATGGACCTGATTGACCTGGAGGATGAGACCATTGACGCTGAAGTCATGAACTCCCTGGCTGTCACTATGGATGACTTCAAGGTGAGAACAGTAAAGAGGAGGCATGTGGTTTTATGAATGAAGTTTCACGTGACCTGTGTTGAGCTCTCCCTAACATCATGGTTCATCCCATTATTCCAGTGGGCCCTAAGTCAGAGCAACCCATCAGCATTGAGGGAGACTGTGGTTGAGGTTCCCAACATCACCTGGGAAGACATCGGAGGTCTGGATGATGTCAAGAGGGAGCTGCAGGAGCTGGTGCAGGTATGCCACTCCGCAGATATGTGACTGAAACCGGCACAACACAATATGCAGCTTTTATTATGATCAATCAAAAATTCTCCTCCTGTCCTCAGTATCCAGTGGAACACCCGGACAAGTTCCTGAAGTTTGGCATGACCCCATCAAAGGGTGTGCTGTTCTACGGACCCCCTGGTTGTGGTAAGACCCTGCTGGCCAAGGCCATTGCTAATGAATGCCAGGCTAACTTCATCTCCATCAAAGGACCTGAGCTTCTCACTATGTGGTTTGGAGAGTCAGAGGCCAACGTCAGAGAGATCTTTGACAAGGTGAGATTATGTAACTGCTGCAATATTCTGAATTGTGATGTGGGTGTATAAGATAAATGTTATGGATTGTCAATTGAAATGGCTAGATAATGGCCCACTTGCTGTGGCCTTCAAGTTAACACATTTGTTTGTTTGAACCCAGGCTCGTCAAGCGGCCCCTTGTGTCCTGTTTTTCGATGAGCTGGACTCAATAGCCAAGGCCCGTGGTGGCAACGTCGGAGATGGTGGTGGAGCTGCTGACCGTGTCATCAACCAGATCCTGACCGAGATGGACGGCATGTCCAGCAAGAAGAACGTCTTTATCATTGGAGCCACCAACAGACCTGACATCATCGACCCCGCCATCCTGAGACCTGGCCGTCTGGACCAGCTAATCTACATTCCCCTGCCTGACGAGAAGAGCAGGATCAATATCCTCAAGGCCAACCTTCGCAAGAGCCCAATCAGCAAGGTGACCACTGCTTCTATGGAAAATATTAAATAACCCACACATAATGACAAACAAAATGGGCAGAAATGTCCACAAGAAATCTCAGAATTCCCCACTACCATTTTTAATGGCAAATGTCTCAATATAAAAATAACTCTGCCACAGAATATGTCCTGTTACAGAAAAGGACAAAGTGCATTGACTGTTTAATGACCACAATTTATTTGAATGCTGTCTTTACTATTTTACTTGGCTCCCTCCTGTGATTGGCTGAGCAGTTTGAAGAAGAAATGATTAATATTCTCTCATATTCTTACTCATTGGTTTCTGACCTCATTTCTTGTATCTTACAGGATGTTGATCTTGACTTCCTGGCTAAGATGACCAACGGCTTCTCTGGAGCTGATCTCACAGAGATCTGCCAGCGGGCGTGTAAGCTGGCCATCAGAGAGAGCATTGAGAATGAGATCCGCAGAGAGCGGGAGCGGCAGACTAATCCATCAGCTATGGTCAGTGTTGTACTTTCTCTCTTTCATTCACATTTCCATCTTCATCCACCATTGCTGTTCTGCCTTTTGAAAGTTCATCTCAAAGAGCATCTCTCCCCTAATTTATGTTTGTAGGAAGTAGAGGAAGACGACCCAGTGCCTGAGATCAGGAAGGACCACTTTGAGGAGGCCATGCGCTTCGCTCGTCGCTCTGTCAGTGACAATGACATCCGCAAATATGAAATGTTCGCACAGACGCTGCAGCAGAGCCGTGGCTTCGGCTCCTTCAGGTATGTTTGACTTTTTCTTTGTTTTTTTTTAACAAATCGGATTTTCAAAAAGGTGTAAATTGATTGCGATTTTGTTGAAAAGACAAATGTAGTCTGTAGTTTCAGGACTCTGCTGAGGAATTGTACTTTTGCAGCCTTGTTATGGTCACATTGTAACATGTCTACTATTCCCCCCCCCCCCGTCCCCCCCCCCGTCTCTCCTGACAGGTTTCCCTCAAGTACAGGTGCAGGGGGCACCGGTCCTGGCAGCCAGGGGTCAGGGGGCACAGGCATTGGCCCTGTTTTCAATGAAGACAACGATGATGACCTTTACGGATAAGCATATACTGCCCCTCAGTGGCCAGTCCTGGGATCACACCTGTACAAAATCTCACCAGATTCCACATTTTTAGGACTTTGTGCTTCTTTCATGTGTTCCTTTTTTGTATAATTTCCCTCGGGTGGAGAAAGCATGTAGCCGCTTGGTTTGCTCTGGCTTAGCTGTTGGTTGGGGACAAGGTTAGGGTTTGGAAATTGAAAGATTGTTTGCCGTTGAACGGGGAGGGTTGTTGAGTGGCCTCATTCTCAGTATATCACAACTACACGAATGGCTTTTGTGATGGGATTCTCTGCTAGACTATATGAAAGAAGAAAAAAACATTGCTAATTACTTCCTCTTTTTTTTATGAACAGTAGCATATAATGTATTAAGAGTTTGTCAAGGTTATGTTGTTGAAAATAAAATCTCTCAAAATGGAAATGTTGCTGATGTGTCTTTTTTTCACTAACTAGATTGAATGTGATTAGTTCTTTTGATACTTAACGTTTTGCAAATAGTACAGTGGTACGATTATACAATGATGCTAAAAGGATAGTAAAAAAATATAGCAGCGATAAGGCGGGACCAAGAAAGAAGACTACGCAATAACAATATGCCAAATAAGAATCACGGGCTGAGTTGACGCTACCCGGATTTGAACCCATGTAGAGGCAGAAGAATTTTCACAAACCACCAATTTTCATTGGCTCATAAAAACTGATTTTTTTTTGTCCGTATAGGTCCAAATTTCATGTGTAGAAGTGAAATCTAAAGCGGGTGATCTAAAGGTCAGGTCAAAAGTCAGAACACGAAAGTTGTTCAGCACGAGGAGACATGTGTATCAAAGTGTCATTGTCAAACGGTTCATGAGATACACACGTTCAAAGTTAGCATTTTCAATTGAGTGCTATAGCGCCACCATTTGGCCAATGGTCATGGGCTTCACAGTCACCGTTTGGCATGGCCCTCTACCAGATTACCGCGTTTCGCGAAAACCGACTGCACGGTTCAGCCAGAACAGCTATTTTTGGCAGGAGAAGGAGAAGAAAAAAACCCACTAAAACTAAGTGAGATTTAATTTGGCGCTCTCTGATAGGGCAGTAAGCAGTACAGGGGCCCCCCAGGGGACAGTTAGTTCCTCCCTTTTATTTACCCTATACACAAATGACTGTCAGCTGCCCAATCAGTGTGTAGTCAAGTTCTCTGACGACACTGTTATCCTTAGTTTACTCACAAGTGAAGGTAACACCAGTAGCCATACAACTGGAGTGGACAGGTTTGTAACCTGGTGTGATGAACATCACTTACAAGTTAATGTAAGGAAAACTGAGGAGATTGTAGTGGTATAGTCAATTTTAATGTATGGTATTACCAGTTGGTTTGGAAACCTAACTGTAAAATACAAATCTGAGATCCTTAGATTAGCCAAAATGGCAGGGGTATGTCTACACCTCCGATCACCCCCCAGGTCATCTTTGAGCAGGCCACCATTGGACATGAGGTATGAGGTCCATGCTTGCAAGTACGATAGGTACAAGCATTCCTTTGTCCCTCTGTCAATCACACTCCTAGCTGTGAGGCGACAACTCTACCGACTGCGCCACCGAAATTGCGACCACATGTGAAGAAGAAGCCCATAGTCTGTTCATTTGTGTCAAAAGTTTATTGTTTTAGAAGTATGCTTTAATAATGGAAGCCTTTCCCAGTGTGTAATCTTTCTAATGCCACCTTGAGAGAAGTACAGAATAACACTCATACTATCACTCTGTCCTCTCTTAATGTTTGGTTCATACTCGGGTTGATCATCCCACTCAACTGCTAACTAAATCCAAGTAGGAATGAGTAAAGGTTTAAGGCCTGTCGCAGGATATTTCTGCAGTTACTCTTCAGCTAATCCATTGGCTGTGACTGTCTCTGCTACTCCATTGACTGCAATGTCTTTCTCTCCTATTCCATTGGCTATGGTGGCTTTTGGAAGGACAATATCTGCCAAAGCCACTTGATTGTCAAGCTCTGATAGTTCAGCAGTGATGTCCAAATATCCATTGATGCCATCATTGGCCCCCTCTGTGTCTGACTTATCCACCCCATTGATCATTACTTCAATGGCTATCCCTTCATTCAACGTCAAACTGTCCTCTTCATTGACTTTGGGGGTCTGAGTTTCCTCTCCTGTAGACCTAAACTCTGCCTCTCCGTTCACTGTCTCTGTGAGCTCAGCCTGGGAGGCTGGATTACCATTGTCTTCTGATTCTGTTAGTGTATTCTCTTTGTTTAGAGTTTGCTCTTCTGATTCTGTTAGTGTATTCTCTTTGTCTAGAGTTTTCTCTTCTGATTCTGTTAGTGTATTCTCTTTGTCTAGAGTTTGCTCAACTGGCTCCACTGCATGACCATTAACTGTTACTGGGTCGGAGCTCTCCACTGCAGCCTTTTCCACTGATTGGTCTGCTTGGCTATCACTGGAATCGTCTTTAACTGGGCTTGCATCATCCTTCACACTAATTGTTACGTTATCAGAGCTTTTCTCTTCCCCTTTCTCAGTCTCTGCGTTGGCACTCTCATCATTGACTTTGTTTGCCTCTTCCGTCGCTTCTGCTGCCCTCTGTGCCAAAAGCTTCTGTTTGAACTCCTGGAGTCTGTCACTAAGAAAACAATATGCACACATTATTAGTTTGTTTGTATGACTAATGACAGGCAAAACACATGTAATTAGAACAAAAATGCATTTTGTTTAAGCTGAAGAGAAATATTGTGTTTGTGAATTGAATGCTCACTTCTGTGCATTCTTCCTGATCCCTGTGACCAGAACCATCTGCTCCAAAATGGTGTCAGTAGCAGGCGTCAAACACTGAAGGAGGCAGAAAGGTTAATATCATTGTACACAAACCATGTGATTGGGTGTACAGTATATCGTTGTTCGGGCAGAAACCTTGTATCAAACTGTTACTTTTCAGGAAATCGAAACTAACCATATATATAAATCTTGTAAATACTTTTCATTGGTTAAATAATATAAAAACACACAGACAGACTTACCAACTTTCAACCTTATTTGTCATGTCATTATAGGTGAAAAATGTCCTACCAAATTCAATAATCTTACAAAATAACAAATCTACAACCATAGCTACAGGTGCACTGTGAGCTTGTGCAACACTGTCATACAACTAATTATAAAATAGGTCATTAATTTATGGAAATGCTTAAATGATGAAATATGGAGATACAGGGGTTCCACCCGACAGCGACGATAAACTCCTACCTCTATTGAATGCTCTGTTTGGTCAGCCGCTGCTTGTCTGAGACAACGCTCCACACGCACGGCCTGCTGGGTAATGGTGCATAAGAACTCTGAGCTGCAACGTGTCTGAGGGTGATCTTCACCAAACTGTGGGAGAAAAGCCCAGAAACTTCAGTCTACATGGGTGCAGACATATATGTTGTACTCTTCAGGTTCACTCACACTCACACTCACACTCACACACACACATACACACACACACACACACACACACACACACACACACACACACACACACACACACACACACACACACACACACACACACACACCGACCATGCTGGTGAAAGCAGCAAGGGCCTCTTTCTCATGGTTCATAGCAGAGCGGTAGTCTCCCTTGCTACACATCCACTGAGACAACAGGTGCTGGCTGAGCAGAGCAGAAATGTAGAGGAGAGTGTGAGGAAAGAAAGAGACCAAAGAAGATGTGAAAAGGTTAGACATTTTCTTATGGAAGCATTGGACCAGACTTATATTCCGTTTTAGAAAACATAACTGCTTGCTATGCATGGTTTAGTTTAATTACCTGAGAGCTGTACGGAGATCTGCGGGACCAAAGAAGGAAGTGTTGAGTTTGAGTGCATTTTGTAGGAACGGACCCCCCTGTTCTCCTGTCAGCATCAAGCCAAGGCAGCACTGGGACAAAAGGAAAGATATAATAGTTGGTTTTGAGTTACAAGAATACTGTAGTGTAGAGTGTAGACTGTTGACTCAAGGAAAAGAGGGCGCTGTTTTTCCTTTGTTTTTTGACGATGGGTTCTCAGATTGCAAGAATACAAGGAGATCTTAGTCTTAGTGAATTGTGTACTTTTTTGTACCATGCCCACAGCAATACGTCAGTGGTGAAGCCAGAACTTATGTTTTGGGTGGGCCTGGCCAGGAGTGGGTGGGCCTGCATGCACACATACACGCACCTAGCCTGGCTCCAGCCCCTGAATCGCTAGCCACATTAAAAAATTATGTTCAGGCGATTTGGAGTGAAACGAAATGAGTGTCAGGCTAACACGCACCAGGAATTATAAAAAGAATAGCCAGCTTTCTATGTTGGTGGGCCATGACCCATTTTTGCAACCGGGTGTTAAAATTGTTGGAAGTTATTGGATTTTCATGAAACTTTGTGGGAATGATCAGTAGGCTGCCTTGAGAGATGATTAAATAGTAAATGTTGCATACATACTTTACATAGATTGTGCATTACGTTCACCCATTCACACACACATTCACACACCCATGGCAGAGGAAACCATGCAAGGCACCAACATACACATCGGGAGCAATTAGCGGTACCTTGCGGTTCCCATCTAGCCACTCTACTCCTGAGCTACTGCCACCCCCAAATAACTTGGGTTACAAAGGTTATAATCAAGGTAAAACATTACTTAAATTAGACATAATTATTTCAGAAATGGACACGCATAGAACGAGAGATGTGGGTGCAGCCAGGGTACTTCATTAAATGAATAGGATATGAAAGGATATGAGAAAGGCCAATTGGCCATTATACTGTATGGATAAAAGTTTATATTAATATTAATATTATAAGAGGGGTATTTCTATGTTCATATGATTAAGGGGTTACTGTACACCTACATCCAGTGTGGCAGTGTAAGGATGGTCCTCTCCATGGACTGTCAGCATCAGCTGGCGAGCTCTGTAGAGACACTTCTGGGCCAGGGTGTTCTCTCCTCCACCATAGACATACACCGCTAAAAGAACCTGTATATGAATATGAATACACAGAAATGGCACTTAAACTACTGTACCAATTCTTATTCAGAAATTACATTCCTGTAAATTATATCAGCTTTATTCATCTATGATGGTAAATAAAAATACAATTGAAATAAATAAATTGCATTGTTTATCAAAGCGAAAATAGAGAGCGGAAAAACTAATTTGAAAGGAAAAGAAATATGAAGGCAGTTGAAAGCTTTAGAAAATAAATGGTAATTTGATGGATAGCACATTCCGTAGTTTGCAAACAATTACTGCAAAAGCATAGGTGATCTTTTTGTACCATCTTAAGCGATCTGGCAGCATTTTGGAGGTACACATGGTAAACACGACACAAAAAAGCCATTGTGGTCCATTAAACATTCAGCACTCAAAACAATGAATGTGTTTGTATATACTGACATATTGGTGAATGGTGTTGGAATGGTCAAAGCCAAGCACTCTCTCACTGACAACCACTGCTTTCAGTTGGACACTGCGAGCCTAGAGGATGGAGGAAGTCACAGTCTTTGGAAGATGTACAGTATTTACACTGAGGCAAATACATACATTGTTTTGTCAAATAAATAAATCGTTTTTATTAAGAACAGGTTATAAATGATTATATAATTAGTATGGTACAGTAAACATTTTTCCTTTTATGAAAAACAAAAAGGAGTAAAGAAAAAAAAGACAAAGAGAAAAATAAAACCCTCTCCCACGCATACTGTTCAGTGACACTATAGAATAAAATAGTAAGATGATGAAATACTCATGGAAAACAACTGAAATGAAGATGGTATACAGTCAACCATCCTGTCCTGTCCATTAGTTGCTTCTACTCAAATAACGGACGAGGGGCAGCCAAATGGGCAAAGGGCAAAGTTGTGAAGAAGATTTGCATCTATTGCATTACATTTGTCACAGTGCAAAGCAATATCTGGGAATATGTTATGTAATTTTAATTTGGAATAATGGAGTCTATGTATAACTCAACACTGAATAAGGCAATGTCTGGAGTTGATAGAGCAAGCAGTAACTTCTTCAAGGCTGTCTTCCCAGAGCTCATCTGAAATTGGAGTTCCCAACTCATTTTCCCATGCCAACTTAATTGCTGATAATAATACAGGTAGGTAGGCTTACAACTTATAATGATTCATAGAGATGTGACACCCTCATGCCTGGTTCTATATTATTAAGTATATTATTAACTTAATATCTAGACATGAAGGTGAAGCTCTCTCAAAAGTGGGAGAAAAGGCAAATACATAATTTTAACACATATATTGACAGACAGTAAAAGTCACAGTTGCTTGTTTTGACTAGCACAGTAAAGAATACAGTACAGTGTTGTGTGACACACAGACTTACCTCTGCTAATTGGCCCTGTAGGAAGGCCACCTTGGCCAGCAGGCTGAGGCAATAACACGCCTCTGGGTGGAGGTCGTCACACACCCTACCAAACAGGTAGGCCGACTCTTTCAGACGCTCATGGGCTTGGTCCAACAAACCTTGAGTTGGGAAATGCACCACAGTCACTTTCCACATACAGTGAATAATAATAACAATATGTAGAAAATGCAAAAGTGCACTGATAATTTATAAATTAAAACATTAACAGGACCAAATAACACTTAGAAATGTTGTTCCGTACAATTGGTTGTTGTTTTTGTTTCGCTAAAAGCTAAAGCTTTTGGGGTCTTTAAAAGTCAACATTGATCTGAATCTTGACATACTCCTGAGATGATAAAAACATATCTAGATAAGATTAATGTTGCTCAAAGTTTAGGCTGGGATCAAAACGGACCTGACATTGATGGATAAACACAAAGTAATGACTGAATTAGAAAATGTAAGTGATCTGGGCCAATTAAGATAATTTCTGTTTAGTCAGAGATCAGGTGAAGGCACAGTCTTTAATATCTGCTAGACAATTAAATAAACAGCATTGTTTGGCTACACCAGAAGATATCATTGCGTATCGGCTGCATAACCATGGAAGGAGATGTATTGCTGCACTAGCAACTCTTGGTTGTTTGGGATGCCAGTTCAACAGGGAGCGGAACGTGTTACTCCTGAAGTTGAAAATAAGTGGCTGGTGATTCCATTATCGGAGAAGACATGAGTTTGTCTGCCCAATACCAACAAGTACTATAGGGGTTCGTTGGCAGTGACAGGGACTGTGGGGAAATGGCAATGACTAAATTGGGGAGGAATTTGTTTTTGGCTGTGACATATAGAAACTATGGTGCTGTCAAAATGTATTATGTAATAATATACTATTGACTAACCACTGACAGGAGTTGTAACTAGACTGTCTTTTTCTGAATTTCTTGGCCTGTAATTAGTAGTAATGTCAAGTTGTCAACCCTTTTATGTTTAACTGAAAATTGAAATACACACACACACTCTTAACTCTACCTTTCTGTATTGACTTCTGTGCGGCGCCAAATGCTTTTGAAGCATCGACAATTGGCATGTCAAGGTGCTTGACAACAGGGAAGATGTTGATGATGTCATCAGGTCCAATTGGAGCTTTACTTTGGTCGAGGAAGTAGTCTCTCAGTCTCAACTGACGTGGTGGGTATGCAAGACAATACAATACATTATGGTTGGTTCTATATTTAATACAAATATGTGTAAATATAAGATAATCGTTGGTGGCATTTAATTATTTCTGGTAATAACATTGTCATTTTCTCAATCTGTATTGCAAAGGTCTCTTACCTGTATCCCTGTTTTCAAACAGAACTCTCTAAGTAGCGACATCTTTTGAACCCCGTACTGCTCTACGAGGTGGTTTGGTCCAGAGCTGTCAGAGAGATAATAGACGTCACCGAAACAACACTGGTAGAATATTTTTTCTTATAATGTAATTGAACCATTTATGAATGGTCAAATGGGGACGACATAAAATACAAGAGTCAGGTCTTCTCACATCAGACTGTCAGTGAAGTCATATGTCTCTGCAGCGTCCTGTTCAATCATAGTCCACAGTTCTGCTCCAGTGAGCATGCTCCATGGCGTGCTCTCTGTGGTCACGGACCCTTGGGCCTTGCCGCGTCGCCTTGACTTCTTCTTGGTTTCCTCCCCTTGCATTGTGGGACTGAAATGGTGAACCAACAGGCAGCAGAGGAAGTGACTGACAGCCGTGGACAGACTGGACACCTCCACACCCTACAGAGATAGAACAGAATATTACCATGGTTGCACGGTGTCGTTCTGTGACATCTCCTCACACAAACATGAGGTCTGGCATTGTGAGCTACACATGGACAAATTGTCAGGAAGCCTAGCATTTTTTCCAGTACCTGGAGGAAACTGTTGAATATTCGCCGAGCTGAACGGACCACAATTTCACCTGTGACCATTCTCTGGTGGAGAGAAGATATGCGAGAGAAGTTTAGTGAGCCATTCCATAATCAAAACTAATCAACTTTATTCCCATAGCTTTACTACTTAAACTCTATATACAAATAGTCAAAATAGCCACTCTACAAGCTCACAACGTGCTGTGAACAGTCCATGTCGTTAAACACACCATTATATGCCTCAGGCGCTCCTTGTGCTCCGACTGGCTGATAGCCTTAACCACATGGCCCAGATATCGCAGGTTGATGCCTCTCTGGTGCAGCACCTGTTTCAGTGAAGCACCATCCACAGGCACTTCATTACTCTGCAGGCAATACTCCATCTGTAAATCACAGACATATGGTGAGCTTGTAACATGTTTAAAACAGATGTATCTGAACACTAAGAGTTCATCTACGTCTACGGTACTTACAAAGGAAGGTATCTGGTGTGTAATAACGAACGCTGCGGCTTCTCTCAACAGCCTCTCCTGCAGCTCCACAGAAGAACTTTCACCGCTAGGGAATGATATACCTAAACGCAGAACCAAAGTATTTTATATTCACTATTCATTGCAATTTGCAATATGTTGTTTTTGCACTGTCTTGTCCTGTTTTGCACCTGTACTAATGTAACTGTACTCTGCTGTCCCACCAAACCAATGGCAATAAAGACTTCTGATTCTGATTCAATAGATTTCTAGTGGTGTGTGTGTGTGTGTGTGTGTGTGTGTGTGTGTGTGTGTGTGTGTGTGTGTGTGTGTGTGTGTGTGTGTGTGTGTGTGTGAGCGTGCATGCGTGCGCGTTCTTGCTTGCTGTAAATCGCGCGTGTGTGTGCAAACAGTATAGGGTATAATGTCTGGTGTCTGGTTTTACCTGGAGTGAAGATGTTTGGATTGAAGCGCATTTCAAAGATGATGTCACTGACGGAACCCACATCCTTACAAGCAGCTCGTACAGTGTTTGGTGCTCGAGAGTCACCTGTAGACCATATATTTGATACAAAGATTAGGTAAGGTTTTATGATTGGAATATATATTAGACCAGTCAACATACAGTAGTCCACCTCACCTGCTGTTGCACATTCCTCAAAGCCTCCAATCTCCTCCATCCTCTCCCTGACACGTTCAGTGAACTGCAAATGTCTGAAAACAGTAAAGAGTAAAAAAAATAAAAAAGGAAAGGAAAGGCAAACAGGTCTTATATCAGATCTTAAAATGAGTGCAGCAATTACTTGTGCTGGATGAAGTCTTGCAGCAGTTCTGGCCTCAGTCTGCAGAGTCCGTGAGGAAAGCTCTTAGGCAGACCAGTGTCTGTGTGGTAATTCACTGGCCAACCCTCCTCTATAGTACCACTGCTGGACTGTTCCGCCTCTGCCTCTTGGAGGAGTTGTTCATCATTCCGTGGTACGTCAGTGCAGTAGTTGGCATCAGCGGGGAGAGTCCTGAACAGATCCAGTAGGTAGAACCTGCCATCTGCCCCCACTAGTCCCTGGGCATCCACGGAGGTGAACAGTGGTACCTGGTGACCATTGGGCGCCACAACAGCATGCCTCTGGAGAGAGAGAGCCTTGGCAGACTGGGCTAAGAGTGCTAAGAGTTGTCGCCGTTGGGAGGATTCCTGGGGTCCTGCGTTCACCCCATACAGCAAGCCCCTAGCAAACACAGAGTATAGAACCAAAGTTAACATGATGTAATACATTTTATGATAATAAACATTATTTATATAATAGCAGTGCACCTTCAAAACTGCATTACAAAGTGCTTTACAAAAGAACGAAAGGAAACAAAACACTATGCAGATAAATAACTGCATCAGTGGAAAACCAGTGCCGATGGCATTAAAATCTCTTTGTGTGCCAAAGATGAGATCTTTTTTTGCCAAGGCTCTGGTTGCCAAAGCCGAGAAAACAGAGAATTTGTGTTTTCAGTGTTAAACACTAGAGGGTGCTTGTCGTCACCATCTGAATGATCCTCGGTTGCTAGGAGACACACACTACAGGCAAGGAACCGAATTTATCACGGATCTTTGTTTTGTTTTTGTTCAAAACAAGCTTTTTTCCACAGCCCCTAACTCATGAACCAATGGTCGCGGTTGATTCTTTTTTTCTCTCCGTGACACATGTCTGACTCGCACATGTAGCTTTGTTTACATCCTGGACACATCAATACGAAAACACTGGCACTGCATGGCGATTGAATTAAATCATTAATACCTGGCACACAGCTTTAATGATGGATTTAAAACGGGGGACAGACTCAGCGATCCTGATCATCCAAAGAGAAGGGGCCCTGATAGCAAAGGCCTGGCCTCCTTTTGTTTTTGAGCTGTGCACACCGCTCCAATGAAGGGCAATGTGTGTCCCTAGTATGTATATGTTACAACTCTGTTTGTAGTAAAACCCATTGACCCCTGCAGATGATTGGTGGGGGGTGGGGGCATCTGTGATCTGATCAAATCTTTTCAGGAAATAAAAAAATAAAAAATAAACTAAACAGTGGTCAGACAGAAGAAGCAGGCATGTCAGGAGCACCAACAACTCAACTGCACAGAGCTGCCTTGGATCCTCTTTAAAGTACGCCACCTTCTTACCTCATTGCTCCTTCCACATTGATCTTTACTGATTCAAAGGTATAGAACTTTTAAAGAACTCTTGTCCTGTACACACTTAGTGATTTTGAACAGTGAGAGTGTTTTGGCAGTGAGATCCGGGTGTAAAGATATTTTGCTCTTGCAAGTTCCATCCCTAACAGCAATATTGTCATTTTACAGTAATTCATAAGACATGTATTTGGAGGATTTCCATATCCGTTTCATTTTTCTTTTAAGAGCTCTAGTTTGGTAATTTGGTAACTCTAAGGGGCAACCTAGTCTGTGTTTTGAAAGGGGCCACAAGGTCTAAAGTTGCTTAGCAGGTTTTGTTCAAATAGGTGAGCTGATCGTCGATGGAATGGCGAGGACCTGCGGCAGTGACAGTAGACCAACAGAGATGAATTTCAGTTTAGGATGAGAGAGCAGGTGGGGATAATAGGTGTCTACGTGTCCTAGAAGGTGGAGCAGACGACATATTAATAAAATCACACCCATGTGAAGTGAACTGAGTGGTGCAACTCCCCAGTTTTGGCCTGCTCTCAGTTGAATAAGAGCTGATACAGCAGTAACAGAATGATCAAGGCAGTGTCTACAGTGCCTACCGTGCTCTGAATTCCTTCTCATTGTCTTCTTTGTGACCAAGTAAGGCAAATGGTCAAATAATACAAATGATCACCTTATAGAATGGTTCCATAAAACAATACCTTGCAGCAGGTGCAGATTCCTGGCCTTCCTGGCCTTCCAAGCCAGGGGCCAAACCCTGCGCAGACAGACGCACTCCCCTGTAGTCCACGGTGGCCGTAGGCAGAGTGTGTAGCCCTTGTAGCCCTCCCTCCAGGTTACTGTACAGCTGTACTCCAGTCAGCTCCAGCCTCTGAGCGGCCCTGCAAGTAGATTTAAAACATAATGATTTCAATGACCTGAGTTAATTACAGCAATAAGATGTCATGACACAAGCAAAACAGACCTTCTAACGAATGACCTGCCTAATTTATGCTCTGTCACAAAATGAGTGGCACTGTTGTTATTTTTTATTTGTTTTTCACCTGCGGCCCCTCTCCCCACCGAGTGCTGCGCTCGCTGCCCCCTGGCTCATGAACAGACCACTCCATAGGAAAGCAGGGTCCTCTGGGTTTCCATTGATGGGCTCCACAAAACCATCCATCACAGTCTCTGCTCCCTGGGTCACGGCCCACACAAATGCACTGTTCACCTGAGAAAATAGGTAGGGCAAAAGGGAAACGTATATGAATAAGCAATGCATGGATGAATGAACAAGTTCTAACTTGTTTCCCACTGCTGAGTTGTATGACTTTCAGGGCTACCTGTAGCAGAGCTTTATCTCTCTGCAATCTCTCCTCCAAACTTCCCTGGGGGAGATCTCTGGCTGCTTGCAACTCTTCATTCCAATCCGAAACCTACACACACACACACACACACACACACACACACACACACACACACACACACACACACACACACACACACGCACACGCACGCAGCCACGCACACAATCAAGATTATTGTTGGCAGCAGCACAAAAGACTGACTCATGAATGCCAAACCTCCCCTGCAACAAACCTGTGATGTTGCCTGTTCATCCAGACCTAGCCTACTGAAGGCATTTCTGTGTGTGCGGGAGGCACAGGAGGGTCCCAGCCAGCTTCGGGTGCGGTAAGGAGTGGGTAGTACCTCTACTGGAGGTTGCTGAGGTCTTATGGATACAAGGACAAATTATATAAGCAATACATTCATTGCAAACATAGCAAAATTACCTCTTGTACCAATTAACCACTTTAACTATGGCATTTCTATTTTGGGAATGGCATTATATTTCCAAACAAAAATAGACAATTTACAAGTTCACAACACATCACGATTGTGAGTTTGTAGATCGGCTATTTGCAGAATAAAAAATTAAATAATAATCTGTTCATTATTTGTGAGTGGTTTATGTCCATAATGCCATTGATTTGAACTTGGGGGTTTAGTTCAGAATACCTCTTGGAAAATCATAAAAACATTAGACGTACACTGCTGTGTGTCACTGTTACCTCATTTTGAGAGTGGTGAGGGCTTGCTTGAAGCTTGGAGTGATGTGGCAGAGCAGGTCAGTGAGACAGTGGCAGACAGAGGACGATTGGGCAGGGCGCGGATCAAACACCTCCTCCGTGGACCTGGGAGGAGAGAGAGAGTTAGAAAGCAGAGACAGTCACAACATCACACGGTCAACAAATGTTCCCATCAAGTTGCATCAATCTATGATGACAAACATCATAGATTAAACCAGTAAGACGCGCAAACGCGGGAAGCGAACGCAGCTGAGACCCTGCAGATCATGTCTGTCTGTCTGTCTGTCTGTGTGTCTGTCCCGCTGTTACTGTATATGTGGACCTGGCCCCTTTTGTGCCCATATATGGAGCTGAGTGATTGCTGATGCAACACACTCCATATTTGGACGTATAGCGGGACAGACACACACACACACACACACACACACACACACACACACACACACACACACACACACACACACACACACACACACACACACACACACAGACAGACAGACATGATCTGCTAGGTCTCATAGTAAGTGCTCACTACCGTTCGCAAAAACAATAGTTAATAATAATAATAATAATAAACAATAAATAATTTGACGAATGGAAAACACATTTGTCCTCTAGTCTACCAACTCTCTGGCCTGGATAGACTTCTGCTGGAAAGAACAGATTCTTTTTTTTTGTATCACTCCCAAACAGAAATCTAAACAACCTGGCTGTGCTGTTGGAGGGAATGCAGAGAGATCAAGGTTGATCATGCCCTTTTTTTGTCTTGTCCTGTTATTCAGACTTTCTTGGCATAACAATCATTTCAAAAATCATACTTCTGACATATCCCAAGTAAAGATGAATCTTACCTCCTTAAGATTCGCAAGTAAAAAAGCAATTACAAAATAATGGCTTCAGAAAAAGTGTCTTACTGCTGGCCTCTTTGATGAAGCAAGTATCAAACAGATATCCTACTCCATACAACTCCAAAAAAGACTGGGAGAAAAGAGGTGGGGATATTGTGCATACTTGGCCAATGTAACAGATCTCTCACATTTACTGTTCAGTGTTTATGTACATTGTTTGTTTTATTTTAAAGTTACGCTTGCACACAAAATAAATATTTTGCTTTATTGACCATCGCATGACCTCAACAACATGTCCTTTTTTTTCTTGTCTTAAAAAAAGAAAGAAAAATATGATAAGCAATGACCTTGATGACCTTTACCTATTGAGATAGAATCCTTTTGGGCATGATGTGATGTCATAGCGTCGTCCTTCTAGTGTGACCACAGTGATATACAGGAAGTCCCCCTGTAGCTTCCTGTGTCCAGGTGGTGGATTCCAACAACTGAGTGACATGTCCCTCAGATAGCTGGGAACCTGATAGGAGAAACGAAAGTTAGAAAGAGTATGTGTGTGTGTGTGTGTGTGTGTGTGTGTGTGTGTGTGGTGTGTGTGTGTGTGTGTGTGTGTGTGTGTGTGTGTGTGTGTGTGTGTGTGTGTGTGTGTGTGTGTGTGTGTGTGTGTGTGTGTGTGTGTGCGCGCGCATTTGGGGGGCATTGTGATTGCTCCAAAAAACGTATTTTCCTTACATTTTGTACAGAAAGCCAGTCCAGTTGGGGCTGTGAAATACCAAACTAAATAGCCCCTAAATAGCCCCCAATAACGACAAACTCAATGCTAACCTCCTGCGCATGTGGGCAGAACCAGACTGAACTAAAAACAGATCCTGGCTTTGTGTGTAGTTACTACCTCTGGTTGGGAACTGTGTGGCAGCAAGGCCATCAGGGGTCTCTCTGGTGATCCGGGGAGGAGGTGCTCAGGAGGGCCTCCATCCTGGTTGGCTGGCTCAGTTTTAGTGTTGCTCGAGGAGCGCTTCAAACTCTTTCCATTACTTGAGCCAGACTCTGCACCAATAAAATAGCAAACATGCAGTTCTCTTTTCACTACTTTTGTTGCAGTACAAAATACAAAAGTAGTGTTAGACGTCATCATATATTTGATTAGGTAAGTGGCTCCTGAACTGGCAAATTTGCGAGTTATGAGAACTGCAGAGCCGAGTGGAGCCAACCTAACTTCAGGTTTAACTAAAATGTTTGTGTTACTGTTCAGACATTAGTATAGAGATTTAGGTATGGGTTTAGTATGGTTAATATCAGCCAGGGTACAGATCTGATTAGTAAGCGAGTAGCCAGTATGTGACCACAAACCAGACTCCAAGTTTGTAGAAATGTCATATTGTTCCAGGAACCTGATGTTTATGCTATCATTTTTGTACGTGCACAGTCAGTGTATGTGTGAGGTGTGATGTGAGTACCTGCAGTGTGTGTATATGTGAGTGTGTCCAATACACTGGGTGAGCATCCATCTTTCAATGCATCTTGAGGCCCAGTTGCTCTCAGCAGCTCCAGCACTCGGCCCAGATGCACCCTGGCCGAACGGGGAGAGTAGGGCTCTGGAACGACATACACATACACCATTTGCCAAAGACAGGCTTTCTTTGTTGTCACAGCAATGGATGATCCATGTACAACAGTTGTAAATGCAAATACAACATAGATTAGAATAATCTGAATTAGTGCACAAATCATGTCTAAAGCTTCTAAGACTAGAATAATTTTATGCATTTTTTCAATTTCAACATTATGTTCCCTAACATTACGAATGCCTATCTATTATAAATACATATTATAAAATGTTAATAACCCAAATAAATCACTTATGGGATCAATTTCCTTATTTCCTGAAAGATTTATGGTGGAGGTAGGAGTCAAGAATGTATTTATTTGTAGGAGACAGATTATATGACACGGTTGTTCAAGGGTAGTATGTCAAGTACAGTAAACTACTAATGTAATTAATTCTGGCATACTTTGTACACAAGGAGGGTAGAATATGACACTAGGCTAAAACAGACCAGGGAGTGGGACGTTATTATTGGTGCATTCATAGCTAGAATGTGAGAGATTGCCTAACTTGTTGGCAGACATATGTGATCTCTAAACAAGCACAGCAACCGTAAGTCACTTCCACATCATGTGACACCAAAGCTGAGGCAGCAGTTTTACATAGAACTGAAGTTAACATTAACATTTTGAGTAATTTTAATGGGCGTATAAATAATGATTAATTAACACCTAGTAAGGTCTTTACTAGGGGTGTCACCTGTTTTTGCATTGCAACCTATTGTGAGCATTTAAATTAGCTATTTTCGCTGAATGTTCACCCCAGAATAGGTACTAGGGTTCATATGGTTAAATAAGAGACACTGTTTTTAGCTAAAATAATTCAAATATAAACAAATATAATCATGACAGAGCCAGGCAGAAATGTCTACAATGATTAAATTAAATAAATGCAATTTAATTATAAGTAAACAAAGACATAGTGACGGTCTAAAAATAAGACAAAATGATAATTGTGTGGAAAGAAAGTAAGACAATAAGAAATCACTGTTGTCTAACCATTGTTGGCATTTACAGATTTTAACCTTGACAGCTGGAAGAGAAATCAAATAGCAGGAAACAGAGGGGAAGTGAGAGAGAAAAACTCACCTTCAACCAGACGGAGGGAAGATCCTGGTTTGAGACCCTTCAAGGTTTGTAGTTCTGCAAGTGGGTCAAGAGTCATCCCAGAAAGTGCCAAAGACAGGTTGGAACGTGGACACACTTCTTCTTTAGCCATGAGGGCCATTACTGCATCTTGGACCAGCCAAAAGCCATGGACCTGCAAAACATGTGGTTTAACAACAACAACAACAACCATGAATTATGAAGACATTACCCAGCATCTCTATTATTTTGATAATAGAGATGCTCGTGATATGACAGGTGATAAGAGAGCAGTAGCTTGGGTAAATGCCCTGAGAGATGTTTTACCTGCATCTCAAATGGTTCTACTCCTGGCCCCTGAATCTTCACAGGAAATGATGTGTCCTCTTCCTGTTTGATACCAATAGGCACTTTTATACTGCATATTACTGGGACATCTGTTGAGAGGGGGTAAAAAATCAAGGTTTAATTAGTGAGTGACAAGCTAACGGAATTGTCCATTGATAGAAAAATATCGTATCAAAATAGTTTTAGCTGAGGCATAATTGCACAAACTCTCCTCTGCCATCAAGAACTGTAATATAATCCCTGTGGACATGTCATGAACTGTACTATAATGCCTGTGGACATGTGGGTGTGTGACTGAGAGTGCCTGAGGGTGTACGGTACATGTAAAAGTCAAATGTGTGAGAAAAATGAACGTGGGGAGTGTCTCTCTCTCTCTCTCTCTCTCAAATACACGCTCACGTACGTACGTGCACACGCACGCACGCACACACACACACACACACACACACACACACACACACACACACACACACACACACACACACACACACACACACACACACACACACACACACACACACACACACACACACACACGCACGCACACGCAAAGACTTACATACATAGGGGAAGAGCAGGACTCAGCGTGTTCGTTAACTTGGAGGGTGACTAAACCTGTTGATTTTAACTATAAGCTTTCATGCCATCTCAGGGCAAAGGGACAACCACACCTAATGTTGGCATGTGCATAAAGCAGCAAACTGAAACCACATAAATGTGTGTGCACCATGGGGGACAACAATTAATCGATTTAATCGATTCTAAACAATAATAATAATAATGAAAATAGCCATGATGAGACATGTTGTGAGCTTGAAGATCTACTATTTTCACCATTTGTTTTTCAAAGAAATATGAAATAGGGCTTAAGAAAGCCATAGCAAGCCAAGATGGCATGGTATATTATTTGGTACTGTATGTTGTCTTTTTTATGTTCCATGGCCCCTGGACATTGAGCCCAAATATTCAGGATACAGTATGTACACACAGCCATAATTTATAGCAGTGTAATTCCTCAGTGCCTGTAGTCAATCTGGGCCCAGTGTGTGCCTGAGCAGCACCCAGGAAAAAAAAAGTTTAACTCTGTTTGTGATTGGATGGAAAGCCGCCCCTCCTCTGTGCATGCCTTAAAATGATCTGCTTCTTTCCTATTGGAGCTGCTGTGCCGCTACTACAGAGCATATTATTGTTTCAGTGCATACTGTATGGGTTTGTTTTACCATTGATCTGTTATTTATTTTAAACTCTTAAAATACTGCTATAGCAGCCTTCTCACTGTTATACATAGATTGTACATAATTCATTCATATACTCTGTTGAGTGGCATAGCAATAGATATTATTAATTTACAATATTAACTGTATATTTGTATGTATTGACTGTGTACATATTTTCTCTAATTCCCTCATTCAGAGATCCAGTGCTGAATGATACCTAGGGCCAGTGGGCAGCCTCTGAGCCGGTATTTCTTTCTTCTCTATTTTTATTCATTTATCTGGGTTTGGCTCTTGATTCTTACCTACCTCTTCGGCGTGTCATTCATGTCAGTGCAACCACACTTGCAATTTTACCAGAATTTTCACAATTCACATGGTTTCTTCCAAATTACATAATCCACCAATCATCCTGTCCCCCCTGGAGATAAGTGTCCCTTTGAGGGGAGTCACCCCTCAGGGCATACTGGAGAAACGCCAACGTACACAACTGTACAGCACTCATACCTATCCGTCATAAGAAGAGGGGGGTGGGGATCATTTCATGGCCATAAGGAAGATTGGTGAATGCATGAGAAGGAGAGAGAAGTGGGATTAAATCAAATAGAAAGACAAGAAAAGTGAACAGAGAGGTATAATTCTGTTGTTTGTGTGTGGTATAACTGGACTGGACAAGATGTGATGATGCCTCAGCCTGTATCTTAAATACATTCATATTTTGACAGATTCCCATGGGATTTTGTTCAAGGTACTATAGCATCAAAGTATTTTTGATGCTTCAGGTTACAGTTACAGCTGCGTGGAAAGCTAACACATTACATTCTCCTGCAGACATTCCTAAACCAAGTAGTAACAAACACTGTGAGAAGCAGAGATAAAACAGTAGCAGTCCACTCACTGGGGCTTATTCAAACCAGCAGAGCTGTGCTAAATCTCCCACCCCTCCTCACACTGTTCAGTGAGGGAGGCACCAGATGAAAGAAAACAAATGGAAGAAAGTGTGGAGCAATAAAGAAGAAAATACAGTGCTGGGGTTTCTCACCAGACGTCCCCTGACTTCTTGCCGCTCCTCCTTTCTTCACTTTGTCCTTCATGTCTGCTAAAGTTTTTAATGGGCTGTCTTTCTCTGTTTCCTTGTTTTCTCCGCAGTGGAAGCTTCTCTTGTAGTCTGGTGGTTGCAGATTGCTGGAAGAGTACACAAGAGAGTGACTGAGTGAATGTGTGTGTCCCAGGAATGTTCGGGAGTATAGCAGAGTTCAAATAATAGTGTATCCAGGACTATAACTCCTGCCACACTGCTCGCACTTGGCAAACTCAGTTTATCTGTTTTCCCTATGTAAGATAGCCACACCCACCCATTGCTCAACACATTATTCCTTGTCTCTCACTCACTTTGTTGGACTGGGTGTGTCTGTCTGTTCATACTAGCTCCTTCCCCTCCTCCATCTTATCCCACTCCTCCCTCTCTTCGCTTCACCCTCCCACCCATAGTCTGCCCTAGAGGCGAGGTGTGAACTATAAATGTACAGTGTGCATGTACTCTTAAACTTGTGTTATATATGTGTGCGTGTGTGTGTGTGTGTGTGTGTGTGTGTGTGAGAGAGAGAGACTGTGTGTGTGTGTGTGTGTGTGTGTGTGCGCGCGCGCGCGCGTGCATGTGTAGGTGTGCGTGCGTGCATGTGTGTCGTGTGTGCACATGTGTGGCATGCGTGCACATGTGAACAGTAAAGTTTACTTTATTCCCCATGGGGTCTTGTGGTCCTATTTATTTTTACCCATTTTAGTGGGCAGCAGCCACTGAGCATGTATGCATTCTTTTTTAAACCATATGACAGACAGTTTTTCTTTTTTTTTTTAACTGTCTCAGTCACAATGTTTTGAAGTACGCCTTAACTAATAACTACACACAAATGACATGTTTGTAGGTAGGGTAACAAGCCAAGGGTATGCTACAGACAGTACACATGAATAGTCACTCTCACTTCAAACCAGTAGTCGGACAAAGAGCAGGTGCCTTGCTTGGTATTTTTTAGAATGTCACTGAAAACATTCCTGCTTTTGATCAAGATAAGCAATAACAATAGCACTGTCATTGTGGCCTACACGTTGACAGGACAGCCTACTGTTTCTTGTATTCTTCTTTTTTCTTTTCTTCTTTTTTTTACCTATGCTGTTACACGACAGGAAACTCCAGTCGCAGATCTCGATCGTCACGAAGTTCACCAACACACTCACATTTATTGTTGAGCTGTGCAGAAGCAGTCAGACTTTAGTAGAATGATCCATCATGGTGTGTACGCCAATAGTTAGATGTGCTTTTCTAGTGCATAATAATAATAAGCCTGTAACAACAACAACACCAGTCCCCCTTTTCGTTTCCCCTACATTACACATTCATGACGTGCGTTCGATCTTTAGGGGGCGTGTGCCTGATGATGTCACGAGGCCGTGATAGTAGCTGCGCACCTACGTCGCGCGCAAAAACCACCGATCTACAAGCTCATTGCGCCTCGCGACAGCGATGCGTAATGAGCTTGTAGGTCGGCGATTCTCGCTGGCACGCAACTAACCACAGGCTTCAGGTGGATATGGATATATCCTCCTCCTCGGCTCCTCCTTTGCTAGCCCAGCTGCTGCTGCTGGAGAGAGAGAGAGCAAACGTTGCTCAGTCAGTATACAAATGTATATGTTACGGTGGTGGTTCGTTATGTTAACGTAACGGCCGGCCGCGAGTCGCGTTGGTAACGCCAATAAACACCTGGACGTGAAAAGTGAGAAGTGAGTGTTGTTCAGCCAGCTACACAACTGTTAGCTAACTGTGCTAATCGTTAGCCACGATTTTTTGAGTCAAATTAATTGTCTTGTTCGGTTTTGGTGACCTGAGTGAGAGTGTTCATGCTAAAGTGAAGACAGTCGAGTCAGTCATGGGAATGTCAAGGTTATATGTTTTCATAAGAGCCCGTATGTACAGTATGTAATCGTAATGTTACTTGTATGTCTGTCTCTTGACTCCAACCACTAATATTACATTAATGCGTGGGCTTCAAGCCATCAGGCGTTACAGTTTTCTGAGAACTGAGTGGGATTAGCTCTAGTTAATCTGCTTGTATACTGTGTCAGTGTCAGTCTAATTATATATTAGCTCGTGAACGTAAATGCCCAAATGATACCAAATTAAATCGTCATTGCTATCCGTTTCTACTTTAACTTCGTCTTCGTGGTATAATATGTATGGTTTTCTTCGTGTCTTGTACATTGTGTTGTTGTTGTTGTTGCCTCTTCACTAACAGCTTTGAGTGGGACCCTTCAAGCCTGTGAGGGTTGTGGTTAGGGTGATGTCACAGAACCCTGGGGAAGAGGGGGGTCGCTCTCAGGCTGCCCCTACCATCAACGTCCAGGACCTGTCTGACAGCCCCACAAAGAAACCTATTGGAGGAAGTACAAATGGGGAAAAGGTGATTTGTTTGTGTCCATTACAGTGTGTTTGTTGTCATCTGTGTATGCTTATACTGTATATGCACATGCAAACATAGATAGAGCTTGTACTGTATTTACATTGTCCTGGTGGTATTCCATGTGTGGCACAAGAACTAGGTCAGAGGACACAAGGAAGGACAATAAACATGTTAGGTCTGAGCTATAGTTGGCACGTACACACGTATGGCTTTCACAACGCTTTAGTGCAGACGCCATGTAAACTGAGTTTGGGTGGAAGGGGTGACACGTTGGAAACGTTATCATGCAGGTAAAGTCCACTGCCATCGTGCTGTACAGGATAGGGTATTGCTACTTTTACAATTTACAATTTAGGCATTTAGCAGACACTCTTAATCCAGAGCGATTTACAGTAAGCATAATAGCTTTACTAGCATTACATATCTGATGTAGTTATCAGAAAAGGTATTCCATTCCAGATTATGACCTTTTCTGATGAAAAATAGGTGTATCTAAGAATACCACTTTTCCGATGCAATATTCAATTCTATTATATTTTAAGCTGTGCTTCCTTAAATCTCATTAATTGTTGATTAAACTGAGATGTACGCACAAATGTCCTTTATTGATCCCTAGATACAATTAAGAATATAATGTAACGTCCAAAATGTAATAAAGGTACACAATCAAAATTAAAGTCTGAGCTAGCCATCTACACTTAAAAAAAAATATATATATATATATTGTGGAAAAGTTCATTTTATTCCGTAATATACAGGTAATTAAAAAGTTTCAGATATTCTGATTAATTGCGCATAAAGTAAATATTTTAATAATAATTAATTATTAATAATATTAAATAATAATAAAAATATATAATACAGAAATGTCAACCATGTATGTTAATTTATGCACTCAATACTTGGTCTGGGCTACTTTTGAACAAATTACGTCATCAATGTGGCATGGCATGGAGGTGATTAGCCTGTGTTATGGAAGACCAGGTTTGCTTTGATAGCAGCCTTTATCTGTATTGTTTGGTCTGGTGTCTCCCATCTTCCTCTTGACAGTATCAAATACTGAGTTGCATAAATTAACATACTTTTCAGATGGTCGACATTTCTGTATGCTGTATTCATCATCAGGATAAATAAAGGAAAGAAGTTTGAAATATTTCACTTTATGGACAATGTGGAATATGGAATGTATAATATAATAAGAAACGGCAGGGACTGTGTTTTACTGTGGCAGTCAGTGGCAGCTTCTCACTTTTTGAAACCAACGTACAAGGCCAAGTACAGTAGAACAGCAAAAGAAGACAGTAGGCTATTTATTAATTAGAGACACATGCTAATGTAGCCTGGTTTCTATTGGCCATATGATACAGCGAATGATAGCGTTGTGTTTGAATGTGTGATATCCTGTGTCTGTCAATTGGTTTGTTTACGAGCTGCAGCTGAGTCAGGTGTGGAAAGAGGAGAGGACATGGCTCTATGAGGAGGACAAAGCGGGTCTTTATGCGTCGGACCAAGGGAAGGTCTGACGCCTGCCCCATAGCTGCTGCTCATTGCTTCTGTCCAGTGGTTTCAGGTTTTGTGATAGAAGCAGCTGACTAGAAGGAAAGTAGAAAACCCTGCTCAGTCAGATGCAATTCCTTATTCCTGAACGCTGCAATGAAGAAGTAACAGTGAGAGCCTTGAGGATGCAGGTGTTCATATAGATTTTGACTGAGATCAAATTTCCTCAGGTGTCACTGTCACCAGTACTGGATGAGGCCACCCCTTCATCCACTTCCTCCTTCGAGATGCTGGACATGGAGTCGGTCCCACCCCCTTATCAAGAAGTACACCCTCATTGGTTTTACTGTCGACTGACTGACAACAGCACACTCTGGCATCCGTTCAGTAGAGAGGATTCTGAGAAACTAGAGAATGCTTACACCACGGGTAAGTGTCTTTCATATATATGTGTGTGTGTGTGTGTGTGTCTAACTAAGAACAGGAAATTGATGCGAGAAAAAAATAGAACATTTTAAAGATTCAGATTCAAATTTCACTGAATTCACTGGATAGAACAATGGTAAGTTTGGCTAATAATTCTTCATGTTGCTTTCTGGGCTGGTTCTCCCAAAGGAGCACAAGGCTCTAAACTGGCTCAGATTATCTCGGAGCAGACTTTCACAATACCATTTAGGCTATTCTTGTCCTTCATAGACACCCCATTGAACCAGAAAATAAGTGAGGCATTTTGAAATTTGTAAATAAATATATCTAAAATAGTATCACAAACTATTTAGAGAGAGAGAGAGAGCTATAAACAGAAGCCGGAAGGTGAGATATCACAACTGCCCGGCCTGTTGCCAACACTGGCCCCCTGCCCAATGGGGCACTTGGCTGTGTCCTACGATCAATGCTAGACCAGATAAGCTAGACCAGATCCAGATGCTAATATAACCTTTCAAGTACAAGAGTCTCAAATGTAGGTTTCATCAATATCAGTTTCCTGCGTAAATAATACCAGCATCGTTGATGCCCCATATTATCCATTTGTATGCCTAATTGCTAATTTATTCACTTTTTTACTGTGTAGTAGGAGAGAAAGAGGATGTGGTAGTTGCTGTGGAGGGAGAGCGATATGATGTGCATGTCAAGGAGAGGACATGCCACGCAGTGTACTGGGAGCAAGCTCCCACTGAGGTACGTCGCTGCACCTGGTTCTACAAAGGAGACAAGGACACCAGGTTTATACCCTACACGGAAGACTTCAGTACCAGTCTGGAGGTACCTCAATCTGACACCATACTGTAGCATAACCTGCATCTTCCCACTGTCCCATTTCTTCCCACTTCACCAGCAATGCTGTCCTCTCTCTCTTCTCTGTTGACCCCCAATCATACAATCTCTATTCCACACCACACCGTGGTCCCTCTTCTCATCTTCATTTACTCCTGTATCCAGTAGCATTTTGAGCAAGTGTAAAAGGTGGTTGACAAGTAAACCTATTGGTATTCTGGTCTTTCAGGATGCCTATATGATAGCTGTGACTCTGGATGAGTGGAAGAGGAAGCTGGACTTCCCCACAGGAGAGACGGTCATCCTGCACAATCCCAAGGTTAGAGCTGTTCACAAATTAGCGCAATAACCTGTATTCAGTTTGAGATGGAACTAAAACCACAGGACATTGCTTTTGTTACAGATGCTACAAATAAGAATTACAATTCATAATGGCGGGGGAAAAGAAAATAGCCCCCACAAAACCACTAACAATAGGAGTGCATGTCCTATGCATAAAGATAGGTTGAGATGAATATGAAATAGAAAAAGCAAGTTAATAAGAACATTTTAAACAAGTGAAATGCATTACCGGTTTAATTGTCAGAATTGTAATATGCTGTAATATGCATGTTGTGAACATTTTATTCCAGCTAGAAGGGATCTGGGATTTAAATTATGGTTCAATAAAGGCTTAAAGAAAGTGGTGGATCTATACGAGAATGGCAATCTAATGTCTTTTGAGGGGCTGAGGAGGAGATATGAGGTACCGCAAAACCACTTCTTTAAATACTTGCAAATCAGAAACTTTATTATTACATGTGTCAAAAATACAAAACAACCTCCTTTATCCGTGCTTGAGAGGTTTTCCAAACAGGATTGTTTAGGAAAGGGGTTGGTCTCACAAATGTATGGTATACTAGAAGGGTTTCATAAAGATGACTCGGAGAAGATAAGACAAAAATGGACACAGGATCTTCAAGTGGAAATCTCAGAAATTGATTGGGGTTTGATATGTTCCAAGGCACAAACGCAAACTATCAATACTAGATTAAGACTAATTCAGTATAATTGGATAATGAGAACTTACATAACCCCGGAGAAAGTAAATAAATTTGATCCAAACATTCCTGATTTATGTTATAAATGTGGGGAACATAAAGGTACACTGTTCCACTGCTTATGGGAATGTGAGGAGATTAAAACATTTTGGAGGTCCGTGGTCCATTATGTCTCTCAGATTACGTCAGGTCCAGTTCCTCTGTGTCCTAAATTATGTATACTCAGTATTTATCCATTAAATTGTACACTAAATAGTAATGAAAAAAGAATGACCGACCTCTGCCTGTTACAGGCCAGACGCTCAATTGCGCTATGTTGGAAGAATGTCAATGCCCCTACGATCGGCTTTTGGCTGAGGAATTTAACAACCAGTTTGGCACATGAAAAACTAACTTATGCAATTAGGAAGAAACCTGAGGTATTCTATAAGATATGGGAGAATTTCTTGAACTTCATTAGGCGAGGTGATATTGTAGAGGCTTTGGATGTATAGTGGTTATCTGAGTAGTCAGCTGGGGGGTGGGGGTAGGGAACTGTGATGGACATTGTGAATCTGTTTAACTGTATGTAATGTGTTTTATTTTCGTTTTATTTTTTGTTTTGTCATTATTTATTTATTTTTGTTTTGTATTTATTATTGTCAATTCATTTCGTTTTAAGATTTTGTTTGTATTTGTGCTGCCAGAGGGATGTGGGGGGGAAAAATATATGTCAATTGTTGAAAATATTTCTGTAATATAAAGAAAATGAATAAACATATGTTTAAAAAAAAAAATATGCATGTTGTGCTCGTACAAGCACATATAATACAGGTGTCTGTGTGTGCGTGCTATACATGCACATGCATAGTTGATGCAATGTCCGTGTGCCTGTCTGTCTCTCTGAGGAATTGTAACACAATGATGTACAGTGCTAGATGGATGGACAGCTTGCACCGATTGGCTAGTTCCACTCCATAGCCTCACAGACACTTATCCCATAGCTTGGAGGGTTGGTGGATGTTTATGCATGCAGAAGAATTGCATATTTGTTGATGGATTGGTGCTGCTGATCTGTATAGTAGTTAGTGAGAATAGTCAAGGAATCACTGACACATACTCATACAAAAACATACTCTCCACCTGGCAGAGATAATTTTAACAATTTTCAAGATATATAACTAGACATACCTGTACATAATGTATCACACTATTTATTAATTTGTTTTCTATATTTTCTCCATAATGTCAGCTGATAATGCAGTATCAACCACTGGGGTTACAGGATGAGTGGGTCCACTCCCCCTCTGAGCAGACACGCCCTCGAACTGTCAAGAGGGGAGTGGACAACATCTCCGTGGAAATACCAGAAGGTGTGTGTGTGTAATATTTTTAGTTTGGTGGACAAATACAAATTGTAATGTACATTGACAACGTTGAATACCCAACCATCATGTTGTCACTCACTGATGTGTTGTACTTGTACAATTCTTATGTGAGAGCTAAATGGCCGCCATTGAATTATGGTCAACATTTGACTGTTCTTCATCATACACCAGATCAGCCAGAGGCTAAACTCCCACTCTCCTTTTCTTAAGGTGAGCCAGACCAGATAGACCATCTTGTCTTCATGGTCCATGGAATCGGTCCTGCATGTGACCTTCGGTTCAGATCCATCATACAGTGTGGTAAGTGAGTGTTTGTTTGTGCACATGATGGGGAGTCGGGACATGTAGGTGGGACTGTGTGTGTTTTAGTTTAGTTTGTGCACATGATGGGGACATGTAGGTGGGACTGTGTGTGTTTTAGTTTAGTTTGTGCACATGATGGGGACATGTAGGTGGGACTGTGTGTTTACTTTAGGAAAACTGTTCTCTGTTTCCCCCTCTTTTCCAGTGAATGACTTCAGGAGTGCATCTCTGTCTCTACTGGCCTCTCATTACAAGCGTGGCCAGCTGGAGGGCAAGGTGGGCAGAGTGGAGTTTCTACCGGTCAACTGGCACAGTGCTCTGCATGGAGATGCCACTGGTGTGGACGAGTAAGGATACACTAACTTACGTACTGAAGAGAACTGTAAAGTTCAGTGCTTTATTGTAGCTTGTGTTCATTCAGTGCCAGCAGATCCTGAAAAGAGTCTTACGATGTTTTAAATTGTGTTTTCTAATCTAATATCTGGGACTGAAAAGTCTTAAATGCAGTTGGTTTTAGTGCTTAAGTCTTAATGGAGTCTTTGAGTTTAATCAAAATACTCTTCTCGATACACTGAATCCCTAGTTTGAAATCCACCTTGTAATAAACTTGTTGTTGTTGTATTGTCTCTCATTTTCAACTAACTTTTCTATTTCATTCTTTATTAAAATGTCTCAAAAATGAACTTACTGAAACATGCACTCCCCCTGTTGCTGTATCTATAATTCTCAAACTCTTTTCCTCTCCTTAACATAGGGACATCCAGAGAATCACTCTGCCCAGCATCAGCAGACTGAGGCATTTCACCAACGATACTCTACTAGACCTGTTCTTCTACAACAGCCCCACCTACTGTCAGACCATAGTGGACACAGTGGCCTCGGAGGTCAACAAGCTGCACACACTCTTCAGACAGAGACACCCCAAGTTCACGGGGGAGGTTTCTGTAGTCGGCCATAGCCTGGGTATGCAGCATACTCACACACACACACACACACACACACACACACACACACACACACACACACACACACACACACACACACACACCAATGAAAGATTATCAATTTAACCAAGAGAAACCTAGGAAAAATAAAGAGGATAGAGCACGGAGGTGTGGCCAGGGCTCCTGCGGGAGTTTTGCACATGTGCAGTGTAAACAGGAACTGCGATGATGAGTGTTCCAGCAGAGGTGCTAGAGGTGCATGAGAGTTGCTGACCCTGAACTGAAATAATAAAAAGGATATCAAAAAAAGAGAATAGTACAAAGTTGATTTAGTTTTTATTTAAAAAAGTATATCAATTTCATAACTGGAAAAAATGTTGTGTACATAAGTACATTTACTAAATGTTAATGTTTTTGTATATTTCCTTTTGTGGATTTTCCATGTTCTTTAGTACCTGTGTCAAACTATTATTTTTGCGAAATGACAAAGGAACATGGATACTGTTCATTCAAGTGCTGTGGATGATATAAAACATTTGAAAAGGGAAGGGTGACTGCTGTTTAATTCTCAACTGTTCTGGATCTCATTATTTACATCACAAGTTATGAGCTTTCTATCTAGCACCTCTGCTGGAACACTCCATCATCGCAGTTCCTGTTTACACTGAGCATGTGCAAACCTCCCGCAGGAGACCGCGCCGCACCTCCGTGCTCTATCCTCTTTATTTGTCCTAGAGAGAAACCTTTGAATGATGAGCTTCAACCTTTCCTCCGTTGTCATCAGGTTCACTGATCCTGTTTGACCTGCTCACCAATCAGAGAACTACATCAGGCGAGACGGTCAGGGAGGAGGTAGTGGAGTATTCATAATGGCAGATTAAGGTTCCGATTGAATAATGGAGTTCTAATGATTGAGGAAGTCTGTGCAGTTGGTTATCTGTCATGCTCTGTTTTTCAGAAAGCAGCTGATGAGCCCTGCCCTTTGGCCTGTGATGCCATGGAGCAGGCTATGCTCAGACTGGGCTTACAGGAGCACCTGGTTACACTGCAAAGAGAGAATCTAGATATGGAATCACTGGTAACACACACACACACACACACATGCGCACGCATGCATGCACGCACACACGTATGTGTATGTATGTATGTATTTGGTTAAAATGGGTGGGGTTTAAAAAAAGGCAAAGGCTTGCTCTGGTGCACTGGCCTAAAAGTGGGTCCTTAAAAACTGCTAAAACGTCTGAAATGTATGTATGTAGGTGGGTATGTATGCATGTGTGTAGTATTTTAAAAGGGGGGGCTTTTTAGTAAAAAGCCCAGCCCATAAAACCTTCCTATATTTAAAACAAATCCAAAATAAGGTTACCAGTGAAGGGCAAAATGCCTATTCACTGGGGACTATGCAAGGCAGAGGCGTCCACCCCCCTGAGTCCAAGTTAAGCTAGACCGCATACCTAAACCAATGTCCGAAATGTCTTCTAAAACCCAAGGGTAAAATGGATATAAAAATAGACAGTAATAAAACCACCTAAAACCATAAAGGAGTAAAAGTTCACAGCAAGGCCTGGAAACCATTTATTGATGGGACAGATAAAAGAACAGAAAGAGATAAAAATCAACTTCTTTCATTAAGACCAGTGGGTGTTACAGTTAGTAATTTTTTAATCCATCTGTGCTCCATGAGTTTCCGCTGTCCACTGGTCCATCGGACTCCACATTCCAGACCTGAAATGATGAGGTTAGCGATAGAATGGGATTGAAAGTGTGTGTATAGGGTTGTGTTTATGTCTGCTCGTTTGATGTGATATAAGTGTTGTTTGAGTCGTGTTTCTAGTGTGTGTCCGGTTTCTCCTATGTAGTGTTTATGACATTGTGTGCAGGTGATGATGTAGACTATGTTGGGTGTGGTCAGAGACAGAGGGTCCGTAATGGGGGAGGAAGTGTGACTATGGGGGTTGTTGATGAATTTGCGGGGTTTGAAATGGAGTGTATGTGGCTGTGGGGGCTTGGGAGGTAAAGTGGAAAATTTGGAATGCACAAGGAGGTCTCCCAGGTTCTTGTTCCTTCTAAGTGCTGAAATGACTTGATGTGCTTGTAATGGGGGGTAGGATTGTTGTGTAGTGGTGAAATTTTGTTTAAATTTGTGGTGAAGTGGTTGGAGTGTATGTGAAAATGTGGTTATGAATGGGAGTAATGTTTTAATTGTAGAGGAGCCGATGGCCTGGATGGTGAGAGAAGAAGAGTTGGAGGAGGGAAGACATAGAGGAGAGGGTAATGTGTGGGCCCCGTACAGGTCCGTCCCTGTCCCTGCGCTAGAGAGGGGCCTCTGATCCGGGTGCATGCTCTGAGGTGGCTGGGGAAGAAAGCTGGGATTGAGGTTAGGGTTAGAATTGGGGATGAGAGGGTTAGGGGTAGGAGGCAGAGTGTTGGTGGAGAGTGACTGGGTGGGGGAGAGAGAGGCCAGGGCATTGTTCCTGATGGTACGTAAAAGTCTTTTACTATAACCTCTCCTTCGGAGGACTGTAAAGAGTGTGTGTGTGGCCTGATTGAAGTGTTCCCTATTGGATGAAATCCTGAAAAACCGAATGATTTGTGATTTGATGATGCCTGCAAAAGTGTGTATGTATGTATGTATGTATGTATGTACATACATACATAACAAAGACATACATTATACATACATATTACATACATACAGTACACACACAAAACAGTACAAGATAAATTGACATACAGAGTTGCATATCTATTTCTTTGTTCTTTTAAAGGTTCTATGTCAGGAGAGTGACCTTAAAGATATAGGAATTCCTCTCGGACCACGCAAGAAGATCCTGAACTATGTCAGGAGGAAACGTGCTCAAGAGGTCAGACACACTCTGAAACTCAGAAAAAGCGTTATGATGTTTTACAGGGTCGAGAGACCCTAAATCTGTCCATCTTTATTATTTCCAAGTAGGATTGTAAGCCAGCAACCGTGCTTCTGGCTCCAGGGCTGCAAGCACAACCTCAGGATTCCTCACCAGTTGATCACCACGATAACCAGTCCTTTGGAGAGACGGGGCGGGAGTCATACTTCCACAGGGCCCAGTCCATCACCAGCGCTGTGGACTACGAATATTTTAACGTGGGAATTGGACAGGTACTGTAGCATGCGCACGCTGCAACACACTTGTTTATGCCTGGTAGTAAAAGTATATGAAGGCTGTGATGTCACCTTCCTGATTCTCTCCCCCCTCTTTGCTTGCCTGGACAGACCAATGGAGACATAGCCAAGGGACAGGTTTGTCTCACACTGTGTCCCCATGATCTTGAAATGGGTCCCTGCTGTAGTTATAGCTCTCTTATTTTCCCATATATAAATTTTACATTACACACAGTCAGTTCAGAGAAGACTGGCTTCTAGAATTATATTTTGTAATTTGAGCCAAATGCTTATAGTGGCTACATCACACTGTAAGGAGAGAAAAAAAGCAATATTGGCATTGTGGCTATTATCCATTGTGCTGTGGAGGCCTACAAACCCAGTGCCAAAATCAGTGTCTGTGTGCATCCTGTCCCATACGTATAGTTGTTCCCTGCTCTCCCCTCCCTTGTCTGTTGATGTTGAGAGTGATATCGTTCATGGTCCTGAACCATCATTATGTATTTAACATTTTTCCATACTGTCAATAACTTCTAATACATTTAGTTTTGTAGATTTATATGTGCTCTACGTTTAGAAATCAGATCAATATTTTATGAAATTTATGAGAGCACATTCATTTCCCCAGGTGTCCATTAACTACCCACAGCTGGCGTTCCATCCTCAGAGCTTTTTCGCATTTGGCTCTCCCATCGGAATGTTCCTGACCGTCCGTGGACTTAAACGCATCGATCCCAATTACACCTTCCCCACGTGCAAGAGCTTCTATAACATCTACCACCCTGTGAGTAGATACAGTCTCCCTTTCTAATGCTCACATTAGTACGTTTTTGGCAACATTGGCAATTAGTGCAAGTCTGAACAAGCTTCACCTTGCTATATTGGTAGGTAACCAATCATCTGAAGTGGGAGTTCACACATATAACGTTCAGAATTAATCCCTGTGTTCATAGAGAAGGGGGCAAGAGAGCTTATTAAGAGCATGCAGGGAAAAGTCTCGTAAAGGACTACATCAGCTTTTTGCAGTGTTTACATGTGCAATTTACTACCATGAACTCAGTTTCACTGCCTTGCAGTTCTTTTGAGATCATACTACCTCCGATCCGATGGTAAATCCGATGGAGCATTAGTCCGACATGCAGGAACAACGGTCGAACATGCGCTGCTCCCGTGCTTGCGGTTATGGTTAGGTTAGGGTTTGACGTGGGTCTAATGACTCTCGGACCAATAATAGTGTCAGAACTAAAGCCTGTACCCCTGTAGTAACAGTAAAAGTTCAGTGTGTTCAGAGTGTTTAGCATGCACCACAAGAAACAAACATATCATCAGCAGCTGTAGCAGCAGCAACAGAAAGTTTATGAAAGTGTTCTTTTAATACTTAATTGTTTTGCTTTATCTCCCTACCCTCTAGTATGACCCAGTAGCATACCGCTTAGAACCCATGATGGTTTCAGAGGGCGACCTTGAGCCCATGCTCATTCCTCACCACAAGGGGCGCAAGAGGATGCACCTGGGTATGTCTCCCTGTTTCTGTTGGCTTCTCTTGGCAAGTTGACATCAGGGCCCTATTTTGCGTGTCTTAAGTACCCAGGTCATATGACTTAACGTAAGACCTGGAGGCATGGCCAATGCTGTTTTGCTATTTTGAGTGGCCAAACAGCATTGGCCACACCTTAAGTCATAATACCTGGTACTTAAGACACGCAAAATATGGCCCCAAGTCAAATTCAACAATGTAGAGAATGATAGCCAGCTCTCACATTCTGTCCATTCAAGCACTTCTTATTTTGTTTTAACAGACAGGCAACATGGCAAAGAAACAGTCTGAGCACGTATAGTTAATGAGTGACTGAAGTTGTGCTCATATTCCTTCTAGTCAAATTCAACAATAACATCTCTATCTCCGTCCCGTAGAACTGAAGGACAGTTTGACTCGTATGGGTATGGACCTGAAGAACAATGTTTGGGGATCGTTAAGGACTGCGTGGCAATCTTTTTCCAGACTACCCGTGGCTGCACTGCCCCCAGTAGAGGAGGGAGAAACCACAACAGAAGAAAACCTACAAGGGACACCTGGTATAAAGCTAGCATCCCTAACTGTACTTGTGTGTGTGTGTGTGTGTGTGTGTGTGTGTGTGTGTGTGTGTGTGTGTGTGTGTGTGTGTGAGATGGTAGGGGTGTTTGGATGTATGTTGTGCCTGTGTCTTGCCAATGAACATCTAATCTTGTCTCTTCCTAAACTCTTCCCTCCCTGCATGTTGCCCATTCCCTCTCCGCTTTAACCTCACCCTCAGTGGTAGGCGCTGCTTCTGCTAACAGGGACGAGAAAAGGGATGATTTTTGGACTCAAATGCTGGAGTGGCCCAAGGCCCTTCATATGCATTACTTCCAAGGTAAGCCAGTGGAAGTACATGGCTACAATGACTTGAGTGTATGAACACTTTGTAGCCCATTGTTGGTTAGTGTTGTTATCAACTACTTGAGTCCATTCTTCTGTATGCAGAGAACTCTCTTCTGAGCTTACTGGAGGTTTTGTATATACTTCTTGGCATATAGTAGGTGTACTGTTCACAATAAGCTAATACAGTAACAACCAAAACTGCACGGCACAACAACAAGCCCATGTTAGCCATAGACATTAACTGCACAGCGGCAGTTTTAAATAAAGCTGTCTTGCCTGAAATTATAATGCAACAAATGTAGCCATGTGTGTTGCTAATGAAAGGTACATGGTAGGCTACCCAATCTATCCAGGATGTTACTTTACACATGCATTACAGCAAGATGTGTGTCAGCCTCTGACTCATAGTGCTTTGCAGCAAGGGGTTAAAATGTAAGCTGTAGAATGATCTTCTTTCTGGACAAGGCAGCCAGGCACAAGATAAACAAACCTCTTTGTGCATGCAATGTTGTCAGAAATCTGGGCAACCTCCTGGGTGGAGGCTGCTGAATGTTGTGTACCTGACCAAGTCGCCAACTAAAGTCAGTTGCAATGTAGGCAACAGCTAGACTGGCATCAGTTCACTTTGCAGTTTGCTTATCCGGCGGTCTATAGCGGAGAAGGAAATAGTCTGTGTATGCATGAATGTGTTGCTGTTATTACATTATTGGATACATTAGGTGGGCTCTACACCGGATCAGATGATTTAAACCATAATAGAAACCAGGATTTGTGCAGGCACTGGAAAACCTGCTGATGCAACATCATGACCTGGACCTTTATTAGCAACAACAATGAGTGTGGCTTCTCTCTGACATCTACTCTCATCCCCTCTTGGTCAAATCTTTGTCCTTGTAAAGTTTACTGATGTTACTGTGCGTCTCCTGAGTACATTTACGTTAAAAAAAAAACTTTGACCTACTATTGCACCCCCCACTTCCGGTGCTTATGGTTCAAGGGGTTTATTGTCACATACAGACTCAATACAGTAAAGGTAGCAGGGTTATAGACTATACAATTGTACTGCAAGCTTCCGATATGAATACGAATAAAATAAGATGGTAGTAATACACATCAAGCTATTTCAAGAATCCTGTACAGCAGACTTATTCAGTTGGTAGCATGTGGGCCACATCTTTCTGTATACTGTAACAATTTGAAGAGGGCATCTGATCTATTCTAATAATTAATAATAATCTCTCAGATTTATATAGCATTTTTCTATATGACCATTAATTACATAATAATAATTACATTATAATTAAATAGTAATGTGCAAAAGTAATCTGGCATTATGTGTCCATCCCATGTTCATTATGTTCACCTGTTTCTTGTAAAGCCGCCTATTACTGTAAAAAATGATACCGCCATATAACTTTACCTAATCAAGATGCTATAATTTGGCACCACAAAACTAGCCTCATTTACTAGCTATCTTAAATAAATGTAATGTTTAAGTAATTTGTGCATTTCTATGTATTGGTGCGTTTACTGTGTCAACTAAAATAAATGAAAGCTGTCAATTTTAAATAGAGAGAAAGCACTTAAGTGGATTTATTTGGAACTAAAGAAATTATAAAACTGCTATAGACATAATGGAAACACAATTAATTGTGTATCTTTACCACTGATTCGAGTCCAAACTAAATTATCAATATCTAAACACTGTCCAACTGTATTCATAATCAATCACAGACGTGATTCAGTTTGTTAGGGACCTGTTCTCTACTAATGCAAGGGCAGACTTGTCTGCTAAATGTAAACGGGGGCTGAGGATAGTTGACTTGGATCCCCTCCAGTTAACTGTTAAATATTTATACTGATGCTTGCATAACTCGTTGACATGCAAGCATCAGTTGATCTTAGAGGAACAAGTCTGCGGTCTAGTAACATTCTGAACATTAGGAGGTGTATACATGTGCTGCAGATAAACTGCATTATAGACATAAAAATGTGTTCCAATATTTACAAAAGTTGATGCACACAGAAAACAGTCATGTTTTGGCTGCAGTCATGGCATTAAAGTGAATTGGTGGCAGAACATTCTAATATTCTAGTGCCCTGCACTACTGAAAATGTGCAATAAATATTAGAAATGGCAATACAAAATGTGAATGTAATCTGCACAACCTATGTAAACTGTAGTCCTGTTACAGTTTATCTAACATTTGTTTTTGTGTCAGACATTTTATGGGCTGAGGATAGAAACTGCTGGATCATAACACGATGCTCCAGTACGTTTGTTAGACGGTAGTAAAGTGAATCGTCCATTGCTGGGGTGACTAGGATCTTTGATCCTCAGGGCCTTCACCCTGCTCCTCTGGGTGTCCCAGCTCAGTGCTGGTGATGCACTCTTTTGCTCTCTCTGTAGAACCTTGTGGTCATATTTTGAGCATCCTCTGTAGCAGGCAATGATGCAGCCAGTCAGGGAATCCTCTATGGCTTACCTGTAGAGGTTGCACATCATCTTGGAGTCCAGACTGAACCTCTTCAGACTGCGAAGGAAGAAGAGTTGTGTTCGAGCTTTAAGGATGGTGCCCATGTGATGTGACCAACCCAGGTCAAGTCATGTATCCTATCCTATCCGAAGCCCGCAATTCTGACGAATCACAATTCCGATTCGCCGCAATACTAACCCTGTACCGGCTAAACCTAACGAATGGTGGTGAATTGGAATGCCACTCTGTCCCCCAGTCTCAGTTCCCCATGCATTCATTCAGAGTTCCTGCAGCTAATTGATTGACTGGTTTCCTCTGGCTTTGATTTGTATAATACATTGTAATACATTTGTCATCATTGACTGGGAAACAGAAGACAAATGGCCACTGACTGTCCAATGTAGTTTATTGCAAACAAGAAGATCTAGGTTATTGTCGATTAAGAATATTTTGTCTCGGGTAGTGTGACTGATTTAAGCTAAATGATATAAGGTACAGTATAGATACTGTATATAACTACACTATGCTAATCTTACTCTATGCTCATTCCCTACCCCTTTACACTACTAGACCTTTTCCTGGTTCTCCCTTCCCTCTGCTGTTGATGCTTCAAATTATTCATACTTTGTTGTTCTTCAATTCAATTACATTGCTCATTGTCTTTGTCTGTTTGTGGTTTCCATTCTTCTTTCTTCATCTGTTTACCATCCACATTGCGGCTGTGGGATCCAACTAACAACAAAACATGTTTTCTTCCCATACCTAGGCTTGCATGTCTCCTAAGGCAGTGGTTCTCAACCTTTTTACACCAAGTATCACCTCAAATGATCTGGCTCACCAAGTACCACATATTTCATGGCGATCTCCATCTATTCCTTAGGACCTAAGGAATAGATGGGGATGGTCATGAAATATGTAGTGTTGAAGTACCTAGTCAGACTTACCTCCAGCAAAGTTACATTAAGTTGTCTCAGTCCCTCTCAGTATGGTGTAAATGACACAATACTGTGTAAGTGGAATAAGACACTGCAGTGCTGAGTGAAATGGTAATACTGTCTGGAAATACAAGCCTGTAGCATCAGTGTAAGAGATACAGGTTATTTACAAGTAGCCATTCAAAGTTCTGAAGAAGATGACATTGCTTACTGATTTATGAACAAAACGGCAGTGCATGGCTGTATAAGCCACATCAATGCTCTCACTCTTCTAACACAAGTAAGACGTGCAAACGCGTGAAGCGAACGCAGCTTGTGTGTCTGTCTGTCTGTCTGTCTGTGTGTCTGTCCCGCTGTTACTGTATATGTGGACCTGGCCCCTTTTGTGCCCATATATGGAGCTGAGTGATTCACAAATCACTCAGCTCCATATATGGGTACAAAGGGGGACACACACAGACACACAGACATGATCTGCTAGGTCTCATAGTAAGTGCTCACTGCGTTCGCAAAAATACCTGTGCAAGTGATTGTATTTATTACCACATATTTATCAGTTGTTAAAGATGCTGTAAATGTTTTGTATTATTGTTATTATATTATTATTAAATATTTTGCTCTATATTCTGTAACATGGGTTTCCACATCTCTCCAGCTCTTTCATAAACAGAAAATACATTTTCAGGTGGGACACAAATTTGATCCAATCAGGAAAGAGAACTAATTTCTCACATTTTATAGCATCCCAGTTTCAATTATGTTGTCTGCTCCCCCCTCCCCACCCCCCACTTCAAATTGCACTTGTTTATCCTGTATCCTGTATTGCCTCCTCCTGATAGGATGAAACTGTATTATCTGTTTATCAAAGTGCTGGACAGATGGGAAGACCCATGTTACTGAACAAACACTAGATAGCAATGGTCACCAGGAGAATATAGAGCCATTTAACACTTGTTATAACAAAATACGGTACCCACTACCCATACAACATGGTCTGATCTACATCATTAAAAATAACTCCTATTTTATACCTGAAGGTTGAAAGAAATAGAGAATTGTATTCTATGCTGCAGCTAATAGTATGACGTGAAAAATAATATTAGGGAAATTAAAAATGGCTCACATTAAAAACCCAATGTCCCAGAACATGGATACATCCTGAACGCAGCCTAGTATAAATGTTACAGTACAAAGCAACAACTAAGAGAAAACCTATTAAGCATATCATAAGTATCTCAATCTAAAATGCAAGACAAAAACGGTAGCTCCAGTGTGTTAGTTCTCCCCTGTCCATTGGTTGAACTATATTCCCTCCTTTTCACAAAGCGATGTGGTTATTATTGTTCGTAATTTTTCCCCTGTTTTACCTCTGTCAATTCAGGCGTACATGAAGAGGCAGAATCTCCAATGTCTGCAGAGGAAACACAGGCGTGTGATATCAAAGTGGGGATGTTGAATGGAGGACGAAGGATTGACTACGTACTGCAAGAAAAGCCTATTGAAAGCTTCAATGAATACCTGTTTGCCATCCAGTCTCATCTTTGCTATTGGTGAGTCACGCATGATGAATATGAGGGTGGGGTCACTGGGGTAATAGTACTCTGTTGTGGACTACCTTTTACATTTTCAGATCTATTTTGCTGTTTAGTTTTATTTTAGTTAATTGTTTTTGAAAATGTCTTATCTTTGTCTGCCAGGGAATCTGAAGACACAGCGCTATTGCTGCTGAAGGAGATCTACGACAAGCTGGGCATTCCCTTTGAGCAGCCACAACAGTATTAACATTTCTATGAACGCAAACTTTGTTATTGACAAGTTGACGAGCTACAGTAGTTAATGAAAAAAGCAAAACAAATGAAGGAAGTTCGGCCATAGTTGATAGGCTGTAAAATCCTCTCCCAGACTATTTTGTCGTCCAATTGTCCTGGGGCTTTTGGAAGGTGATTTTGTTCTGAAATATCAACTCGCACGGCGAGTTGTTCACTTGAGTGCCTCTATTTGAGGTGCCGAAGGACCGTTCAGGTTCACAATGGAAGGTAACTTTTTCTTAAAGGCTCTGCTTACAGATGGCATTTTGTTTCTAATCAACCTAGTTGTCGTGGGCATGCCTCATAACAGCATTTTCATTTTGGGGTTTAGGCTTTTTTTTGTTGCGTTTTTTTTACTGTGCAATTTCACTTACAAATTATCACATACATACAGTTACAGTATATATACTACTGTATACTTACTCACTGGTTATCCAGAGCCATACCTACTGTTATGTTTGTGGGGAAAAGGGACAACTTTGTGGAAGATGTCATCTTTTAACTTGTAAGATGAAGGATCTCTTGACCAGAATTGATCTTCCTTTCAAGAGAAATTAGAAATTAGACCAGTCTCTCTACAGAAGGTCAAAGAGGGCTATTTTAGAGGGCTTGACCTTGCCTTATATCCCTTGTCCTAAACAGGTAGAGTTGTGCTTAGAGTTGCACACTGAAAATAGATCTACAAGCTCACAACATTACATGTCACACCACGACATGATGTGAGGATGTAAATTGGCTATTTTCAGTATGTGCCAAGTATAAATCAGGCTTTATTATTGTATTTTACTAAAATACATTTTGTTTCCCACAAGGATAATGCATATTTGCATCTTGTCCATTACACATCATTTTGATGTTTATACTGTATGCCAGTATATAGGCCACTTTACAGCTAAAGACGTGTCGCTGCTCATGGAATTCTTGTGCAATATTTAAATTGTCACTTGTCCTTTGATTTCCCAGTTCTAACCATTTTCTTAGTGACATGGAAAGTAAACTTAACCATGCCTTTGTTCTTATCGCATTTTAGTTGCTTGAAACGAAGGCTATGTATTCAAGCTTTTGTGACAGATGTTTATACTGGCTAGATGAAAGCAGTCTTTTGATTAAATCTGTTCCGAATTTAAGATGGTTGGGAAAATATGATGCTTGATGGAGAACTGCTTGGTGCGGTCCCGTAGGAGTGTGGGCAGTACATTTCTGCTGTACATGGTCAGTTACACCCCAAGGTGTGTGTGCCAAGCCTTCTCCTTTCTCTTCTCTCTGCTTGCCTGCTGCTAACCCCAACATTCAACCTCAGCAGTAATACATTCCCTATCCTGATGTAAGCTCATTTACTTGGCAGACTGATGTCCAATATGCACAATTTTAATTTTTGCACAATCCCAGGGCACAGACTTTACTATTTTGTCCTCACCTGTATTGTATGCATCTGTTTCTTCTTTCCCCACTTGAGTAAAGTATTTTTAAAGTTTCATAATGATATACTATACGTTGGCACTGCCCCACAACCTACAGTATACTCTGTAATATTTGTGAGTACTCACAATTAATTATTCTTTTCAGATGTGCAGATAAATGTCAGCACTTCTTTTCCTTGAAATTTGATCTATACTTAAATTTACTCTTACTACTCCAGTGTTCTCAGTTTACATTTAAAGTGTTTTCCTTGAAACTCCATGACTACTCACTGTCGCATACTAAATGGATCGGACAGATGGCCACAGCTGTAAGCCTAGCCTCTGTAATCATTGATGATGATTGAGCCCTGCTCAGTAACTGGCTCTCACCAGTCTGTTTTGCACTTCATACCACTATATTGGTCTAAAAACCAAAAAAGAATTCTTGTTTTTATTAAGAGAGACTATAAGTATGGTTACATGTTGTGTGTGCCATAATAAAATATTAATAGCATACTGTTTTTTGTGTTTTCTCCCCAATATATTGATACATACTGTAAATAAATCCCTGCTTGATTGTAACGGTGCGTAAGCAGGATGTGGCCTTGCAGGGCTCTTTTGGTCCTCACTAATGATGATGATAAAATAGCACAGTTGCAATGCAAATATGAAAGCCATCGTTCTCACAATAATACAAATCTAAATCTTTAAACAAATCTGCCTAACTATGATGTCACTGGTGGACGGGTTTCTGAACTGCCCACCTATGAGACACAGACCAAGTAGAAGAAAATGTTGGTATTTTATCATGAACATTAGTGAGCACCAATTATATGAAGATAGGTTGAAGTGGTATCACAATGAAAACGAACTTTTCAAGGTTTTAAAGAAAGAAATACCATAACTTTTTTCTTTTCATCTATCTTTTTTTTTCTTAATATATTCTATCATTAAAATGTTTTTGTTTTGGGGTCCCACTTGCAAGCCCACAGTGGGCCCCCGGCCCACAGGTTGGAATGGGAATGCTGCACTACAGTAAGAGATTCAGAATCCATGGACCATGAGGTAAATTGGGTTCTTTCCTTCGTCCTCACCTCAACAATGTGCCACGTCTTGAGGTGAGTCTTCTTTTGTCTTCTTTCTGGTTGTATTTCTCCAGTGAAGGTGATACTTGTTTGTTGTAATAAAGGGAGTGAGCATGTACATTAATCATGCACAGCTACTGTGTATCAGTCTGGAGATATTGGACTATCTGTGATGAAACGAGGTCAAAGCTATTTTAGTGGCCGTTGTAGTAGATACCCATTCATGTCAGTTATTAAATATTCATAGCACTTTGTAATGCATTGGCTTTCAATGCTGTTGTGTGCATGGGGTGTTTACTGCTGAAAATGGGCTTACAGTGGGAGTAGATCAACCTTAAGGGCTGGATTTTGAAGGTCCGTTTTACAATGGGGTAATACATAAATTGGCCTCGCTCTGCGCACAATCGTATTATGAAAGCCTTATCGGCCCGTGTTGAACGCACACACATATGGCATACCACGTTCCTGAATATTTTAGCATTGTGGGAGTGTCCATATGTTAATTATTTTCGCTTTGCGCAATTTGCTATTAAGCCCATTGACCTAAAAACACTCAGCGCATAACAATTAGACGTGGGTCTGACCACCTCATAAACGCAAAAAGCACTGTTTGATTTTACACTTGAGTGGCTCTGGGAGGCTGCTGGAGTGTTGCCATGTCTGTTTATTATAAGCGGCTTCTTTTTCTGTAAAGTTGCTTGTAAATATTGGTAGTTGTACTAGTTGTGGTTGCTTTTCTTGTTTCTAAAGTGGTTATGTGGGCTTTTTGCGAACGCAGTGAGCACTTACTATGAGACCTAGCAGATCATGTCTGTCTGTGTGTGTCTGTCTGTCTGTGTGTGTGTCTGTCCCGCTATACGTCCAAATATGGAGTGTGTTGCATCAGCAATCACTCAGCTCCATATATGGGCACAAAAGGGGCCAGGTCCACATATACAGTAACAGCGGGACAGACACACAGACAGACAGACATGATCTGCAGGGTCTCAGCTGCGTTCGCTTCCCGCGTTTGCGCGTCTTACTGGTCTCCTAATGTTGTTTAAACCAGTGATCCTCACACAGCACATTCCCATGTCAAGGATCCCCAGATGAATGCATTTGCCCAACTAAGGACGGCTAATCCAAAAATGTAATTTTTCCAAGATTACTTTTGAAAATAGCAGATCTACCAGCTCACAATGCATCACATTCATTCATTAAAACTATGAACTCTGACTGCAGGGGGATATATAATGATCATTATAACAACGTGCAAGAACATATTTAAAAAGAAGGAAGAACTTTATATTTGTGGACAATCAAAATATGTTTTTTTATTTTAATGTGGTCATTAAAATTAATCTGGATATGGCAGACTCACTATCTAGAAAATAAAAACATGGCACTTCATTTAAAATAGGTTACAGACCCCTGTTATATGCGATTATTTTGGGATTATTTTTATAGACCTATTTACTTGTTTCTATGAGACATGGCAACAGCTCTTTTGTTTTTGTTTTTTTTGTAAAATGTTGAGATTAGAAACGGCCATAATTCTTTCATTTCTCAACCTTTAAAAACATCTCCATAATCCTTGGGAAGTTTGCTTTCATACGCTGTATCACACCCGATTCAAGTCTTCTTCAATAAAATGCTACGAGCGAAGACCATATACCATCACGGGCCACAGCATTACGCACCACGCATTCAACTCATTACTCATTTCAAATATAATATAATTATAATTTAAATTAAAATATTATTTTACTGGTGTTTTTCAATAGAAACAAATTATTTTGAGGCATAAAGGTGACAGCATGCAGTGCAATAGGAATAATTAACCCAAATGTGACAAAGTCATATGTCATGTCTTCTATGGTGCCAGCCTGAAGAAATGTAATATAACGATCCCCAAAGTGCGCATTCCATATGTGACATCAGCTGACTGGTAAAGAGAATAGTACGGACATGTTGATTGGGTACGTCTCAAACATTCCCATGACTAATTCAAGGCCGTTTTGCGCAGTCCACGGGGTGTCGAAAGCACTTCTTAACATGCCCAAAATTGCTATATGACATACCACAGTTTACCACACGCCCCCAGCTCATAAAACTGTAATATTATATGTAATATTATTGGAACTGGTTAATCGACCCCTAAGAGCGTCTGCTAAATGCCTAAATTGTAAATTGTAAGAGTGGAAAAGGCGTGACATCTCTGACATCACAATGCTATATGACCTTTCCGTTCGCCCCACCGACTTCAGATTTGACATACGTGTTCCCCGCCATCTCAGGGAGTGCAGTGCCCGGTGTCAAGTCCGTCAGATAGCCGGTTGTGCAGAACCAGCACAAAAGCCTCTGCCTGGGCTCTGGACCTGATCACCCCTATATCTCCATTTATGGAGCTGGCCTGTTCCACCACAGGGAGTGCAGTGCCTGGTCTGGAATCGGTCGGTTGCCCAGGCTCTGGACAGGGCCCCTGCCCAGACTCTGGACAGGGCCCCTGCCCAGACTCTGGACAAGGCCCCTGCCCAGACTCTGGACAGGGCCCCTGCCCAGGCTCTAGACAGGGCCCCCTGCCCAGGCTCTAGACAGGGCCCAGTTTGGCCAAATGGTCACACCTGATCACCCCTAGATCTCCATATATGGAGCTGTTCTGACATCAAAATGATGCTCTGACATGATTTTGCATAGACTCAATATTTGACCATGCCTGACAAAGAACTCAATATGGCCATAAAAGGGACACTAGGCCTACCATACAGTACATGGCCTACTTGTGTGCAAGGCGCAAGTTGGCAGCTCGGCGGAGTGCATTTCTAGTTATAGCTATGATATCTTGAGTTGAATATTTTATTATAGTGAATCCAGAACTTATTTGTTTTCTTATGTATTATTTATAAGTGAATACATTTTTATAAAAATAAAAATAAATCTTTCCACCAAATAACAGAACAGAAATCAAACATAAATATGAATCCCAGAAAAAAAAAACTAAAAACTAAACAAAAGCACAGACACAAAGGTAAACAGAAACACAGCTTGACATAACTACAACAATACAGCATTTTTTCAAGTTGAGTGCAAGGCAAAGCAGGAAAAGAGCAGGAGACATGACTCACAATATACAGTAGGCCTACATCAGATACATGACCTTATTTGACACAGGCCCGGCCTGCATCCAGCCCTCGCTCACACCCCGTGGAGACAGAAGCCCCGTAGACCCCCAGCCCGCCACCAAGTGACTGGCCGGAGAAGTGAATACATTTATATTTTAACCATTCGAATTATGTTAATGCATTATAACTAACTATCTGCAGTGGATGTGGTCTCCCTACTCTTCCACTGAGAAGAGGACACCTACTGCTGGTTTACATTATATTGTCAGTGCTATCATGACATCGTCAGTGCTGTACTGTGATGTCAGGCATCTCAATACTGGGCAGAAACTGAGGACAGACAGACAAACAGACTGCTTCCAGAAATGTGCAGATTGTTCATACTGTATATCAAAGGCGATCACCAGTACTAGACAGGTTTAAGGCTGGCAGTGTTAATCTGCTTCTTTTACTAGCAACTCTTCTGTCAACTACTATCTCTACCACCACACAGTGGGATGACTCCAACTAGGTCTGCTCTGCACTTAATTGTAAGTAATCCATTGAACCACGTAATGTTTTATGTTTCACAATGATGTAATCAGACATCTCATCTGGTCAGCTGTTGCACCTTGTCCTTTTCTCCACATTAAACAAATGTTAAAGGCCACAACAACTGTTCCCATCTATTGGACTCACAGAGCAACAAACCCAGAGGACATTATAGTTTGACCAATGTCACTGATAATAAGCATACCGAGCAACAAGAATTATCATCAATAATGGTGACTGAATAATCAGGGATCATTTTAATCGTATCCCCAATCCAGAATAATTAAATTCACTGACACAACATTCACAATCTTCACATTCACAATTTTGCTGTACCAATGATAGTGAATACCTTTTATTTGACAGTGGTTATGTGGTTATTGTGAGGTTTGGCATTGATGTTGTTGGGGAAAAGTTTGTTAGATGTTTGGGTTATAATTAAAGTACTGCTGACAGGACATTGAAGCATCCATGATGCAATGTAATAATAAAACAGGTGCGTGCATGCATGCATGCATCTATGGATGAGTGTTTTGTCATGCTAATGAAGGCCTGGGAGGGAGGGCGCATCCTAATGCATTCTGGGCCACAGCAGGTAGTTTAACAAGAGAAGCTGTGTTTTGCTGCCACTGTCCTCTCCTCTTCCTCCCACCATCCCTCTTTCCAGCTCCCGCTCCCCTCTCTCCTTGTCCTTTGAAAATGTTATTCTGTTGACTGACAATAGAGTGAGTCTTTTCTCTGGAACAATGCCCTCCTCCCGTCTAACCCTCACTGAGTGCTATTATTGTGCTAGTTTTTAAACTAGCACAATTGGCCCTCCCAATATTATCAATTTACATCTCTCTATAGGTCATGTAGTGCCTAACAAGTGACTGTAATCTTCTCTATGCAATAAGGACCGTTTGTGGTCTGTGTGAGAGAGAGGATGGATGGAGGGTTGAAAGAGAGTGAGCAAGGGAGGGAGGCGGGGACTGCTTGCTGAGTGGTTCTAGTGCACTGTAGTACTCCTGGGCTTTCAAACAAACAGCATCAGCAAAGAGAGATGAGGGGGAGAGAGAGGAAGAGAGGACTTTAGTCGGGAGAAGGTCTATCAAGTGGACGCACCGTGTCAATGTCAGTCATACAGAGCTGTGCTGGATGAGATAAGATGAGATAAGGGACATGGATGGTTGAGTGGCTTGGCCGCACAGTACAAAGAAGAGGAGGCAGAAGTGAACTTCTGAAGGACATACAGAGCATCTGGGATACAACTGAGACGCCAAACGAGCAGAACTCGCACTTGAGGGCCGACATGGGGGGCTCCCTCAGCCAACACAGGAAGAACTCTGTCAGCTCCCCACGGAAGAAGAGCAGCATGTAAGTTGAGAACATCATCGTTCATTGTTTGTGTGTGTGATTCTTATAGGAAACGCTAGTTATGTATTATTGAATAAGGACGGGAGATAAATGTTGCCCTTCTGTACTGTGGAGATGTGACCTCATTATTGTGAACTCTGCCTCTCACTCAGCTAGCGAAGGCAGTTGAATCGTAACAGAACCTTTATTGTTTGCTTACTGAAGATGATAAATTATTTATCTACGATATTCAAATCAAAAAGAGAGAATGCATGCACTGTGGATGGACAGTGAACGCATAGACGGATTCAATGTTGGGAGAGAATAGAGACATATAGCTAATCATGCTTTTTAGTAAAAAGTCTAATTTAATAAACGTGAACTGATCAAGTCATGCCCCTGACAACGCTATACTGAAGTTTTCCAATCAGGCCTTTGGCATTGGAGCTGTTTATCCCTATTATGCGTTAAGTCAAGAACAGTGGAAACATGGCTCTGAATTTGACTATTAAGCTGTGTTCAGTAAATCACATATTACTTGAAAGCCAAATTGTTAAAGAAGATGATGATAAAATAGGTATTATGATCTATTCATTGTTTTAAGGCGTAGGTAGGACATCTTCCAATAGTCCGTTCAGTTCACTGAAGAAGCATAATTATTGTACCTGCTTGAAAGAGTTTGATATATGATGATGAGCAGCTATAAATGAGTGTTGGGAACATGTTATTTAAATATTTGTCATCATTCAAACGCTTAAATCCCTCCCTCTCTTTTCTCACTAATCCTTAGTAACGGACACTTTTTCCTCCACGTCTTATGGGGTTTAATCTCCCTTTTAATAATGAGCTGCGCATGCACGCGTGCACACACACACACACACACACACACACACACACACACACACACACACACACTTTAAGCCATATTATGTAGCCTAGCCAGTCATGTATTTACTGTAAGGCTGCCATGGTGACACATTGCTCTATGAACACATGAACACAGTGTTGCTTCACATGTTCTCAAGCAGATGTTTGGAGTGATTCATCCTGAGTGACTCAGCTGCAGTCTTCACACAGCTGATGTGAGAGTGAAAGGTCTCAAAGGTTCTGAAAAAACCTCTGTTTGATCATGCAGCTCAGAGGCCAATTTTGCACTAGGGCTAGGCTCTTTTGTTTCAGGGATTACATATATAAACTGTGTGATCACTTTATTTTGCCATGCAAATGCAATGTAGATTTGTATAAAATGTGCATGTGGAGGGATAGATATGCTGTATGGATGAAAAGCTGAGTGGCGGCCTGGGTTCTTAGTCTACCATTCTTTGATCTATTTTTAGTTTGCTTAATCATCCTGTTAAAGTGGAACAGACTTTTAAATCCCAGATGTGGATCCTCTCGTTCTCCAGCTCACCACCAGTGGTGTGAAGTAACTAAGTACATTCATTCAATTACTATACATAAGTCCATTTTTGAGGTATACTTTACCGAAGTATCTCGAAATGTATTTTACTTCATTACATCTCTGAGGCAAATATTGTACTTTTTACTCGTATATATATTTGTTTTAATTATTTGACAGCTTTAGTTACTTTAGATTAGAGTAGATTTAGTTTTGTATTACTAAACATACATGAACCATTAACCTCTATAAAGGTCACATCTGTTGGTGTACATCTGTTTTTAAAAATATTTCTGCATAATGAGTACTTTTACCTTTTGTACTTTAAGTATATTTTGATGCAGATACTTTTGTACATTTTACAGGGCTTAATACAATACTTCTACTTGTAACAGAGTATATCTCTACATTGCAGTATTGATACTTTTACTTTAGTAAAACATCCGAGTACTTGCTCATCACCACTCAGACTGCCCCTCACTTGGAGGAAAAAGAAGAAGTGGCCTCTGTGTGTGCATTTCACATTCCTTCCATCCAGTAGTAGGCTGAACAGTGTTCTTACTTCTTATAAATCTAAAGTACTTGTATACACTCATAGAACCACATGTTGTGGAAGCAGCAAGATCTGGGAATGGAATGTGGGATAAAGAGATAATTAATTCTATTTGAATGAATCCGAAGAACAGTGGTGAAGGGTGTGTGTTGTCTCGCCTACTCTGTGCAACAGTGCATGCATGTACAATACAGTACTACAGACACCATGTTTATTGTGTCCCCATTTGTGCCCCCGTATTGATGTGCACAATGGCACTATGTTTGACTGCAGAGTGTAGGACCAATGTTACCAATGGTCTAACATTCTGCGTAGGAGATTATTGTTGATTATGATTATTTCACTGTAAGTCAGGGCAGTGTCATGAATAGAAATCATTGCTGGCATATGAGATGAGACAGGCAATATTGACACACAAGGAACCTTTTTCGTAAATCCAAGGACTGTGAGGCACAGATTCTCTGGGGAACAGTTCCCCGGATGTTAAGTTAGTGACAGGCCTTTATACTTAACGGTAGGGTAAGTGATACTTTTGCCAAAACTAAAGTTTTTTGTGTGCCACTATAACCCCCACATGAACCCACAAACAATGTTATTATATTTTCAACCTTTTCAGCCCCCAACAGAAACCTCATGCTCAACTATGAAAGACCAAATAGCATTATTGAGAAACTTTTAGCGCAGGCTCACGTTATCGCACACTATCCAAAAACTTTTCTGGAAAATCTTTATACCTTTAATAGTTAAGTACTCCAGTACTTAACTCAAGTACAAGTTTGACAGATCATCTTTCACTTAATAATATTTTCTAGTAGTATTTTTGGGGTTGAGTACTTTACAGTACAAGTACAGTGTGAGTGCACCAAGGCTGAAGTGACTATTCAGCCCAGCTCTTATTTATGTCATCATAATTTCTTGCTCTGATTGTAGCTTAACTGGGTCTTGTATAAAGCTAGATAGTAGGATGTGAACACTGCAAATGCATCCCAGTTATGCATCAAAGGATTTGCAGCATATTAGGCAACTCCCACATCTCTTTCTCTATCTGTCTTTATCAATTCAATTCTCTCAATTATCTTTATCGCCCTCACACTCTTTTCCTCTGAAATAGAGGTAATGAGATCAGCTGTACAGTTGTTGAGCACACACTGTTTACTGATCTCTTCCTCTCTGACTTTGCCAAACACAGACTATCTCTTTCATTGTCCACCTCTGTGTGTGTGTGTGTGTGTGTGTGTGTGTGTGTGTGTGTGTGTGTGTGTGTGTGCGCATGCATGTGCTTCATGCACATCCACTTTTCATGATGTAATGTATTGAAGACCTGAGTTTCCCCAGAGTAATCATCTTAGCTGACCTAGTTCCAGGAACTGAACTGTACTCTTCTGCTCTGTACAATGCAAATACACTTAATGGTTACTCAGTGAAACCAGAGACGTGCTGCTGACTGTGTGTGATGCTCCCAGAGGTGACATGGGTTCATCATTCCTCTCTCCATCTCCCTTCCTATTGCTTCATACCTTCTCTCCTCTCCTTGTTGACTTGTTTTGTCTGTTCTTTTTTTTTAAAGTATTATTATGAATGAATGGTTTATTCAGTTAGACATTACAAAAACATTTTTCTTTTTTAACGCGATGGAAAAGGAATAGGCAGAAGCTTATTCTACTCTATGGCTCCGAGACATGGACACGTTCAAAGAAACTAGAGAAACGGTTGGATGGCACTTACACCCGCCTTCTAATGAGAGCGCAACATCTGTCTTGGAAGAGCCACCCATCGACTAATCTAATATACGGCAACCTTCCCTGTGTTTCTTCACTAGTCCAATCCAGAAAAACACAGTTTGCCGGCCACTGCTTTACATTTGTCATATTAGCATTTTATTCAATCTTTAACTCACTTTGAGTGTTTAGTGTTTTTTGTTTACCAAAGATCATATATTTCGTTTTTTTTCAGGTTAAGTGATAATTTATTTAAATCAAACCATCTTTTCAATTTGTCCAGTTCAGTTGTGACGACCTATAAGAGCTGCTTTATGTTATTTCCAGAGCTGTTCGTCAGCAAATATGACGAATTTCATAATGCTTGATACCTTACATATATCATTAATACTCACCCATTTGAACATACTGTTGTCTATTTGTAATATAACTATTCATCCAATTTAATCAATCTATCATGATCTATCGTATCAAAGGCGTTTTAAGGTAAATAAACACACCTAGTGCATAGTTATTATCAATTGCGCTTGTTTGTTCTTCTCTTAAGTCAATTAATGCCATTGATGTAGATCTATTATTTCGAAAACCATATTGGCTATCATTCAGCAATTGGTGCTTTTCTATAAAGCTGTTCAGACATGCATCAAATAGTTTTTCCAGAATTTTTGAGAATTGAGGTAATAAAGATACTGGCCTGTAATTGGTGTATTGATGTTTGTCTCCTGTTTCATGTATGGGGATCACCTTTGCCGTTTTCATATAATTGGGAAAAGTACTATCAGAAAAGTATTATCAGTGTAACCTTTGTTACACTTAAACACTTAAAATAACAACAAAACGAATGACTGACTTGCATAAAAACGAATGACCACTAGATGGCATGATACAGCTACCATGACACAAAACAGTATGTGAAGCTGAAGATAATTAATTGATGCTGTTACAGACACAACAACAAAAACATGGAGCTTGCACAAAATCTTCAGATTCTGACAGTGACTGAGGAGATTTTAACTCTCTTTCAACAATCCTCAAAACTCGTAAAAATGCATCTTGCATGCTTGTGTGTGTGTGTGTGTGTGTGTGTGTGTGTGTGTGTGTGTGTGTGTGTGTGTGTGTCTGTCGGCAGTGGTGAAAAGTATAGTATTTAAGTAAAAGTATCAGTTCTGCAATATATAAATACTCCTACAAGTAAATGTCTGGAATTCAAAGTTGAGTCAAGTATAAAAGTATTGGTATAAAAATGTACATTAAGTACCAAAAGTAGAAAGTACTCATTATGCTCAATATTAATATTATTGAAAATGTATTAAAATAAAGAATTTGTTCAAATGGACGATAAAAGTATTGAAAATTGGAAATACTCAAGTAAAGTAGAAATACCTAAAATAAATTACTTAATTACAGTGCGAAAATACTGTATGTTTGTTTGGTAGAAGTAGACATCTACACCTGAACCAGAAAAACGACTCTCTCTCTCCTCTGTCACTGGAGCTCCATAAAATATCTCTTGATGACATCCCAGATTAGAGCCCTAAATTGCTGACCAGGATTACTGGAATTTCATCTTGGATTTTTGTGGAGTATTTCTCAGATCTATTCTTTGCCACTCTAACTTTACAAATTCTCACCTTCTACTCTAAAGAGTAGTATGAATTAGGTTTACATGTTTTTATGCTTTTTCTGTATTTTAAAGCTAGATGTTTAAAAAAAACAAAAAACAAGCATCAGTCAAGATAATAAATGCAAGCAGTTTACGTATTAATTTCCATGTTCCATAGTGGGAAATTAAAGCATCACTTGTACTTAAACACAAATCTACACAGTACAATTCTCAGTGATGGATCCAAATTGGTTACATTTGTACACTCAGTTAAAAGAATACTCAGGATTTCACAGTGTAATTCTACCATTAGAGACAATGCAGGAATATTCAGATTGACCCCCTCTCTCAGTGATGAGGACTGGAATAGTCACTCTTTGATATGTGAGATGTCTGCATTTGTGTTTACATATAGTTATCTGATACTGTATCACATCTCGTCTCTGTGGTTCGCCCAAATGTTGATCATAGTTTATCTATTCTTAGCTCATAGCTGCACATGCTGCTATCAGTCATGAGATAATTGATGATTAAAATTCCACATTCTGACTGAGTTACCTGGCAACATGTAATAATGTAAACTCACACACACAAACACTAACTAAACGCATGCACGTGCGCGCACACACACACACACACACACACACACACACACACACACACACACACACACACACACACACACACACACACACACACACACACACACACACACACACACACACACAAGATAATAATACATCACATACAATAACCTTTTCTGCTCTGTCTCTGCATTCAAAATGTCTCCTGGTCAGCAAATACATTTTTCAGTATTTTCATGTGTAGTCCTATAGTACATAATTTACATAAAGTCTGTCTCTCTC